>NC_079190.1:172393204-172698673 GCF_029499605.1 Hyla sarda | reverse complement strand
GCATAATAAATCTGTCACAGAAAATCTGGTCTGGGTAAGGGGGTGGACAATTTCTTGTTCTACAGTCATGGCCGTAAATGTTGGCACCCTTGAAATTTTTCTCGAAAATGAAATATTTCTCACAGAAAACGATTGCAGTAACACATGTTTTGCTATACACATGTTTATTCCCTTTGTGTGTATTGGAACTAAACAAAAAAGGGAGGAAAAAAAGCTAATTGGACATAATGTCACACCAAACTCCAAAAATGGTCCTGACAAAATTATTGGCACCCTTTCAAAATTGTGGATAAATATGATTGTTTCAAGCATGTGATGCTCCTTCAAACTCACCTGGGGCAAGTAACAGGTGTGGGCAATATAAAAATTACACCTGAAAGCAGATTAAAAGGAGAGAAGTTCACTTAGTCTTTGCATTGTGTGTCTGTGTGTGCCACACTAAGCATGAACAACAGAAGAGAACTGTCTGAGGACTTGAGAACCAGAATTGTGGACAAATATCAACAGTCTCAAGGTTACAACTCCATCTCCAGAGATCTAGATTTTCCTTTGTCCACAGTGCACAACATTATCAAGAAGTTTGCAACCCATGGCACTGTAGCTAATCTCCCTGGGTGTGGATGAAAGAGAAAATGAAGAACGCAGGATAGTGATGATGGATAAGCAGCCCCAAACAAGTTCCAAAGATATTCAAGCTGTCCTGCAGGCTCAGGGAGCATCAGTGTCAGCGCGAACTATCCGTCAACATTTAAATGAAAAGAAACACTATGGCAGGAGACCCAGGAGGACCCCACTGATGACACAGAGACATTAAAAAGCAAGAGTACATTTTGCCAAAATGAGCTTGAGTAAGCCAAAATCCTTCTGGGAAAAAGATGAGACCAAGATAGAGCTTTTTGGTAAAGCACATCAGCCTACTGTTTACCCAAACCAAGAAAAGAACACAGTACCTACAGTGAAATATGGTGGAGGTTCAATTATGTTTTGGGGTTGTTTTGCTGCCTCTGGGTGCCTTGAATGTGTGCAAGGCATCATGAAATCTGAGGATTACCAATGGATTTTGGGTCACACTGTACAGCCGAGTGTCAGAAAGCTGGGTTTGCATCTGAGATCTTGGATCTTTCAGCAGGACAATGACCTCATACATATGTCAAAAAGCACCCAGAAATGAATGGCAACAAAGCGCTGGAGAGTTCTGTAGTGGCAGCAATGAGTCCAGATCTAAATCCCATTGAACACCTGTGGAGAGATCTTAATATAGTTGTTGGGAAAAGGCGCCCTTCCAATAAGAGAGACCTGGAGCAGTTTGCAAAGGAAGATTGGTCCAACATTACGGCTGAGAGGTGTAAGAAGCTTATTGATGGTTATAGGAAGCCACTGATTTCAGTTATTTTTTCCATAGGGTGTGCAACCAAATATTAAGTTAAGGGTGCCAATAATTTGTCCAGCCCATTTTTGGAGTTTGGTGTGACATTATGTCCAATTTGCTTTTATTCCTCCCTTTTTTGGTTTAGCTCCAATACACACAAAGGGAATAAACATGTGTATAGCAAAACATGTGTTACTGCAATCCTTTTCTGTGAGAAATACTTCATTTTCTAGAAAAATTTCAGTGGTGCCAACATTTACAGCCATGACTGTATATTTTAGAAATCACTTACCATAACACAAGGGGGAGATTTATCAAAATCTGTGCAAAGGAAAAGTTGACCAGTTGCCCAAAGCAACCAATCAGATTGCTTCTTTCATTTTTCTGAGGCATGTTATCTATAATGTTTGGTTCTGTGATTACCTTTGGAGGTAAATTTAGGAAATTTAAAGGAAATTTGGGCACAGCTTAAAGGGGTACTCCGCCCCTAGACATCTTATCCCCTATTCAAAGGAACTCCCTGCTGCACCCGGCATTTGTTTAGAGTTTCGAGTGCAGCGCTGGAGGCTCCTGACGTCACGGCCACGCCCCACTCATGATGTCATGGCCACCTATGCAAGTCTATGGGAGAGAGCGTGATGGCTGTCACGCCCCCTCCCATAGACTTGCATTGAGAGGGCATGGCGGTGATGTCACAAGCAGGGCGTGACCATGACATCACGAGCCTCTGTCCTGCATCATAAGTCATCCGGCACGGAGCAAAGTTCGCTCCGTGCACTAGATGTCTGGGGTGCCGCAGGGGATAGGGGATAAGATGTCTAGGGGCGGAGTACCCCTTTAATATTTCCCTGTCATTATGACAAACTTTAAGCATGTCGCAGAGTCATGTCAAAAGTTTTGATTGGTCGGAGTCTGACTGCTTACTGATCTTCACTGATCTCTAAATATAGCCGGGAGAAGTGAGCTGCTGTGCACAGTTCATAATAGTTTACTTCAAGCCAAGTTTCCTTTCTCAATTGCAACTTATACCTGTTTTAAAGGGGTACTCCGGTGAAAACCTTTTTTCTTTTAAATCAACAGGGGGCAGAAAGTTAAACATATTTGTAAATTACTTCTATTAAAAAATCTTAATCCTTCCTGTACTTATTAGCTGCTGAATACTACAGAGGAAATTCTTTTCTTTTTGGAATGCTCTCTGATGACATCACGAGCACAGTTGTCTCTGCTGATGTTATTATAATAATAATAACACTTTATTTATTGTTGTCCTTAGTGGGATTTGAACCCAAGTCTCCAGCACTGCAAGGCAGCAGTGCTAACCACTGGGCCACCATGCTGCCCTTAGAACACAT
This sequence comes from Hyla sarda, assembly GCF_029499605.1. Lineage (NCBI taxonomy): Eukaryota > Metazoa > Chordata > Amphibia > Anura > Hylidae > Hyla > Hyla sarda. Next base: position 172,695,952 of record NC_079190.1, on the reverse strand, counting down.
CTGCTATGCACGGCTACTAACATGGACAGAGATGTCAGCAGAGAGCACTGTGCTCTTGATGTCATTAGTGTTCCAAAAATAAAGGAATTTCCTCTGTAGCATTCAGCAGCTAATAAGTACTGGAAGGATTAAGATTTTTTAATAGAATAATTTACAAATATGTTTAACTTTCTGCCACCAGTTGATTTCAAAGAAAAAAGGTTTTCACTGGAGTACCCCTTTAATGGATCTTACTCAGAGTCACAACACTTGGTTGCAGCAGTTGACAGGCTAACAGATTTGGTTATGGCACAGTTCTAAAAGTGTTACAGCAATTTTGAAATATCATCCAGAAGTGTTAAAAGTTTAGATTGCACCAGCTCTCCTAAAACCTGCTGTGATTGTCATTTATAACCGGGTGAAGTGCAAGGTGGCATGCTCCACTCTCCAGCCAGCTACAAGACCGAGTGTATTCTGTGGCATGGCTATATTTAGAGGGTGGAGTGTGTGGCAGTGTTGGATTTAGAGGGTACAGAATATGGAAAGTTTAAACTGAAAGGGTATATAATGGGGCACGGTTATATTTAGAGGTACAGTGTCTGGCAGGATTATATTCAGAAAATAATGGTATGTATTGAGAGTATATTGTGCGGCAGTGTTGTATTCAGAGGGTACAATGTGTGGCAGTGTTAGATTCAGGGTACAGCATGAGGAATTATATTCAGGGGGCACAGTGTAAGTCAGAATTATATTGAATATTGTTTTCATATAGAGCATAAAGATCTGCTGACAAAGGGAGAAACCAAAGATGTTTGGACGTGCAGAGGGAAAATGTAGCTGGAAGAAGTCATGGCAGTCAGGATAAAGAATAAAAGGAAACACTGCAGAGAAGACGTCACTTGTGAGTCACTGATATCATTGTGTAGTCTGCCTAATTGTTTCCCATCAGTGCTGTAGTCACTTTTAACTTCTATAGTAATGATGAATGAAACAAGACTCCCAGCATACCTGTCTTAAAAAAAAAAAAAAAAAAAAAAAAAAAAAATGGACATGTCACAGAGACATATCAAAAGTTTCTATTGGTCGGGGATAAGCATGTGGTAGCTTGCTGCTCCATTAAAAGTCTATGGGGCAAGGAGACAAAGATAGCTGAGAGCAGAGGAGTAAAGCATCCCCTTGTTCTCCTGATATGTCTTACATATCAAAAGTTTTTTTTTTTTTTTTTTTTTGATGATTGGCACACCTTAAGCAGTCATGATGGTATGCTTGAAGTTGTTGTTTCCCCATCATCACTTCAGAACTTACAAGTGACTATAGTACTGATGGGACACAATCAGGCAGACTACACAATGATATTAGTGACTCACAGGTGACGTCTTCTCATTACTCTGTAACCAGATTACTTTAAAAAGCTAAAAAGGTGAAATTTTATTGTTTTCAGTTTTTAGGATCTGTAAGGGTAGCTGTTCCAATGATTTATAACAAAAATAAACGAAGCAAAGATAGGAGGCACCTGACTGACAAACCTGAGGCTGAATATGCAGTGCAATGGGAGTCTATGGAATGAAAACGGATAAATAATTGCTGAGAATACGGTGGGGGCTGGAACTCCAGAGACACGAAAAATCTAATAAATTAAGCAGATAAATCCGGCAACTCACCGCAACAGTAGGTAAATCAGCTTGATGCGACCACCATGGATGTCCGGGATGGTGCGGGAAGCTCAGAGGCTACAAACCGGTAGGTTTCGTGCAATAGCATTTCTTCCGGCTTTGGGGGATGAATTCTCCACAGGCCGTCCGCAGCAGATTTTCAGATGCAGAATCTCTGTTGGCAAAAATCCGCCACAGACTTCAATGACTTCAAAAGGGTCTGCTGCAGATTTTCAGCAGTAGAAATTCTGCAGCCGAAAAATGAATGGCCCGTGGAGAGCCCGCCCTCATTAAAACTCGCAGCGGGAAAAACACAGTGAGTTTGCTACCAAATATGTCCATGTGAATGAGCCCAATCTCAGTGAATTCTGACAGATATGACTGACTCATTTTGGCATTTGTCAGATTTCAGGAATTCCAATATTTTTTACAGCAAGACAGCGCTGCATTCTATGTTATTAGTAATGTAAAAAAACAGCCTATCCAAGACCCAATGTAACACAGTGACAGTGTAAACAGAGCCTAACAAATCTCTTTGGATGACTTAATGTGTAATCTTTTAGAACTATATCACATAATGTTTAGTGTAATGTTCAGCTGAAGATGGTTGAGGGGATATTTCTATGTCAAGAAGTTATCCCATAGGAAATAACAAGCTGATCTGTGGGGGTCTGGTCAGGAGAATGGAGGTGAAATGTTCCTCGAAATAAACAAAGCTCGCCATTCAATGGCCATGCATGCGCGCTGTGCTTCATCCATTCAATTCTCTCCCCATTTTTATGATCGATGGGGGCCCCAGCAGTCAGACTCCCACTGATCACATTGTAGATAGATGTCACTATTCAATGACTAGGGGATAACCTTTTGCGGTATAAATACCCCCTTTAAATACAACATATTCTACATCTTCTTTTTATAAACTATGCAATTCTTTATGCCTATGGCCACAGTTTTTATTTATCTTTTAAGGCCTTGTTCACATCACATTTTTGGGCTACATTTCCATGTAGGATAGTCAGGATACTAGCAAAAAGGTATATCCATGAATACCAGAGCATGTCCATGATGTGCACATAGGCCGGCATTTATCATTGTAGTGTAAGTGAAGCATTTTTTTACACCTTTTTTTGTGTGCTGGTAATGTGTAGGAGCACCAAATTCATTAAATGGTCACAGAGCATTTGATACATTTTGTGCAGGTCACATTTTCTGAAATTTCTCTCTTCACATACACCAAAAAACTAAGCTAAGTCTGGGCTGGTGTAGTTTTAGAGACTTTTCAGTGGCTTTGCGCCTTTTTTGCACCTTTTAACAAAAAGGTGCAGTTCATAAATCCCTTCCATATCATGTGTATTTCCAAAATCAGTGGATTGCAACTCAAAATCAGCACAAATGTGTAAACCAAAAGGTGCAAAAAAGGCGCAAATAAACCCTGCTTGGCCTTCTTTGCGCATTTTCCAGACACAAAAAAATTGTCTAAAGACAATGATAAATGTCTGCCATTATGTTTTGGGACTACATCACCAGTAGGCCACTACTGCTTTTTTGAGTCCTAAGAAAAAAAAAGTATACATTCAGAAAACAGATCAAATGTACTGACTAGCTAGACTATGTTAAGTCAATGGCTGACATTTATCATTGTCTTTAGACTGTTTTTTGTGTCTAGAAGAGGTGCAAATAAGGCAAAAGCAGGGTTTATTTGCACCTTTTTTGCGCCTTTTGGTTTACACATTTCTGCTGATTTTGAAGGGTTTTCTCAACTACGCCTTTTTGTGAAAAGGTGCAAAGCCACTGAAAAGTCTCTAAAACTACACCAGCCCAGACTTAGCTTAGTTTTTTGGTGTATGTGAAGAGAGAAATTTCAGAAAATGTGACCTGCACAAAATGTATTAAATGCTCTGTGACCAGTTAATAAATGTGGTGCTCCTACACATTACCAGCACATAAATAAGGGTGTAACAAAAATGCTTCACTTACACCTACAAATATAATTGCCGGCCAATGTGAAAAAGGACCAATATGAACAAGACCCAAAAAACATGTTTTTTATGTGTCTTGCAACATATTGGAAAGTTCGAGCACATTCAGAACAATAACTGAAATAGCTAAGCATTACTAAATCTCCAATATAACCATATAGTGGGTCAGGGATGTGGAATTCCTATCGCCCGACGCCCGGGACATGCAGGTGAATTTTTCAGGCCCTTAGTCCGGCTTCGGGGAAGCAGGGCTGGACCTGAAAGCCCCCATCAAGCACGGCGGCAATCAGAGGGGTGTATGGAGTAGGCTCCTGACTCCTGCCCGCTCCATACTCTGCCGCACCCGGCTACTGAGAACTCAGTAGCTGGGGGCCGCCGCTAATAGCCAGCATGCGGCGATCGCCGCCTCTGGCTATTAACTCTTTAGATCGCCGCTGTTAAAGCTGACAGTGGCGTCTAAAGGGACATGTGAATGCTCCCTGGTGGGCTAGTGGAGTGGATTGATCCACTATAGTGGGCTAGTGGGGTGGGCGATTGACTATAGAGGTAGCCGGAGGACTTACCTCTGATTCCCTGCTGTCCCATGGCTCTGTCATTGATAGAGCCTGACTAGACTAGGCTCTATCAATGGATCGCAGAGCACACAGATCAATGGAGTTCAATAGAGCTCTATTCATCTTTATGAGGAATCCTAATGATTCCTGCTAAAAGTTCCCTAAGGGAGTAATAAAGTCTAAAAAAAAAAATGTTTTAATAAAAGTTAAAAAGACACACACTTCCATATTAAAAGTTCAAATCACCCCCTTTTCCTATATAAAAACATGTAAACATAATAAAAATAAATATATTTGGTATCGCTGTGCGCGCAATTGTCCGAAATATTAAAATATAACATTATGTATCCCGTACGGAAAATTACGTAAATGTAAAAAAAAAAAAAATACCAAACCACAGAATTGTTATTTTTATAATATCCCATAAAAAAAAGTTAAAAGCGACTAAAAAGTCAAATCAATACCAAAATGTTACCAATAGAAAAAAACAGATTATGGCGCAAAAAATGTGCCCTCATACAGCCTCATATGCGAAAAAAATAAGCTACAGGGGGTCAGAAAATGGCAATTAAAAAAAATTCTGAGTTTTTTTTTTAAATTAGTAAAAAAATCTGGTATTGCTGTAATCAGGCCGGCCTGAAGTACCAAAATAACATCTTATCTCAACCACAAGGTAAATGGCGTGGAAAAGAAAACCACCAAATTTGCTAAACTATCTTTTACTATTTCACTTCACCAATATATTTTTGTTTTGCTTACGGAACATATGTTATAGAACAATTAAAAGGTATCATTATAGTAGGTGGTTATGGCGATTATAGGGCGAGGAGGAAAAAACGAGTGTAAAAGCGAAAATTGCCCAGGACAAGTGGATCGTCATGAGGGAAAAGATTTTGCTCCGTTTTAGTCCCGTGGACAAGTAGTTTTTTTTAATAAATTTCCACACCCCTGTGGGTGTTACTAAAACTCCAATATAACCCTATAGTGGGTGTTACTAAAGTGGGCAATCCAGCTGAATGTAAATATTAAAGGAGTGGTCCGCTCTGCTATCCTGTCTACATGAGATACTATCTACATTAAAGCAGAAGTCTCCAACCAGTGGCTTTCCAGCTGTTGTATAACTACAACTTCCAGCATGCCATGAAAGCAACTTGTCAGGCTGGAAACACGAAAAAGTGCACCCGTACCATGGTAACACCATATATACATTGTTTCTCATTCGTTTGAATGGGCACCATGTCATATTTATAAATGTGCAGGTGTCCCCAGTTTCCTGAGTCTGAACAGAACCATAACTGCAGTATAGAGGTCTCCAAACTGTGGACCTCCAGATGTTGCAAAACTACAACTCTCAGCATTCCCGGACAGCCAACGGCTGTCCGGGAATGCTGAGAGTTATAGTTTTGCAACATCTGGAGGACCACAATTTGGAGACCACTGCTATAGAGGATGCAGAGGTAGCAGTTACATGGGGGCCCCAGTGCCTGGGGGGGGGGGCACATGATAGACATGGTAGGCATGTGGCCCCTGAAGCTACAGGTTACCTTCTGGCCCAGACCTAAGCTCAAACTTGCTCCAAGCTGCAGTTCGTTACAATGTACCAGCCTAGGAGCTTTACACAGCAATAGTACTAATACCAGGGGACAAGTCCTGGAAAAAAAAAAAGTGAGGGAACTCATCCAAGATTTTCACTCAAAAGCTGGTACTGCAGGACTTCTGCTAATGGGAATGGGTTCCTGCTGTGAAAAAAGTGCAGGAACTCAGTTCCCTTGCGTTCCTGCAGGACTTGAGCCCTGACTACTACCCTTCATATTCTGGACTCTAGAGCTCCCACATATTGTAGCCCACTGTAGTTTAGTGAATCTAGGACTCCGCTTTCACTGAAAGCAAGCAGAGCTGTGGTAAGCTTCATGACATTCACTGACTGGTGTGAACTGGGCACTGCCGCCTGGTCCTGAGCACTGTGTAAATAACCATATATTCTCGTGATATTGTTGACTATCCCGACACCAATAATAGAAGCAGTGCACCAGCATCCGAAAGGGAACCCTATGTAATAGTCTAATCCCCATCATCCCACCTCACGATGCACAGTCCGCAGTGTAACGGAGTAGCGCTCCCCCGGTTCCCCGTCACTTACCAGCAGCCTCTCATGTCAGTACAGCCCGGGTTCGGTGCAATGTTCTAGTCATTCGGGACCCTCAGATGTGTAAAGTGTGTTCTTGTGCTGGGGACTGGAGCTCTTCACCCAGACGAGGGGTTCAGCTTCATTGAGGTCCTGTGTGAGGAGGGTGGGGGATGTAGTGGGAGGGGAGTTAGCGCCAACAAACTGCGAACTTTCCTCACCGCTCATTTCACATTGCGCTCTCACAGGACGACAGGGAGTTGGTGAGGAGATGCTGCCAGGTCATATACCCGCCATAGCTTATTGATATCAAGAGACGAGGAGCCGCTGCCACCGAAAAGCCCCGGTGTTTATGTGACGGTAGCGCTGGACCATGGGCTGGAAGCTGCTGACGCTGCTCTTCATCCTGCAGGAGCTGACCAGCTGCGCCGAGGCTGCGGTGAGTGCCCGACCCCAGCATCACTTCTACTACGAGCCACAGTGACCACAGCCTGACCACCAAGTCACTCAGATCCCAGCAATGGCAGCTTCTCTGCCAAGTATACATCTTATTCAGATACAGAGTAGTGGAATTCCTGGCCCTCCAGCTGTTACAAAACTACCACTCCCAGCATGTCTTGACAGTCGAAGTGCTGGGAGTTGTAGTTCGGCAACAGCTGGAGAACGACAGGTTGGAGAGTACAGAGCTAACATTGACAGTTAGTTACATTGGCTGTCATCGAGTTATACTGAAATGATACAAAGTTGTGTATCTGTGTGACTTCTTTAGACCAGTGTTTTCTAAACAGTGCACCTCCTGCTGTTGCAAAACTACAACTCCCAGCATGCTGGGAGTTGTAGTTTTGGAACAGCTGGAGGCACACTGTTTGGAAAACACTGCTTTGGACAGAACAATTAGACACATCCAGATGCTACCAGGACAAGAGAGGATCAAGTAAAACTGGTTACATTACTAGTAATATTTATCAATCACTGTATAATGTTTATTCACTGTGGCTCTTATTAAGGTATAGCAGTGGTCTTCAAACTGTGGCCCTCCAGATGTTACAAAACTACAATTCCCAGCATGAAGAAACCCTTGATAGTTGGCCACAGGTCATATTTAAACAAACATTATTCTTTGTCATATACAATAATAATAATAGTAGTAGTGATTATAATATTAATAATAATCGAAAGCAGAGTGAACATCTTTAGAGTGTGGTGGATTCCATAATTTTTGCCAAATAAAGTTATCACAGTTGTCACTGTATAGAAAAGATAGTCTAAGCTGCCCCCCATTTTTTGTATACTTGAGTCCTAGCTTCTTTTATTCCAGGAATCACTATGGTTCTATGATGATGATCAGCCTTTGGCTGCCCGGGCATGCTGGGAGTTGTAGTTTTGCAACATCTGGAGGGCCACAGTTTGAAGACCGCTGAGGTATAGGTTTGGTAGAGGCTTAAGCTGAGGCTCTATTGACACTTGCTTTGTTATTTTCTGTGAGGTTTCTGTTAGAGTATTGTTTCCCAACCAGTGTGCCTCCAGCTGTTGCAAAACTACAACTCTCTGCATGCCCAAACAGCCAAAGGCTGATCATCATCATAGAACCATAGTGATTCCTGGAATAAAAGAAGCTAGGACTCAAGTATACAAAAAATGGGGGGCAGCTTAGACTATCTTTTCTATACAGTGACAACTGTGATAACTTTATTTGGCAAAAATTATGGAATCCACCACACTCTAAAGATGTTCACTCTGCTTTCGATTATTATTAATATTATAATCACTACTACTATTATTATTATTGTATATGACAAAGAATAATGTATGTTTAAATATGACCTGTGGCCAACTATCAAGGGTTTCTTCATACATCCTTGTGTTTCCGAAATATGAAGGTTTATAGCTTGTCTGACAACTCAGGGAATCAGTCAAATGGGCGTGATGGGCAGGTGAGGGGCAGGATTATTCAATCACGGGGTGTAAAAGTTTTACATTGAGGGGCATGTATGCCTAATAAACACTGCCTGACAGTATAATCCCGCCCATCACCTGATATTCACTCCCATTATAACAATTAAGATAACGCCCATTTGACAGATTCCCTGAATTGTTCTACAAAATATAAATCCACATATCTCAGGAATGGGGAATGTGTCAAGAATCTGTAAAACGGTGTTTGATCAGGACACCCTAAGCTATTTAAAGTAGTAGTCCAGTGCTGAAAAACTTATCCCCTATCCTAAGGGGATAAGTTTCAGATCGCATGGGCAGCGGTCGGACCCCTCCCCCCCTCCCCGCAATCTCCTGTACAGGGCCCCGGCAGCGGAAGGGGGCGTGTTGACCACCACACGAAGCAGAGGCTGACACGCCCCCTCAATACAACTCTATGGCAAAGCCGGAGCGCTGCCTTCAACATTCTCCGGCTCTGCCACCGGTCACACCCTCCGCGATCTGAAACTTAAGTTTTAAAGCACTGAACTACTCCTTTAATGATGATGCAATCAATTTTTTGGGAGGTTGGTCACAGGTTCTTTTAAAGGGGTACTCCGGTGCTTAGACATCTTATCCCCTATCGAAAGGATAGGGGATAAGATGCCCGATCGCGGGAGTCCCGCCGCTGGGGACCCCACGTGATCTTGCACGCGGCACCCCGTTTATAATCAGTCTCCGGAGCGTGTTTGCTCCGGGTCTGATTACCGGCGACCACAGGGCCGACGGCGTGTGACGTCATGCCTCCGCCCCCGTGTGACGTCACGCTCCGCCCCTCAATACAAGCCTATGGGAGGGGGCGTGATAGCGATAGTGAACACGCTCCGGGGACTGATTATAAACGGGGTGCCGCGTGCAAGGTCACACTCTGTACTTATTCATGACTGCTACAGAGTTGTCAGTTGTTACAATGAAAAGCATTATAAAACTCTCTCAACATGAAGATCCAACATCCAGAGCACCAACAGTCGGCACACTTGTGTACATAGACATTTTGGACACTTTTCTTATACAGTGGGGCAAAAAAGTATTTAGTCAGCCACCAATTGTGCAAGTTCTCCCGCTTAAAAAAGATGAGAGAGGCCTGTAATGTTCATCATAGGTATACCTCAACTATGAGAGACATAATGAGAAAAATAAATCCATAAAATCACATTGTCTGATTTTTAAAGAATTTATTTGCAAAATATGGTGGAAAATAAGTATTTGGTCACCTACAAACAAGCAAGATTTCTGGTTCTCACAGACCTGTAACAACTTCTTTAAGAGTCTCCTCTGTCCTCCACTCCTTACCTGTATTAATCCTTAAGGACTCAGCCCTGTATTAATCCTAAGGACCTTTTTCACCTTAAGGACTCAGCCCTTTTTTGCAATTCTGACCACTGTCACTTTATGCATTAATAACTCTGGGATGCTTTCACCTTTTATTCTGATTCTAAGATTGTTTTTTCGTGCCATTTTTTACTTTAACGTAGTGGTAAATTTTCTTGGTGAAAAATCCCAAAATTTCATGAAAATTTTGCATTCCCTTACGTCCTAACCAGTATCACAGATGGGGTATTCCACCCCCGTGAACTGGTTAGGACAGATGGAATATTTATTGAAAAAAAAAAAAACGAATTAATTAGTGAAAACACACCCACAATACCCTGTATAAGAAGGAGGGTCACCCTCTGTCCCCTTGTGTTTTTTCTGTCCTCCCAGACAATGGGACAGATGGTGATCCCCATGTCTCTTTAAGCAATGCTGGGAGTCTTTGTTTATTTTCCTTCTAAAGGCTATTTGCCTTTTCTCTTTGCTCCCGTTTTTTTACTGTTTTTTTTTAAAATTCATTTCCTTATACTTTCTTTTTTAGTTAGGGGCTGTCTATGGGAATCTTTGATTCCCCCCCGTCCTTGCTGGCACTTACCAGAGTCAGCTTCTCTTGAGTGCGCACATCTTGCGATCCCTGTCCAGAAGTGCAACAGTGGCATCTGATGTCACTTCCTCTGTCTCTCTATGTTCCCCGCTCGGGTTTTCGCCTCTTCTACTGCTCAAAATAGTGCGAAACCAAGGGACATTCTCCTTCAGCCCCCTAATCTATATAATTATAGAATTTATAATTTTGAATAAAAATTATTAAACCCATTTTTTCTAACTTGTGGGCGGGGCTTATTCTTGGCGCCATTTGGGGAGGTATTTAAACCTCCTCAGTACTGCCACCGGGTCTCTTTGTGCGCAGTACTGTTGGTTTACTAGCAGTGCTATCTTTCTGAGACTTGAAGCTGTGCTTCAGTATAATCCTTGTGGATAGTACCTTACTTTGCTAATTCCTTTTGTCTGTTTTTCCCGGCTCTTCTCTAAGCTTGGGTACTTATCAGCTCTATTTATTTAGCAGCTCCTTTGAGCTCGCTACCTTATATAATTGTCTCTCATATTCCCATCATGTCTACGGAAGGCTCTGCTGACCGTGAGGGCCCGGGTAAAAGAACCACCAAACCCAAGCACCTCTCTTGCTACGAATGCAATATCCCACTTGAGGATAATTGTGAATTCTCCAGGTGCCCATCTTGTAGAGCGAAAGTTCTACCATCTCACCAAGCAAGACTACAGTACAGGACATGTATGTGTTGGTCTCTTCTAACATGTCCGCCATGCAAGCCTCTATTGAGGAACTCAAACAAGTTGTTTCGCAGAAGCGTTCCAGACCTGCTTCGCCTCACAGAATTTAGATCTCTGCGGATCCTGAGAAAGAAGATTCCATACCATCTTCTTCTGATGAAGAAGTCGCTGCCTCCTATTTTCTTCCTTTGGAAAAAACCCAGAGTCTTCTAAGATCCATCCGGTCGGGGGACCAGGATGCTGATCCTGCACCTCTGCCTCTAAGGGACCTAGGGTCTTTAAAGCTGATGACACCCTTTTATCCGTACTTAGAGAATTTAAAAAAACAGAAAAGGGTCCGGTCTTAACTAAAAGGTTTAAGACCATGTTTCCTATCCAGGAAACTCAGCTTTCCACCTGGGGCCCTGTCCCTAAAGTTGACATGGGCGTTGCAAAATTGCAAAAGGACTGTGGTTCCTGCCGAGGATGGGTCTTCCTTGCAGGATCCAATGGATAGGAAGGCTGATTGCGCTATGAGGCGCTCCTACTCCACTGCTACTGCTTCAGCATTGGTGGTGATTGCTTGCTTCGAGGTAGCAAACTTATTGAAGACCCACCTTTCTAACATCCAGTTGGATTTGGACCAGGGGTTTCCCAGGGATGAAATTGTATCATCCTTTAAGACGGCCAATCTGGCTGTTGATTTTTTGTGCGATGCTTCTACTCAGCATCTAAAGTAAATTTCAAAAGCTTCTGCTGGCCCTGGCTTCCGCTGGACACCTCCATACCTTATGTGCCATGCCTTATGAACCAGGCATTTTATTTGGTGCAGAGTTTGACCGCATAATGGAAGGGCTGTCATCCTTTCGCGGTCGGGGCCGGCGTTCTGGGGGCAGATCAGCCTCCCAGCCCAAACCTCAAATAGATTGGGGCAATCAACGCCGAGGTGGTAAACACTCCCATGGCTCCAGAGATAAAAAAAAAAATATGACTTTGTGCTTCTACGAAGGTCTGGGTTCCCTGCTGGTTTGACCCTTCCAGTTACTCATCCCGACCCCCATATTCCTGTAGGTGGTTGCCTTCACCATTTTCCAAGCGCTTGGTCTCTCCACATTCAGGACCCTTGGGTCCTGAGAATAATCTTGGATGGATATTCGATAGATCTCAAATCAATTCCCCAATCCAAGTATGTGGAGACAAGAATTCTTCCACCAATCAAACAGGCTGCGCTAGAAATCTACATTCTGGAATACATCCAGAAGAATGCTCTAGAGGAAGTTCCTCTTGCAGAATGGGGGTCAGGAATTTATTCTCCAGTATTCTTAGTTCCCAAGGTAACGGGAGACTGGCGAATGATTATAGATCTGAGATATTTCAATCTGTACGTAAAGCGCTAACGCTTTCGTATGGAAACTATTCAATCTGTGGTCAACTTTATTTCTTATTTAAAGGATGCCTATCTTCATATTCCAATTCTTCCTGTATCCAAAAAGTATCTAAGGATCGCAGTTCAGGTAGGGGGAGTTATAATACACCTCCAGTTTGTAGCCCTCCCGTTTGGAATTTCTTCGGCCCTACGCACATTTACCAAAGTTGTGGTAGCGGTAGTTGCTGCTCTAAGGCTCCAGGGGCTCAGCATAATTCCCTACCTTGAAAACTGGCTCCTCAGAGCTCCTTCTCTTGCGATCCTGTCCCAAGATCTGATGTTAGCAGTATCCTTCCTACTATCGTCAATTGGGCCAAATCCAATTTTCTCCCAACAACATCAGTGAGGTTCCTCGGCTTCATAGTCAACACAGTCTCCGTGACTCTTTACCTCACTCCTGAGAGGAAATCTCAGGTTCAAGAATCGGCTCTTTTTCTCTCAGTACCACGGAGAGTGTTTATTCGCACTCTCAGGCGGATGTTGGGACTTATGTGCGTTACTGCAGATGCGGTTCCCTGGGCTCTTTGGCATCTACGCCCTCTTCAGTCAGAGGTACTTGCCACTTGGAATCTCAGCCTAAACAAGTGCCACTCTCTGTCTCATTCAGTCCGGTCCTCCCTCATATGATGGTCTTACCTCGAGGACGGCAAATCAATGATACAGCCCTCTTTGATCATACTTACTACCGACGCGTCCCTTGTAGGTTGGGGATCGTATCTCCTGGATCTAACAGTGCAGGGGTCTTGGTCTCCACAGGAGAGAGTGTTAACCTCCAATCTCCTTGAGATTCGTGCTATCAGACTAGCACTCCTCTACTTTGCTTCTCTTCTTCAAGGGAAAGCAGTAAACATCCATTCCAACAGAATGACGGCTGTTCTGTACATCAAGAAAAAGGGAGGCACTCGATCACAAAGCCTCCTCAGAGAGGTGGGTCTGATCTTGGATTGGGCAGGGAGGAACCTAACCCATTTGTCAGCAGTTCACATTCGGGGATCTCTCAATGTGATTACCGACCACCTGAGCAGATGTCTTTCAACCGGAGAGTAGTGCTGGGGGGTATACTGGTTCAAACCGAATACCGAAATTTTTGTCCTGCACGATATGAATTTTTAACATACCGCAATACCGGTTGAGATGCCTCCAGATCTACTTGAAGAGATCTAAGGAGTTTAGGAAGGATGACATTCTTTTAATTCTTTTTGCACATTCCAAAAGAGGTTTTAAAGCTTCAAAACCCTCCATCAGTAGATGGGTAAAGGATGCCATTCGTATTTCCATGGTATCCCAAGGTATGGAGCCTCCTAAGTTTGTAAAAGCTCACTCTTCCAGATCTGTAACCACCTCCTTTGCGGATAGGAGTCTTGTTCCTTTGGAACATATATGCAAAGTTGCATCTTGGAGTTCACTATCCACTTTTATCACCCACTACAGACTTGACAGTAGATTGGGCTATTTCTCCTCATTTGTACGGACAGTTTTATCTGCTGCCAGGCATGAGAGCCCTCCCTCACAGGGTCTTCTGTTTGCCAATTCCCCATCTGTGCTACTGGTTAGGACGTAAGGGAATTGTTAATTTCTAATGATAATTTGTTTTCCCTTAGTCCTAACACACCTAGCACAACTTTCCCTAACTAGTTTAAAGCCTATTATTTCTAATTACTAATTATTATTTATTAGTTTTTTCTTTTCAGTTCCTCTTGTTTATTATACAAGGGAACAGAGGGTGACCCTCCTTCTTATACAGGGTATTGTGGGTGTGTTTTCACTAATTAATTGTTTTATTTTCAATAACTATTCCATCTGTCATAACCAGTTAGCCGGAGGTGGAATCCCCCATCTGTGCTACTGTACTAAGGGAACACAAATTATCGTTAGAAATTAACGATTTTTCAAACTTTGAAACGCTCTGCTTGTTAGGAAAATGGATATTCCAAATAAATTATATATTGATTCTAAAATACAATATGTCTACTTTATGTTGGCATAAGAAAGTTTACATATTTTTACTTTTTGAAGACATTAAAGGGCTTCAAAGTATAGCAGCAATTTAAAACATTTTCAAGAAAATTTCTAAATCTGAATTCTTCAGGGACCGGTTAAGTTTGAAGTGGATTTGATGGGCCTTTCTGTGAGAAATACCCTATAAATTACTCCAATATAGAAACTACACCCCCTCAAAGTATTCAAAATGACATTCAGAAAGTTTGTTAACCCTTTAGGTGTTTCACAAGAATAGCAGCAAATTGGGGGAGAAAAATATAAATCTGCATTTTTTACACTAACATGTTCTTGTAGCCCCATTTCTTTCATTTTTAAAAGTGGTATAAGGAGAAAAAGCTCCCCCCAAATTTGTAGCCCACTTTTTCTTGAGTATGGAAATACCTCATATGTTTACATAAAGGGCTCTGCGGGCTCACTATATGGTTCAAGAGCAACTGTGGGATTTTTGAAAATAATTTTGCTGTCATGGTTTTTGGGGGCCATGTTGTATTTAGGAAGCCTGCATGGTGCCAGAACAGCAAAAAAAAAAAACATATGGCATACTATTTTGGAAACTACACCCCTCAGGGAACGTAACAAGGGGTATAGTGAGCTCACAGGTGTTTGACGACTTTGCGTTGAAATTGGACGGGAAAATGGAAAATTTTATATTTAACACTAAAATGATGGTGTTACCCCAAATTTTTCTTTTTCACAAGGGGTAATAGGTGAAAATGAACCCAAAAATTTGAAGCCCAATTTCTCCCGATTAATAAAACCCTTCATTTGTGGACGTTAAGTGCTCTGCTGGCGCACTACAATGCTTATAAGAGAAGGAGCAAAATTTGGCTTTTTGAAAGAGAATTTTGCTGAAATGGTTTTTGGGGGCATGTTGCATTTAGCAAGTCCCCAGGGTGCCAAAACAGCAAAAAAAAACAAAAAAAAAAAAAACACATGGCATTCTATTTTGGAAACTACATTCCTCAAAGAACGTAACAAGGGGTATAGTGAGCCTTAACACCTCAGAGGTGTTTGACGACTTTGCGTTGAAATTAAACGTGAAAATGGAAAATTTTATCTTTAACAATAAAATGATGGTGTTATCCCACATTTTTCTTTTTCACAAGGGATAATAGGGGAAAATGGACACCAAAATGTGTAGCGCAATTTCTCTCGATTAAGAAAACGCCCCATTTGTGGACGTTAAGTGCTCTGCTGGCGCACTACAGGTCTCAGAACAGAAGGAGAGCTATTGAACTTTTGGAGAGAGAATTTTGCTCAAATTGAAGTCGGGGGCCATGTGCATTTTCAAACCTCCCATGGGGCCAGAACAGCAGAACCCCCCCCCCCCACACACCTGTAACATCACTTTGGAAACTGCATACCTCCAGGAACGTAACAAGGGTTACAGTGAGTACTTACACCTCACAGGTTTTTTGAACAGTGGGCCCTAAAAGTGAAAAATTGGATTTTTAACACTAAAACTAAACATTTTCCATTTCACATGGTGTAATAGGAGAAAATGGACCCCAAAATTTTAAGCCAAATTTCTCCCGATGAACCCCTTAAGGACTGAGCCCTTTTTCACCTTAAGGACTGAGCCCTTTTTCGCAATTCTGACCACCGTAACTTTAAGCATTAATAACTCTAGGATGCTTTTACCGATTAGTCTGATTCTGAGATAGTTTTTTCGTGACATATTCTACTTTATTTTGGTGGTAAATTTTCGTCGTTACTTGCATTCTTTCTTGGTGAAAAATCCCCAAATTTCATGAAAATTTAGCATTTTTCTAACTTTGAAGGTCTCTCATTTTTCTAGCTTTGAAGCTTGCAATAAAAATTGATATTTCAAATACATTTTATATTGATTCACAAATACAATATGTCTACTTTATGTTGGCATCATAAAATGGACATATTTTTACTTTTATAAAAAATTTGAGGGCTTCAAAGTATAGCAGTAATTTTCTAAATTTTCATGAAAATTGCAAAATCTGAAGGGACAGATGTTACAGAACTACAACTCCCAGCATTCCTGGGAAGTCTAGGCATGCTGAGAGTTGTAGTTTGGCAACATCTGGAGGGCCACCGTTTGGGCACCACTGTAATAGTGGTCTCCAAACTGTGACCCTCCAGATGTTGCAAAACTACAACTCCCAGCATGCTGGGAGTTGCAGTTTGGCAACCACTAGGAAGGGCAGCAGGAAATATCGCTTACTGCCCCCTTCCTTTCCCCCCCCCCCCACCATCGCTTCCCTACTTGCGCCGCTGATCTCCGCAGTCTCCAGCGATGATCTGCGGTCCCCACGTCATCTTCTGCACAGGTACAGGCCGCCATCTTCTCCCCCCGTTCTGCCCGACATCCAGGGGTGGGCAGAATGGGGGGGTTTCCTTGGCAACCCCCTGTCGTGCACTGCCAATGGTCAGAACTCAGTTCTGACTAATAGCAGGGGATAGGAGGAGATTGCAGCACTGCGACCTCGCTCCTATCCCTCAGGATGATCGGCCCGGAATAGGAGAAAATCGCATGTCTGAATTGACATGCGATTTTCTCCGATCGCCGACATGGGGGGATCTCAGGACCCCCCTCGACGATGTGCCGGGATGCCTGCTGAATGATTTCAGCAGGCATCCCGGTCCCCAACTGGCTAGTGGCGGGGACCAAAATTCCCATGGGCGTATCCATACGCCCTCAGTCATTAATGACTTTAAAACGGGGGCGTATGGATACGCCCGCCGTCCTTAACAGGTTAAGAAAACGCCCCATATGTGGATGTTAAGTGCTCTGCTGGTGCACTATAGGTCTCAGAACAGAAGGAGTGCCATTGGACTTTTGGAGAGAGAATATTTGCTGAAATTGAAGTTCGGGGCCATGAGCATTTTCAAACCTCCCATGGTGCCAGAACAGCAGAAACTCTCCACATGTAACACCATTTTGGAAACTGTACCCCTTCAGGAACGTAACAAGGGTTACAGGGAGTACTTACACCTCACAGGTTTTTTGAACAGTGGGCCGTAAAAGTTAAAAATTTGTTTTTTAACACTAAGATGATGGGGTTACTCTAAATTTTTCCATTTCACATGGTGTAATAGAAGAAAATGGACCCCAAAATTTGAAGCTAAATTTCTCCCGATTAAGAAAACGCCGCATATGTGGACGTTAAGTGCTCTGCTGTTGCTCTACAGGTCTCAGAATAGAAGGAGCGCCATTGGACTTTTGGAGAGAGAATTTTGCTGGAATTGAAGTCGGGGGGCTATGTGAATTTTCAAACCTCCCATGGTGCCAGAACATCAGAAACCCCCCACATGTGACACCATTTTCAAAACTACACCCCTCCAGGAATGTAACAAGGGTTACAGTGAGTACTTACAGTAGGCCGTAAAAGTGAATTTTTTTATTTTTTAACACTAAAATGATGGTGTTACTCAAAATTTTTCATTTTCACATGGTGTAATAGGAGAAAATGGAAATATGAAACCCAATTTCTCCCGATTAAGAAAACGCCCCATATGTGGATGCTAAGTGCTCTGCTGGCGCCCTACAGGTCTCATAACAGAAAATGCTCCATTGGACTTTTGGAAAGGGAATTTTTACATGGGGAAAAGGCCCACAAAATTTGTAGTGCAATTTCGCCTGGCGCACTACAGGTCTCATAACAGAAAGAGCTCCATTGGACTTTTGGAGAGAGATTTGTTACATAGGGGAAAAGGCCCACAAAATTTGTAGTGCAATTTCGCCTGAGAAAGAAAATACCCCATATGTGGATGTAAAGTGCTCTGCGGGCGCACTGCAATGCTCAGAATAGAAGGAGTGCCATTGGGCTTTTGGAGTGAAAAGTTTGTTGAAATTGAAGTCGGGCCATGTGCGTTTGCAAAGCCCCCATTATGCAAGAACAGCAGAAACCCCACACATGTGACACCATTTTGGAAACTAAAGGAACATAACAAGAGTTATAGTGAGTACTTTTTGAACAGTGGACCGTAAAAGTGAAAATTTTTATTTTTAATACTAAATTGCTGCTATTAACCAAAATTTTATAAGAGAAAAAAAGCTCCACAAAATTTATAGCCCAATTTCTCAAGAATAAGGATATACCCCAAATATGGCGGTAAAGCACTATGCGGGTGCAAAACAGGGCTTAGGAGCAACACCGATGAAATTTGAGGCCTAAAGTGGTGCTTTGCACTGCAACAGTTGAGGTTCTGACATAAAATCTAAAAAGAAAAAAACCCAGGCAAGTAACCACAATTTTGAAACTACACCCCTCAAGGAAGGTAACAAGGGGTACAGTGGGTACTTATACCTCATCGGTTTTTTGAACAGTGGGCTGTGAATTGAAAAATTAGATTTTTTTTACACTAAAATGCTGGGGTTACCCAATTTTTTATATTTTCACAAAGTGTAATGGGAGAAATTGGGTTAAAATTTTTGGAGGGCTTTTTCTCCTGATTATGGAAATACATCCACAAATGGGGTAACTTGCTGGGCAGGCGCACAACAAGGTTCAGAAGTCATAGAGGTCAGTTTGTATTTGAAGCCTATGGCATATCAGTAGCTGACGGTTACATACATTCAGAGGAAAATACAAGAATAAAACCCCCACATGTGACACCATTACAGAAAGAACCCACCATGAAGAATGGGTATAGGGGTAAAGAGGACATTTTGAACGCACGGGTGCTTCCTAAATTTATTTTCCAGGAATGGATGAAGAGTAGCTTATGAAAATTGCAATTTTTAACCTATGCTCTGCTTCATCATTCGGTGAACAAGTAACATGTGACTCTGAATTGTCACCTAGAAATACGACAGAGCTCATGAGCGAGAACTCTTCGCATTTGAGGTCGATGTTTCTTACGGACCTAACAGTTACATACATTCATAGGAAAATACAAGAAAGGAAAACCCACATGTGAGCCTATTACAAACAGTACACACCCTAGGGAAGGTGAATAGGGCTGAAGTGGAGATTTGGAACAGACGGGTTTCCCTAAATTTATTTTCCAGGAATGGATGAGGTGAATTGCATGGATGAAAATTGCAATTTTAATACTGATATGCCAACTATTTTGCCAGAATGATGACCCAGAGTATAGCCGAAAGAAAAAAATATGCCCACCCCAAACCCTATGCTCTGAATCATCATTCTGGGAATGCAATATGTGTGGCCGTCCCTAACCTGTTACCTCAAATTTGAGGCAACTGCAAACCCCCCATGACCCATTTTTTTGGGGTGGAAAAAAAAATATTATCAGGGGTGTCCTGCGTGTGGTGTGGTGCGAGACTTCCTACCCTAACCCGCCCTAAACTACTAACTAACCTGCCCTAAGAACAAAAATATAAAAATATTAAATAAAACTAAACAAAAAAAAAAAGAAACTTAAAAAAAAAAGACTTCTAGTGCAAAAAAAAAAAGTGTTTACCTAATCAGTCGTGTGCACACTGATTAGCGCTTGCTGGCGGCAGGGATCACAGAAGTAAGTGTGGGGTCTGGCCACTTAGCCCAGAAGAGTGGCTGGTGGCACGTACACAGACTCCCGCACAAAAAAAACGAAAAATAAAATAAAAAAAACAATTAAAACCAGAAAAAAAACACCTGCTTGAACTAAAAAAAAACGCTGATCAGTGATAAATCACTGACAGCGGTGGGGCAGGCCGCACCCAGAGGTACAGTCCGTCCAAAGGGCACAGGCCTGCTACTGGTGGCACGGACCGACTATAGGTGCAAAAAATAAAATAAAAAAGACGCTTTAATCCTCGAAAAAGCGCCATCACCACAAAAAAATGCTGATCAATACTTCGCGACTGATCAGCGGTGGGTGGGCTTTAGCTAACGTTGGCGGACCTCTCTTTTATAGCCACACATGTAGCAAAAAAAAAAAAGTTGGCGCCCAAAATAAAAAAACGCTGCGGTCCGGTGTCACGCAGCTAAAGGTGTGGCAGACCTGCGGACACCTACGGATGATACGCTGAGAAAAAAAGTCTCGGCCCCAAGAAAATGCTGGGGGCAGACCGCAGCAACCCTGTAGGGCCTGGGCCACGCACCTAATGGTGCTACGGACCCGTGGACACCTACAGATGGTACGCCCCAAAAAAATTATCTATTTTTTACCACCTAAAAACTCTCCCCGCCTAACCTAAAGCCGTCCCTAATTGCTAATAGTGCCAAATGGCACTGAAATTGTGCTGAAAAGCACTTTTTTCCTTCTGAGGGGGAAGATGGCAACATGAGGCTCTGTCCTGCTCACCAGCTCACAGATGTGTGGTGGGCAGAACAGAACAACATGCTCCTTCACCCACCTCCCCATACTGCCGTGATTGGTGCGGTCACTACGTCTCACCTCCCAGTACAGTACTCTCCTTTTCTGGGTCATCGGGTCACACATGACCCGGAATCGCTGCAGATCGCCGGTTTGTATTTACTGGCAATCTGCGGCGATCGCCGATATGGGGGATCCTCACGTTCTGTGCCGAGATGCCTTCTGAATGATTTCAGCAGGCATTCGGCTCTGATCCCTGCCCGGCGAGCATCGGGGAACGGAATCGTCATTGAACCTCCACCATATTTCACTTTTTAGGTTATGTATTCTTTTTTTTGTAGGCCTCAATCCATTTTCGGTAAACAGTAGAATGATGTGCTTTACCGAAAACTCTATCTTGGTCCACAAGACGTTTTTACAGAAGGATTTTGGCTTACTCAAGTTCATTTTGTCAAAATGTAGCCTTGCTTTTTTATGTCTCAACAGTGGGGTCCTCCTGAGTCTCCTACCATAGCAATTCATTTAATTTAAATGTCGACGGATAGTTTGCGCTGACACTGATAATCCCTGAGCCGGCAAGACAGCTTTAATAACTTTGGAACTTGTTTGGGGCTGCTTATCCACCATCATCAAATTTTTCTCTTTCGTCCATACCCAGGGAGATTAGCTACAGTGCCATTGGTTGCAAACGTCTTGATAATGTTGTGCACTGTGGACAAAGGCAAATCTAGATCTCTGGAGATGGACTTGTAACCTTGAGATTGTTGATATTTTTCCACAATTTTGGTTCTCAAGTCCTTAGACAGTTCTCTTCTCCTCTTTCTGTTGTCCATGCTTAGTGTGGCACACACAGACACACAATGCAAAGACTAAGTAAACATGTGTATAGCAAAAAATGTGTTACTGCAATCCTTTTCTGTGAGAAATAATTAATTTTCTTGAAAAATTTCAGGGGTGCCATCATTTACGGCAATGACTGTATATAATATGCTAAGTATTATCTAAGGGCTCGATTTTCACTAATGTACACTTGGATATATTATTGAAGAGTAGGGTCAGATTCCAGCGACATGGGGGTCGCTCTTTTTAGTGAGTGTCAGAGCGACTTGAGGGAACATACCGGTAGTATAGGGGCAAGTGCACTTTACTTTTTAGTAACCCCGTCTAGCCATTGCTAGATTTGCTACCTATACACATACTGGAATATGGAGGTGCTGATCTAATAAAAGTAAAGTGGATAAAATATATTTGGATTTGTTGGACCCTATTTTGCTTTTTTGCACTGTTTGTTACACTATTATATTAACATGTCTTTTTAATTCTATACCGAATAAAGGTTACGTTTTACTATTATTCATATGCCATATATCCCAGTTCTAAATTGTTGTCAGATTTATTAATAGGCCCCTAATAAATCTGCTTATGCAGTGACGTCAAACAGGGAAGTATATATCCGAGCCAGAGCTGCTGTAAAATTCCTCTGAATTTCCAACTTAATAAATCTGACATGCCCTTTGGCACCTTGCTTGGCACACTTTTTGAAAAGTGGTGTGTGTGGCAAAAAAGTTGCCATGCTTGTGCAAAAATTAACAACATTGTAATACTAGTAAATACTAATAAATAATAATACATTTCTCCCCGCATTGGCCCAGAATTATTAATGTACCTGAGACGAGAACTGGTCTGTTTTGCCAATAGCAATCAATCATATTTTCAATAGCTCAAGTAAAATGAAAGCTGGGCTGTGATTGGTTGCAATGGGCAAATCACAGTTTGTGTCTTGAACAGATTGATAAATCTGGGCTATGGTGTTCTCACTCTCCATTACTTTTTGGTGTAAGGACACATTACAAAGGGAGAACACATCACTCCTAACTTAATGAAATGCTGCATGCTATCTAATAAATGTATCAAGTGTAAAGAATAAAACATTTACATATCTGTCAGAAATATGTTGTTTAAACTATTGTATCAATATTTATGTACATTTTAATCCGCATTTCATAAATATGGCTCAGTATGCTTAATTTAGATGTCAACATTATATTAAAAAAAATTACACTACAGATAAGATATCATTTTTAACTTGGTCAATACATGTTTAAAGGGATTATCCAGGAATAGAAAAACAGAGCTAATTTCTTTCAAAAACAGCCCCACGTCTGTCCCCAGGTTGTGTGTGGTATTACAACTTGTCTCCATTCACTTCAATGGAACTGAGCTGCAGAACCACACCAAACCTGGAGACAGACAGCGAGCAGTTTTTCAAGGAAATTAGCTCTGTTTTTCTATTCCTGGATAACCCCTTTAACCCATATCTTACAAAGAAAGTATGTACTACTGTATCTGCCATATACTATGCATGCTATACCATAAAATTGTGGAAATAACAGCTCTGGGTAATTTTTTGATATTTCTAAAATATTATGGCAACAGTGGTAAAAATGTCATGGGTTAGATCAGTGAGACCTCAGATGGGACTGGATGGAAAGGGAGTCTGCATGTATGTGCAGCAAACTGGCTTCCCAGACAGCAAAGTACAGCAAATACATAACTGAGCCACATCACAGGACGTGCAGATCCAAGCAGCCAAAAAGGTCTTTTGTGGGCAGAAATAGTAGATCAGAGGAGCAAAGGTATTCACATAAATCAATTCATGCATACATTTTTACATGGCAAATTAATCTAAAGAGGGGAAGGGAGACATAAATGAATCCATAAACGACACATAGGTTTAATGGAGGCGTAAATTAATATTGCGCTATAACACAACACAACAAAAAAGAAAAAGGCAGATTGAGAAGTGGGGGACATCAATTGTAATGGTTTAGTGAGGGGACCCAGGTCCAAAATAAACCCTGGGTCCATAGAACTGTAATTACACCACTATATGGGGACAAAATAAAGCAACAGAAGATAAGAATACAACTTACAGAAATGTTAGATATGATTCCCGGATTAAAGGTATGGTCACACATGCCGTAGTTTGCTGCATATTTGCTGCTGCATATTTTCCTACCCAGTGACTTTAACGCGTAGGAAAATACGCATGCGCAAATAAGCAGAAAATTACGAAACATGTGACCATCCCCTAAAGGAGTATTTTCATTTTATGCTGGTGTATACAAACTGCTATGGATGGTGTAATCACACCAGACACCATAAATGCCTGAAATGTGGGAACCATCTCTAGAAAACAGGACTTGAGGAACTCATTTGCCGCTTTCAAGTTGACGAAGTCTACGGAGTTCTTTAAGAAGTTGCTGTACAGTCTGTCATGTCAGATAGGAAAAAGCCTAATGCTCATTGTTCAGCTCTTTCCATGTATTGTGTGCAGCAGTTTCTCCATTGAATTTAGTGGGGTCACAAGTGGCTACACCATAAGTGTTAAAGTCAATGGAAATACCTTTTTAACATAAAATACACCCAGGGCCAAATGCATTCCAATATGTGTCCATATTAGATCTGCATATTTAGCGCCAAGAACAGAATCATATCATGGCAGGACAAAGCAAAGAAACACTGTCCCATTCTTGGAACAAATGTATGTCTTCTGTAAGAAGCTTTATTGTAGCTGTCTAAATGCGGCATTGCAGGAATTCATGAGAAGGATTCAAGAATGGAAGAGCAGCCCTTTCTCATGCCACCTCATAGCTCGGGCATATTTACACCAATATTTTGTATGAAACAGTGCATGCCTTTATTGACTTTACCAGAGTTAGTTAGCAATTTTGACTTTTTTTTTTTAAAGCTGTCAACGTAGGCTACAAAGAGTGTAAAACATAAATTGCCATGTGTTTTAGATACCTTTTCACATTTTCTTTAAAGGGGTACGCCGGTGGAAAACAATTTTTTTCATATCAACTGGCTCCAGAAAGTTAAACAAATTTGTAAATTACTTCAATTAAAAAAATCTTAATCCTTCCAGTACTTATGAGCTGCTGTATGCTTTACAGGAAGTTGAGTTGTTCTTTTCTGTCTGACAACAGTGCTCTCTGGTGACACCTCTGTCCATGTCAGGAACTGTCCAGAGTAGGAGCAAATCCCCATAGGAAACCTCTCCTGCTCCGGACAGTTCCTGACATGGAGAAAGGAGAGAGCACTGTGGTCAGACAAAACAACAACAACTTAAAGGGGTACTCCCGTGGAAAACTTATTTTTTTAAATCAACTGGTGCCAGAAAGTTAAACAGATTTTTAAATTACTTCTATTAAAAAATCTTAATCCTTCCAGTACTTTTTAGGGCCTATATACTACAGTAGAAAGCTTTTCTTTTTGGATTTCTCTGATGTCACGACCACAGTGCTTTCTGCTGACCTCTGCTGTCCATTTTTGGAACTGTCTAGAGCAGGAGAAAATCCCCAAAGAAAACATATGCTTCTCTGGACGGTTCCTAAAATGGACAGCAGAGGTCAACAGAGAGCACTGTGGTTGTGACATCAGGGAAATGCAAAAAGAAAAGCATTTCCTCTGTAGTATACAGCCCATAAAATGTATCGGAAAAATTAAGATTTTTTAATAGAAGTAATTTACAAATCTGTTTAACTTTCTGGCACCAGTTGATTTAAAAAAAAAAAGCTTTCCACGGGAGTACCCCTTTAACTTCCTCTGTACTATACAGCAGCTGATAAATACTTGAAGGGTTAAGAGTTTTTCATAGAAGTAATTTACAAATCTGTTTAACTTTCTGGAGCCAGTTAATATGAAAAAATTACTTTAAGGCTAGGTTTCCACTTGTTTTTTTTTTTTTTACAAAAACGCCAATAAAAACGCCCATTCTGCCGCATGGAGTTTGTAAAAAAAACGCTGCGGCCAGATATTAGCTGCAAGTCAATAGTAAACTGCAAAATGCCAAATCCACTTGGCGTTTTTCAGTTTGGCGTTTTTTTAATCCTTTTGGCGTTTTTGGGCTCCATGGCAGTTTTTAAAAAACGACCTCTTGTCGAGACTTTGGCGTTTTTTCGGGAAAATCTTGGCGTTTTTGGAGCTAACGCTAAGCTTACTAATGGATTCTGTCTATTAGACAGCCTCCATTACTAATCCTGAATATTCAATTAAAAAAATACACAACACATTCAAAAAATTATTTTATTTTAAAATACACTCCCCCACAGCCCTCGTTGAAAAATCAAGTTCATCCGTCGTAATCCATCGAATCCGTCGTAATCCTCTGCATACACGGATCTGAAACGAGAAGAAAAAAAATGGATTAGGACATTTTTTGTGCTCTCTGCAGGGGAGAGCGCCCATAATGCAATGTCTACCTAAACAGTGAGCCTCCAATTGGTGCAAAACTACAACTCTTAGCATGCCCAGACAGCCTTTGGCTGTCTGAGCATGCTGGGAGTTGTAGTTTAGCAACAGCTGGAGTCTCCCTGTCTGGGTAGACACTGGCAGAAGGGTCTGTTCCCATTATCCAAAACGAACAATGTGAACAGAGCTTCAGACTGAATCCTGTCTGTAGCTCCGCCCCTAATGATGTCATTACTAGGGGGCGGGGCTACACTGACTGGCGGTGACAGAAACGAGGGAGGTAAGTGGATCTCCTGTTCTGTATACACTATATACAGCTATCTATAGATAGCTGTATATTCTGTATACCACCCAAAGGGGCTATAGGAGCAGGGAGTCCTGTCAGTCTGGTGACAGGATTCCCGGCGCCTGTATAGTATACACAGGTACACTATGCCCCCCTGTATACTATATGGCAGGGGGAGGGGAGTAGAGATGCTATACATCACTCCTCATCTCCTTACACTCTGGACTGGGCACTCAGCATCCGACCCACAGAGTGGTACCTGAAGACAGTGAGAAAACTGCCACAGGGGACAAAACTGGCTGTTTCCACACACCAGGAAAAACGGCAGAAAAAACGCCAGAAAAACTGCCAAAACTCAGGAAAAATTTGTGGCAGTTTTTCTGGCGTTTTTGCTGGCGTTTTTTTAGGAGTACAAAAAAAAAACCAAGTGGAAACCTAGCCTAAAAGTTTTTTTTCCACAAAAAATTGGTACAAAATATGCCAAAAATTAGGTGGCAAAATCTAACATTTCTAGAGAATTTCATGAAATCTAGCATTTCAAGTGGGACAAGATTTTGTTCTTTCAAAAATTAACTTTTAATATCTGGACAGTGCACAAAAATGTAGAGAAGAAAAAAGACTAAACTATTCTCATAGCCACAGTCCATTTTCAGATCACTTATGTGTAGTTTCCATTTTAAGGAAGTAATACTTGAATCTCCTGTGGTTCTGTGTACTGGACTTAGATAAACTGAGGGACAAGAATATTAAATGACTATGATGGACATTTATCAACGGGTTTAGTCAGGTTTTCTTTACTATAATTGTCGCAAAATTGTCGCAACTGCGACTACGTGTGTTTTCGTTTGACAATTTGCATGAAGAACAAGAAAAGCAAGAAAATTCCAACTTGCTTACGTAATAAATTTTTCAAAATGGATTTGCTTTAGTCGGGTATTTATCAACTGCGACAGTCGCAACTGCGCAAAAAAACCTCGCAACAAGGTTAAAAATTGACTAAATTTACTCCAGCTCAAACATGGAGCAGAAAAAGCTACTACCAAAGTAAAAAAAGGAAAAATTGCTTACGTGAAAGAAAATTATCAACAGGCTGAAAGCAGTTGATAAATAAGTCACACATAAGCAAAAAAAAGGAAGGAAAAAATTACTGAAAAAAAGAATACATAAGCAAACATTGATACATGTCCCTCTACAAAGGTGCTGATTTTATTTCTAAACTTTGTTTTTAAGATAAATCTTATTCTTTCATAATTTCTGTGTGTGTACACTGTTGTAGTAGCTATGAGGAAGTACATTTAGTGCCTGTCTCATCAATTCTGAATACATGAGCTGGCCAGCATATTGTAAAGCAATGCCAAACATTAGATACTGGGCTTTCCAGTGCATGCTTCAAATATATAAAGACTGGTCTCATCTGTTGTTGGTATAGATGGCTAGTTGTTTTATACCTGAAATGTAGGAAATTAATATTATTTAAATCTTATTCTTACTTAATTAATCACTTATTTCTTACTACATGGAAACTGTCAACAAGTTGCTCTTGACAGATAGGCTGATGTCTTATACTGCAGTTCTTTGGAAAACTGCCTCTGCAGAAGTACTTTGTTGTCAAAACACTTATGCCCTTTCCAAGGATAAGGGGATAAGTGTCTGATAGCGCTGGGGGGGGGGAGGGGGTTCCTGCATGGCGCAACGACTCTCCCCAGGAATGCAGCTTGTCAACCCCTGCACAAAGTGGTGGCGGCGGCCAACACGCCCCCTCTGTGTATCTCTATGGAAGATCCGGGTATCTCCTGCTGTCCCATAGAGATACATGGAGGGGGCGTATTGGTCTACGCTTCGTGTGGGGTCGACACACTCCGTTCCTGAGGAGAGCCGGGGTGCCTTGCAGGAGATCGCGGGGAGTCCCAGCGGTCGGACCCCCTGCAATCAGACACTTATCCCCTTATCCTTTGGATACAGGATAAGTGTTTCTGCACCACAGTACTCCTTCAAGCTAAAGCCAGGGATTGTCCCAACAGGAAGGAGGAGTAAAGGTCCTCCCTTTTTATTTTTCATTCCTATTGAATCCACTTCTGGATGTGGCTCAAAAACTACACTGTCAATTTTCCATAAAACTACCCTGTGTTACCCCAGACATATACTGCTGTTTTATGTAGATAAGCTGGGGATCTTACTGGTTAAAATCACTAAGGAGAAAATCTACTTACTGAGTTATGCCAGCTTTCTGGTGTATAAGTCAAAAATGCTGTCACAACCAACAGTTACCATACATTATGCAGAAATTGGTGTAAATCATAGGGCAAAGCTAGGGCTGGGTGGTATACCGGTTCATACCGAATACCAAAATTTTTGTCCTGCACAATATGTATTTTTCCCCATATCGCAATAGCGGTTTGGCCCCTCCCCCTCGGGAATGAATTAATTGTCAGCCCAGCGCTGCGCTGACCCCACATCGGCTTCTTACATGACAGTGGGTTCAACCTATCTCCGGCCGAGGCGGAATATCACTGCGGCCAGTGATAGGCTGACGGCCGCATAGGGATACAGCATAGGGATACAGCTTACAGTATACAGTTCCATCCAGAGCAGGCGGCCCGCAACAAACAGGAGGACGAGGAGGGTAGTGCTTGTGGGAGACATATGTGAGTAGTACCCCGATGGGGACAGCGAAGCGCCGGACTGATGATTAATTTGGAGGGGGGGGGGAGCAGAACAGCGCTCGCGGGTCACATGATTTAAGGTGGGGGGGGGAAAGGAGAAAAAACGTTTTATACCGTGGAACCGCCATAAGTTACAAAAACAATGTGATACACATATTTGCCCGAGGCAAATTTACAACTGCTCAGATGCACCAAATGTTAAGAGGTGTGTGTCTCTTAATACATTTGATGTATTATATTTCATATGCATTCCATATGCATACTTTGCATCAAGGCTGGTTTACAAACTGCTCTTAGTAAATTCCTCTCTTAGATTTTAGGATGTCAAGTCAAACCCTTTGGACGTTAATGTATTAATACACATTGTACCAAGTATGCCTATTAATGAATGAGCTGTACTTAGTATTCACACTAACCACAATATTAGGCTCTGTAGAAGCTTTATTGCTGGTGGTAAAACATTAATGGATTAGATATGTAAAGTATCCCAAGGGGGTAGCTGTAAAATGTAACTAGTCACTGGACCATGAGCTAAAAGTTAATTCTTAAATCGTTTTTCCATTATAAGCAGTTTCAAAATGTAAATGTCTTGCTGTAAGTACTTTCACATGGGCAGTATTTGTTAAAGTCAATAAAAGTGTGTAACAGTTACACTTTACTAAATACATGTTTATATACAGTGGGGGAAAAAAGTATTTAGTCAGCCACCAATTGTGCAAGTTTTCATCATAGGTATACCTCAACTATGAGAGACATAATGAGAAAAAAAATCCATACAATCACATTGTCTGATTTTTTAAGAATTTATTGGCAAATTATGGTGAAAAATAAGCATTTGGTCAATAACAAAAGTTCATCTCAATACTTTGTTATATACCCTTTGTTGGCAATGACAGAGGTCAAATGTTTTCTGTAAGTCTTCACAAGGTTTTCACACACTGTTGCTGGTATTTTGGCCCATTCCTCCAGGCAGATCTCCTATAGAGCAGTGATGTTTTGGGGCTGTCGCTGGGCAACACAGACTTTCATCTCTCTGCAAAGGTTTTCTATGGGGTTGAGATCTGGACACTGGCAAGGCCACTGCAGGACCTTGAAATGCTTTTTTATGAAGCCACTCCTTCATTGCCCGGGCGGTGTGTTTGGGATCGTTGTCATACTAAATGACCCAGCCACGTTTCATCTTCAATGCCCTTGCTGATGGAAGGAGGTTTTCACTCAAAATCTCATGATACATGGCCCCATTCATTCTTTCATTTCCACTAATCAGTCGTCCTGGTCCCTTAGCAGAAAAACAGCCCCAAAGCATAATGGAGACTCTTAAAGAAGAAGTTACAGGTCTGTGAGAGCCAGATATTTTGCTTGTTTGTTGGTGACCAAATACTTATTTTCCACCATAATTTGCAAATAAACTCTTTAAAAATCAGATAATGTGATGTTTTTTTTTTCAAACTGTAAATTTTTGACCCTATGACATTCTCCCAATCCTCTTCTGGATCATCCAGATGCTCTCTACCAACTTCAGACGAGCCCGGACATGTACTGGCTTAAGCAGGGGGACGCATCTGGCACTGCATTATTTAAATCCCTTGTGGCGAAGTGTGTTACTGAGGTTATCCTTTGTTACTTTGGTCCCAGCTCTTTGCAGGTCATTCACTAGGTCTTCCCGTGTGGTTCTGGGATTTTTGCTTACCTTTCTTGTGATCATTTTGACACCACACGGTGAGATCTTGCGTGGTGCCCCATATCGAGGGAAATTATCAGTGGTCTTGTATGACTTCAATTTTCTAATAATTGCTCCCACAGTTGATTTCTTCACACCAAGCTGCTTACCTATTGCAGATTCAGTCTTCCCAGCCTGATGCAGGTCTACAATTATGTTTCTGGTGTCCTTCGACAGCTCTTTGGGCTTGGCCATAGTGGAGTTTGGAGTGTGACTGCTTGAGGTTGTGGACAGGTGTCTTTTATACTGATAACAAGTTCAAACAGGTGCCATTAATACAGGTAACAAGTGGAGGACAGAGGAGACTCTTAAAGAAGTTACAGGTCTGAGAGAGCCAGATATTTTGCTTGTTTGTTGGTGACCATATACTTATTTTCCACCATAATTTGCAAATAAATTCTTAAAAAATCAGATAATGTGATGTTTTTTTTTCAAACTGTAAATTTTTGTTAAAGTTTTACAAAAAAAGGGAGAAACAAAATCCAACAGCCAATGAGGGATAGCAATCCCATAGAACAATGAAAAGATGTAAGTCAAATATGGCAAAATAAATCCTAGAGACATAATACATCAAGATAATGTGTTTTTAAGGATTTTTTTTCTCATTGTGAGGGAGATTTATCAAAACCTGTGCAGAGTAAAACTTGCCCAGTTGCCCATAACAACCAATCAGCTTGCTTCTTTCATTTGTAGGAAGGCCTGTGGAAAATGAAAGAAGAAATCTGATTGGTTGCTTGGGGCAACTGGACAACGTTACCTCTGCACAGGCTTTGATAAATCTCCCCCTATGTCTCTCATAGTTAAAGGGGTATTCAAGGAATTTTTTTTATTTGACTATGCTACAGGGGCAGTAAAGTTAGTAGTTCATAATAAAGTGTCTGTACCTCTGTGTGATGGTTTTCTCACAATTCTTCTGTGATTTTATCCCCAATATTTATTTTTAACAGCATACAAAATAACTGTTGTCTCGGATTTTTCCCACGTTGCAATGTGGCCGAGACCTGACTCACTAGTCAGCTGATGACAGGGAGCCTGTCTGCTTCAATGGGTGAAGCGATCACTTGGTGGGAGAGAGATCAATCTGCAACTAATGCAATAGCTGTAGGCACCCTGATTGAAATCCACAGGTCTTTTGAATGGATATAGCTCATTTATGTTTCAATGGGTTGTGTGGGAGGGATGAAGATGGAATTATGGGATTTGTAGTAAAAAAAAAAAAAAGAAAAATCAAACAGGAAACACCAGTTCACAAAAAGCTAGCCACAGTGTTATGGTAATCTCACAACATAGCCATTTATCCCCAAGACAAGTGCAGACCCTTCCTAAGCATGTCCATTACTGTCTGCCAGGTACGTACTAAAATCACCTTATGGTGGAGAACCCCTTTAAGGTATACCTATGATGAAAATTACAGGCCTCTCTCATCTTTTGAGTGGGAGAACTTGCACAATTGGTGGCTGACTAAATACTTTTTTGCTCCACTGTATTTGAATAATTTAGAATGGGGGGGGGGGGTTATCATTATATTTTTTTCTCCTGTTTTTTTTGTGATTCACCTTTTTTTTTTTTACTTTCGATTGCTGTAGGTCAAGCACTATTATTGCATCATGCTTATCCATCCAGTTTTCACTTTGTCTCGCATAGTGGTTGTGGTTTGCATGGCACAGATGGACTTGTCATGTTTATGATGTGTTACTTTTACGAAAAGCTATAGAATTTGACAGAATGTTTCTCCTCAGTCATGATGGTGTATATGCAAACATCAAAGCAGAGAAGCTATACAAATCAAACTTATGAAGTGCTTTTTAGAAATTTAGAAATCTGTTTAACTTTCTGGAGCCAGTTGAGGTGAAAAAAATAGTTTTCCACTGGAGTACCCCTTAACGACGCAGGACGTATGTTTAAGTCCTGTGCCAGCTCCGTCATATCGGATTCGTCCCGGTGGCTATCAACGTCCGGGACCCACGGCTAATACTGGATACCACCGATCGCAGTGATGCCCGGTATTAAAGGGGTTATCCAGGAAAACATTTTTTTTTATATATCAACTGGCTCCAGAAAGTTAAACAGATTTGTAAATTACTTCTATTAAAAAATCTTAATCCTTTCAGTACTTATGAGCTTCTGAAGTTAAGGTTGTTCATTTCTGTCTAAGTGCTCTCTGATGACATGTGTCTCGGGAACTGCCCAGTTTAGAAGCAAATCCCCATAGCAAACCTCTTCTAAACTGGGCGGTTCCCGAGACACGTGTCTCAGACAGAAAAGAACAACCTTAACTTCAGCAGTTCATAAGTACTGAAAGGATTAAGATTTTTTAATAGAAGTAATTTACAAATCTGTTTAACTTTCTGGAGCCAGTTGAGATATATATATATATATATATATATATATATATATATATAAAAAGTTTTTTCCTGGATAACCCCTTTAACCCTTCAGACGCGACAATCAAAGTTGATCTAAAGTGAAAGTAAAACCTTCCCGGCAGCTCAGTCGGGCTGATCGGGACCACCGCGGTTAGGACACGAGGAGGGTCCCTGCCTGCCACTTCGTTGTCCAATCGTAGATTCACTGCTCCATGCCTGAGATCCAGGCAGGAGTAGTGGAGTGCTGATAACATTAGTCAATGCTTTGCTATGGCATAGCATTGATCAGTGCCTGCAATCAATGTACTGCATGTTATATTCCCCTATGCGGGCTATAACATTGCAAAAAAAAAGTGTAAAAAAAAAATAGTTAATAAATGTGATTTAACCCCTTCCCTAATAAAAGTTTGAATCACCCCCTTTTCCCATAAAAAAAACAACTATGTAAATAAAATTAAATATAAACATATGTGGTATTGCTGCGTGCATAAATGTCTGATCTATAACAAATATATGGTTAATTAAACCTCACTGACAATGGCGTATGCGTAAAAAAATGCCAAAGTACAAAATAACATATTTTTGGTCACTTTTTATACCATTAAAAATGAATAAAAAGCAATCAAAAAGTCTGATCAAAACAAAAATGGTACCAATAAAAAGTTCAGATCACGGTGCAAAAAGTGAGCCCTCATACGTCCCCGTATGCAGAAAAATAAAAAAGATATAGGGGTCAGAATAGGACATTTTTAAATGTATTAATTTTCGTGCATATAGTAATGATTTTTTCCAGAAGTAAGACAAATCAAACATAAATAAGTAGAGTATCATTTTTATCGTATGGACCCACAGAATAAAAATAAGGTGTAATTTTTACCGAAAATGCACTGTGTAGAAACAGAAGTCCCCAAAATTACCAAAAAGGCGTTTTGTTATTTTTTTTCAATTTTGTCGCGCAATGATTTTTTTATTTTTTGGCTTCACCATAGATTTTTGGGTAAAATGACTGATGTCATTACAAAGTAGAATTGGTGGCGCAAAAAAAATTAAAAGCCAACATGTGAGTCTGTAGGTGCAAAATTGAAAGGTTTGGGATTTTTAAAAGGTCAGGAGGAAAAAACGAAAGTGCAAAAACGGAAAAACCTTGAGTCTCTAAGGGGTTAAGGGCCAAAATATGTCAACATACTCCCTAAATTAAAGACATCGAAGTAACTGCAAAAATCAACCCCTATGTGTTTCTATGCATGAGACTGTGTACCTAGAATAATTATTGGACCAATTAACCATTCCACTGACAGCGGAGCGCCGACAGCACATGCAAGAGCTAGGACCGATTGGAAATGCGCCGTCTCATAGACGGCAATGCATTTCCGTGCAGACTCAGCAGAAACATTGAACATGTTCATTGTTTTTTCATATGCCAGAATCAGAATTTTCACACCAGAAATATCTGGCTTTTGCAAAACTACAACTCCTAGTTGCCAGTACAGCCAAAGGCTGTGCGGGCAAGCTGGGAGTTGTAGTTTTTCAAGCACACTGCTTGGAAACACTTGTCTAATGGATTGTTTTAAAGGGCACCAATCAATTTGTACAGTCGAGCAGCATTTGTATTGGACAGCAGTCTGCCCATGTAGAAGGACCCCTAGAAGAAAACATGTTTTAGAAATCGAAAACAGATAGACAATAGATGAATCTCTGGACTGCTTCCTTGAAACAGATAAAACTCATTTAGATGTGGGTCAGTTCAGCACTGTGTTTTCAGTCCTGATGAAACTGTTTGTCTTCAGTGCTCAATGTCAGACAGATAAACAACATATCCAAAAGGTAGAAGATACAGAGCACTCACCATAAATAGATTCATAAAAGGAACTTCTTTAATTAATCTCAGGATTAGCGTATGCGAGACGGACAGCAACAGAGAGTGGGGGTGTTCTAAGGCAATGGACATCAAGAAGGACCTGATAAAGCACTGAGGGTGCTATACGGTCCATTGCCTCGGAACACCCACACTCTCTGTTGCTGTCCTTCTCCCCTATGCTGTACCCGAGAGAAAATGAGGAAGTTCCTGTTATCAGTCCACATATGGTGAGTGAGTGCTCTGTTTCCTATCTTTTGGATATGTTAGAAAAAAATATTAATTTGTTTGCTTGTTTTTTTTTATGCTGTAGCTATTAAATTCTTATTTTTTTAAACTTTTTACGGGGTAGCCATACTGGGAGCACACACTTTCTAACTGTATTGTTTGTATTGATAGTACAACAGGATGTATGTGCTTTATGACAGCTGCAATAAATGGAAGTCATTTGGCAGGAAGATGTTGTTGATTAATACAGTTTCCAGGAAGTGATAGAGTACAACCCCCCAGGAGTGTATTTTTTATACATACAGAGCCTTATCTGGGACCCCAGTTGTACAATAGAGCTGTCAAAAAATCCCAAACCTTTTGCTGACACTGTCTCAGCTACATAACACAGGAAGTGTCAACCTATTTTCACTGTTCCTGTGGCAAAAGTAAAAAGTGGAATATTTTTTATATGAGTTGTAACAAAAAATATCTAAAATTAACAAACGTTTATGATAAAAACTTAACTTAAATGATGTTATTTTCTGATGTCCATTCTCTTTAATGTATCAGAATAAAAAACCTAGAATTGGTTGCTAAAAAAAATGACATACCAAGGACAATCCACTGTTGGTGCTGAATAGAAGTGCCTCCTTTTGCTTTGTCTTTCTCCATTGAAATAGATAATAAATATAGAAATATTTACCATAAGTAATAATTATTTAAAAGGGTTATCCAGGATTAAAAAACAGAACTGATTTCTTGCAGCTTAATACCATCAAAGTGAATTGAGTCAAGTTGTAACACAACACAAACCCTTAGGACAGATGTGAAGCAATTAGCTCCGTTTTTCGATTCCTGGGTAATCCCTTTAATGGTACGCTCACATGTGAATATTTTTGCTGCAGATTTGCTGCTGTAGATTTTGGTGCCCATTGACTTCAATGGATAGCAAAATCTGCTACAGCAGATTTGCAGCAGAAAATTGCGTGTGTGAACGTACCCTAAGGCTAGGTTTCCACTAGTGCTGGGCGGTATACCGGTTCATACCGAATACTGGTCTGTTTTTTTCTTTAAGATATGAATTTTTCACATGCCGCAATACCGTTTCCATAGCAACCAACTCCAATGCGTAATGGCCTAGAGAAACGTCCTGCTGCACAGCGTCTCTGGGAAGTGTAGTCCGAGCCGCACTGACTGTGAGGAGCTGGGAGGGGACTACAACTCCCGGCGAGTACGTGATTTCCGGCCGGGCGCGGGAAACTCAAGCAGAACTCCGGAGACATGGAGGAGAGTTATCGGGTGGCCTGACCGAGACCCCGGGTACCATGGTGAGGACCCCGACCAACACTATACTACTGAGGACCCCCCCCCGAAGTACCATTAAATACAGTGAAACAGCCATAATTTAGAAAAATACAGTGAAATGCATTTTTGGTCATACCGCCCAGCACTAGTTTCCAAACAGATTTTTTTTCTGGCAATTTTTTTTTTTTTGCCACTGCAATTCTTGTGCCAAAGCCAGAAGTGTATTGAAAAGGAATGGTAAATATGAAGGAATTACTTGGACTTCTCCTTCCTGCTGGATCCACCTGGCTAAAAAACTGCAGTGGCAGTTTTCCATAAATAACGCCTGAAAAAAAACTATGTAGAAACCTAGCCTAACACTGTTTTCCTTACCTGTCAGGTTCATTGGCCATCTGTGAGGAACCTTGAACCCGAGACCAGACAGTTCTTTTTAACTAAACATCTCCATATCATCTTGCAAGAAGGGAGATAAAGTCTGACCAAACACCTCATTCAGTATAATACATATTCATACCCTAGTTCTCATAAAAGTAAAGTGGATGTTTCTCTTTAGAATAAAATAAAGTGCTTTGAACAATGCTTATGCTCCTACAGATACAAATATGAATCAATGTTAAAAAAACGTGTTACTACACTGCTAGGCAGATTTTTCAACACTGGCAAATAAAGCATGCTATTGCAAGATGCCATGTCATGCCTGAAAAAGTGCGAGACCTGTGAGAACTAGAGGAATTGATTGTCATGTTTTGAGTATTTCATGTGCAGTGAGCCAATAAGGTCACAAACCATTCTAATAACTTTAACAAAAACTGCTATTTGTGTGTTTAAAATTTTTTGTGAACTGTCTGTGTATGGCATTAAAAACAGACAGCATTTTTTCTATTATTGGGGTTGTCAGTAGACAGACAGACAGACACTTATCATCTATGTAAACAAGAGGAGATGTGTCCACAAACAGGACCCCAACTAATCACAAAATTGGGTGTCCCATGTCCGCCATTATAAAGCTTAGCACTGAACTCAGCTGTCCCTAGTCCCAGATTCATTGAAGTGGTAGTATATGCTGGACTGCTGCTCCATTCACATGGGAGATGTAGGACCTCAGTTCTCATGATTATAGGGAGCCAGCAATCAGACAGAATTCACTGCTTGTCTATATTACACCCTGATACATTACTAATGTGACATATTGCATAAGTTTAAAAAAGAGATTTCTGATTACAATCATATCATATTTGGCCAGATTTTGCATTCAATCTTTCATCTTTACTTTTAAAATAATATTTGTAATCTGATTGGTTCTAATAAGCTACAATTATTTTTCTTCTATTCTGTTTTTTGCATTCTTTTTATTATCAAGAGCTGGCCGTAGTTTGAAGAGTTTCTTTTGTAACGTTTGTATTATAACATTTTTAAATTCTTAAAATGTAAAGGGGGTACTCCGCGGGAAAAACTTTTTTTTGTTTTTTAATTAACTGGTGCCAGAAAGTTAATCAGTTTTGTAAATTACTTCTGTATAAAAATCGTAATACTTCCAGTACTTATCAGCTGCTATATGCTCCACAGGAAGATATTTTCTTTTTGAATTTCCTTTCTGTCTGACCACTGTGCTCTCTGCTGACACCTCTATCCATTTTAGGAATGGTCCAGAGTAGGAGCAAATCCCCATAGCAAACCTATTCTGCTCTGGACAGTTCTTGACATGAACAGAGGTGTCAGCAGAGAGCACTGTGGTCATACAGAAAGGAAATTCAAAAAGAAAATAAATTCCTGTTGAGCATACAGCAGCCGATAAGTACCAGAAGGATTAAGATTTTGAAATAAAAGTAATTTACAAATCTGTTTAACTTTCTGGCATCAGTTGATAAAAAAAAAATGTTTTCCAGTGGAGTACCCCTTTAACACAAAACAAGAACAGAACAGATAGACTATAACAATGCTTACAGCTGAATGTATATACTTTGAGCTTATAGTCAGAGATAAGATAGTAGGATATTTTTCTGAAGACTGTTGCAAGGTTGCATTTTTTTTTTTTTTTTTTTACTTTAGATGTACCCGAGCAATAATAGGAGGCCATACAGTAAATTCTGGAAGTCTCAGACTGTTTCACTTTTTTGTGTTTCAATTTTGTTATGTTGAGACCTTGTGCTAAAATAAAAAAAATGCAAGTTCTCCCTCATCATTCTGTACTCAATATTCCATAGTGAGAATGAGAGAACAGAATTTTAGAAGTTGTTCCACAATAGAGTAACAGAAAAAGACTGTTATGATTCCTTCCTAAAGTGTGAGCATATGCTGCTGATTTAATGCTATGAGTCCAAAGATCAATGTAGGTGGTGCTTCACGCTGAGATAAGACAAGTGAATAACTGAACACATAAGAAAAAGAATTACGGAGCTGCTCACCAGTTCCAGGAGATCAGACATATAACATTGCGGTCAGGCGGTGGGAGGACGGGGAGGCTGAGATGTTACGGGGGGGAATCAGACATCAGGGCCACAGCCGTATCGCACCCTTTGGTGCTTCGTCAGGGGCCTGACGAAGCACCAAAAGGTGCGATACGGCTGTGGCCCTGACGTCTGATTCCCCTGTAACATCTCAGCCTCCCCGTCCTCCCACCGCCTGACCGCGATGTTACATGTCTGATCTCCTGGAACTGGTGAGCAGCTCCATAATTCTTTTTCTTATGTGCTCAGAATTTTAGAAATATATGCAAATGTATTAAAACTGAAAAGTAATAATTTCACATTGACGTAAGTATTCAAAGCATTTGTTATGACACCTCTTTCCAGGTCAGGAACTGTCTGCAGCAGGAGAGGTTTGCTATAGGGATTTGCTTGTACTCTGGACAGTTCCTGATATGGACAGAGGTGTCAGCAGAGAGCACTGTGGTCAGACTGAAAAGAACAACTCAACTTCCTCTGTTGTATACAGCAGCTGATAAGTACTAGAAGGATAAGGATTTTTAAATAGTAGGAATTTACAAATCTGTTTAACTTTCTGGAGCCAGTTGGTATTTAAATTTTTTTTTCCACCAGAGTACCCCTTTAAGACAGTGTGAAAAAAGTTAAAGTTTCCGAGGACTTTCTGAATGCATTCTACTCTAGAAACCTAACTATATATGACAAAATTCATTATACCCTTACAATAAGGACACTCAACTGTAAATAAAGGATAAATGATATCCATTGATATCACTTATGTGATTAAAGGAGAAATGTAGTGCAATATAACATATCCCCTATCCGAAGGCGGAGGAGGCCTCGGCAATCGCGCCCCTTCCATGTATCTCTATTGGCCGCTGCGTCATGCGGGGATGGAACGCTCCCTTCCAGCATACTGCTGCGGCCCCGTACAGGAGATCAGGGGGGTCCCATCGGTCAGACCCGCATGATCTATAACTTATCCCCTATCTTTCAGTTAGGGGATAAGTTATATTGTCCAGTTCTCCTTTAAATTATATCAGTCTGGAAGAGGGCGTTACAGCTATTTGTATGTGACTCCATAGAGCCAGGGTAAACAGAATGGAGAAGACTTGAAACAGGGGTTTCTCACCCTATTAAAATCACAGGGGTACAGGACCAACTCATCCAGGTAATTACAAAACATATTAGAAAGCCCTCCAGTTAGCTCTGTCAGTCAATATCCATGAAACAGAAAAATTGTGTTCTATGGGAGAGTAGCCGGGAGGAGCCTCAGTAAAACCATATGTGACTCAGATTTGGAAAAAAGAGGCGGTTAATGTAATATATATTGTTTGCATTGCTGCTCACATAAATTTAGAGAGGTGAGATGAGTGGGGAGAGGCTGAGGACTACAACGTGCTGTCGCTCTGGGGTACCATGATTTCTTTCCACTGTCCTCATGATGCCTTACATCTGTAGGTAGTTTTTGTACCTAAAAGGTGCTAGCCAGTCTATCAAATTTAATAGTGGGTATATTCAATAGACTGCCTGGCACCAAGTGCATTACACGTAGCCATGAGACTGTCACCTTATCTGGGGGTATTTGTAGTGCTAAGCAGCCACTCAATGAAGTG
The DNA here is from genome assembly GCF_029499605.1 of Hyla sarda. NCBI lineage: Eukaryota > Metazoa > Chordata > Amphibia > Anura > Hylidae > Hyla > Hyla sarda. The sequence goes on along the minus strand of NC_079190.1, from coordinate 172,655,745 downwards.
ATAGCTGTCCTTGAGTATTTTGCACCTTTGCTTATTCTCCTATTGTCTGCATATCTTGCTTTCTAAAATTGCACATGGCTGCTTAAAATTTAAAATAAAAAATGTATAAAAACGCCCTCTGAGACCCTGGAACAGTAGCATTACTTCATCTTGAAGTCTAACAGTTTTAATTGGTAGCTACATAATTTAAGAACCCAGTCTGTCTGTGAGTCTTAAACTAACTAGGAATGATTTAAGATATATTTGTCACAAGAAATGAGTTTACAAAAAAAGGATGTCATTAGTTAATGATCCTTTTAAAGAACCAGACTTGTAAACTAGAAAGTCTGGAGTTTGTTTCCTATCAATAGCATGTTTCTTTCTTGGGCCAAGAAGTATGAGTGCCGAGTCTTTAATGTGGGTGTGAAAGTTCCCAAGAAAGAAACTGATTCACATGATTCATTTTGTACCCTGATTTTATTGTCAGCTTAACATCTGTAAAAGTTAAAATAATGGAAACTCTTCTAAAAAAGAAGATAATTGACAGAGCCATCACTTGTAGCTTCTGGGCCCAATGTAAAATCTACAACAGGGCCCCATGTGCTTTACTTCCTATTGTTACGGCCCTGATAATTAAGCAACAGAAAACCAGCAACTTGTTGGACTCAAAAGCTCATGGTGTTACTGAGGACAAAGATTGTGTCAAACTAATCTAATTGATTTCTTTGACAATGTCTCAAAAATATTTAATGAAGGTGATGCAGTTGTTTTTGCCCATCTGGGTTGTCACATAGCCTTTGATAACATTCAACATAAAAATCTGGAAGATAAGTTAATAAAAATTGAATGTTATTCAGTAGAGTTTTAGTCCCATCTGGGGGCTAACAGAAATGCGGATTCCAGTTTTGTATTACTTTCTTTTCTTATTACAGTAGTTGTCATAATATTCGTGCTTATCTATTGCAGGGTGAGCCAAATGTACTAGTTGTCTCAATGATGTGTGCACACTATAGTCCATGATGTTCATAAGCTGCTCATTAACAGCTTTCTGCCTTTCCTATGCCTAGGTAGAAAGCTGTCAATCATCATTGGGTGGGCGGGGAAAACAGCAGTATATGAATATTATGGATTGTAGTCTCCACCCCTAAAGCTGTCCAATCTGATTATATCCAAAGCTAATAGAAGAAAGAGAGCCCGGCACTGCAGTCCATATAGATCCCCTTCTAGGAAATTAGGCACTGGCACTTGCATCTGTGGAACTCTCCCGGGGGGGCTACTCCAAAATAGACGAGCAATAGCACACAGTTCAACAAGAAAGGGAAAGCACTCACCCGGATCTTTTGCTTGCAGTAATCTTTATTAAGCTTCCATTACAGTAGTGGAGTGGGTAGATGCAGAGGAGCAGCCTCGCAGCGAGGCTGCTCCTCTGCATCTACCCGCTCCACTACTGAAACGGAAGCTTAATAAAGATTACTGCAAGCAAAAGATCCGGGTGAGTGCATTCCCTTTCTTCTTGAACTGTGTGCCAATCTGAATATATTGTGCTAATTCTGCAGTAAATTAGCAAGATGAAGACCCAGATTTATGAAACTGTGTGAGAGGAAAAAAAAAAGGGAGTGAATTTTCAACAGTAACCAATCACAGTTTAGCTAACAAGCTCTGGTAAAGTGAAAGCTGAGCTGTGATTGGTTACCGTGGGAAAATAAAACATTTTCTCTCATACAGTTTGATGAATCTGTGCCAATATGTGCAAATTTTGGTGAAAATTTTTCCCTGCAGATTTTCCTGTAGAACATGGAAAGAAGATATTAAAAAGTTTGCAGTTGCAAATTTAGTTTTAGATCTGCAGGAAGAAACTATACACCAATTCCTACTCCCCCTCTGCAGCTGCCATTCTTATGGATACTATTCCCACTGCAATGCCCTTTGGAGTGTCAGCATGAGGAATTGCCCTCTAAGCCAATCAGCAACCTCAGCAATGATGTGTCTCAGCCATTGATTGTCTCAGTTTGCATAGCATTACACAGTAAGATCAGCAATCCACTGATATAGCCTGGCTAAAATAGTAGCCAACATTCACTGCTCTGAAGTGAGCGCAGCTCCTATACTCACTTCAAAGCCACTTAAAGGGGTACTCCACTGGAAAACATTTTTTTTTTTTTAATCAACTGGTACCAGAAAGTTTAAGAGATTTGTAAATTACTTCTATTTAAAAATCTTACTCCTTCCAGTACTTATCGGCTGTTGTATGTTCCGGAGGAAGTTCTTTTGAATTCCCTTTCTGTCTGACCACAGTGCTCTCTGCTAACACATATGTCCATTTTAGGAACTGTCCAGAGTAGGAGCAAATCCCCATAACAAACCTATACTACTCTGGAAAGTTCCTAAAATGGACAGAGGTGTCATCAGAGAGCACTGTGGTCAGACAGAAAGGGAATTAAAAAAGAAAAGTACTTCCTCTGTAGTATACAGCAGCTAATAAGTACTGTAAGGGTTAAACTTTTTAAATAGAAGTAATTTATAAATCTGTTTAACTTTCTGGCACCAGTTACTTAAAAAAAAAAAAAAAAAAAAAAACTGCTTTCCAGTACCCCTTTCAGGATTCAGAGCATACAGGTACGCCCTTGGTCTTTAAGCACTAGGATGCAAGGGTGTATCTGTACGCACTTCGTCTTTACCAGGTTAAAAAAAAACCTCCAGAATACCCCTTTAGTTTCTGTGCAGAAAACTTAGCTTGTGGAAGGGATTTGTAAAATCCTATCTACTTTTTGTTATTACAATCTCCAAAGATTTTACCTGCACATGTTCACAGGTAAAATCTGGGGCATTTCCTTCCCGTGTGAATTTACCCTTACTTACTGCCAGCAGCACAGATGTAGCATGGAGTGATGCTGATCAAGATACTACTATTCACTTGGCATATATGCTATACATATTATACATTCACTGTTAATTAGGCATATGCACAGTAGAAGCATGCTTTAGGGGACTAGATTGGTAGGTTATCAGAAAGCAATAAAACACAATGGGCATGAAAAAGCGTAAATTTGGCAATGGGGTGTAAACATGCATGAAAATCAGGAAAGTGGAAAGTCAGAAAGTTTCAATTCCTTTGCAGGGAGTTGGTGGAATGTAATAATATACAATGGAAAACATGTTTATTACAAGAATCTGCCCATGATTTAACAGTCTGTATGTTCAATAAACGTATCTATGAAAAAGTTGAAAAATTAATATTTCGCAATAGTTATGTTTCCTTTTGGCATACTGAAGATATCCACAATTTTATTTATGTCAAATACATTTTAGAAGTAACTTTTAAAGTAATTTTTCCACCAATTTTCCCAGAGGGCTTATTTGCGTAGGAAGAGCTCAGGAACGTGATCTCCACCCCCATGTTATCATGGCCAAGCCACTAGTCTTGCTTCAAGAGATTTTCCTATTGTAGGTTAATAATTCTTTAAGCATGGCTGTAACTTCATATGACTAATTATAGTAAGCTGATGTATATGACTGGTATATGGCATTTTTTTTTATCAATAAACATGCCCATGCTGTGTGATAACATTAAGAAAAGACCCTATAATTATCTCCTCCACTCCCCCCGCAGCCTCTGCTATTGCAGCCCGGTCTATGCTGAACTTCATTTTCTGAATCTTCAGACAGCATGTCTCATTTACACTCAGCCAATCACTGGCCACAGCAGTGTCCCACCTCAGCCAATGATTGGCTGCTCGGCAATGTAATGTATTGTATGCAGCTTCGGGAAGCGAAGTTCAGGGACGACTGGGTGCTGATACCTGAGGCTGCAGGGGAAGTAAGTAAAGGTATTTTTATATTATCATGCAGCCTGGGCATATTTAAAGATAAAAAGGTTTTGCTGGATAACCCCTTTAATAGACATGCATTTCTTCATAAGTCTAGTGTTCTGTGTGCCAGCAGGCTCTTACTGTGAAACGGTGGTCTAAGTAAATCTTCCTTATGTGTTTCATTTCCTTTCTATTTGTTAATATAAAATTGGTGTTTGTATTATATTATGTAGTATGTTATGTATTGTTATACAAACAGGGGCGGACTGACCAGCCTGTCCGATCAATGTCGTCCAAGGGCCCGGCTGGGTAAAGGGCCCTCCGCCAATACTGAGGATCAGGGACACTCATCTCAGATCCCCAGCAGACAGCACATACAGGAAAAGGTGTCTCCTCTGTCTGAGCCGCATCTGCAGCTTACACAGAGGAGACGTGACCTGCGCCCCCACGCAGCACGCAGTACAGGCGCTGATGACATCACTCATCGGCGCCTGCACTGTGTAGGGGAGAAGACGCTGACCCCTGCTACTGAGGAGATCGCTGCGTGGGACATCAGGTGAGCATCTTTTTTTTTACTCTGCCTATATCTATGGGTAAGAGGGGGGCGGGGGGTGCCTATACCTATGGGTAAGAGGGGTGGGGGGGGGGGGGTAACTCTGCCTGTACCTATGGGGAAGAGGGGTGGGTGGGTAACTCTGCCTATACCTATGGGGAAAGGGAGGGGGGTAACTCTGCGTATACTTATGAAGAAGGAGGCAGGGGGGCAATTCTGTCTATACTTATAGGGAAAAGGGGGTAACTCTGCCTATACCTATAGGGAAAGGGGTGGTGGTAACTCTGCCTATACCTGGGGGGAAGGGGGGGGGGAAGTAACTCTGCCTATATCTATGGGGAAGAGGGGGGTTGGGTAACTCTGCCTATACTTATGGGGAAAGGGGGTGGGGAAGGGAGGGGGTAACTCTGCCTATACTTATAGGGAAAGGGGAAGAAAGGGGGGTAACTCTGCCTATACCTATGGGGAAAGGGGGAGGTAACTCTTCCTATACCTATGGGGAAAGGGCAGGGTAACTCTGCCTATACCTATGGGGAAAGGGGGGGTAATTCTGCCTATACCTATGGGAAAGTATAACTCTGCCTATACCTTTGGGGAAAGGGGGGTAACTCTGCCTATACTTATGGGGAAAGGGGGGGGGGGGTAAATCTGCCTATACCTATGGGGAAAGGGGGGTTACTCTGCCTATACCTATGGGGAAAGGGGGGGGTTACTCTGCCTATACCTATTGTGAAAAGGGGGTTTAACTCTGCCTATACCTATGGGGAAAGGGGGGTTAACTCTGTTCCTATATCTATTGTGAAGGGGGGTTAACTCTGCTGCCTATACCTATGGGGAAGGGGGGTTAAGTTTGCGGCCTATACCTAAGGGGAAGGGTGGGGGGCTAACTCTGCTGCCTATACCTATTGTGAAGGGGGGTTAACTCTGCTGCCTATACCTATGGGGAAGGGGGGTTAAGTTTGCGGCCTATACCTAAGGGGAAGGGTGGGGGGCTAACTCTGCTGCCTATACCTTTGGGTAAGGGGGGTTAACTCTGCTGCATATACCTACAGGGAAGGGAAGGGGTTAACTCTGCTGTCTATACCTACAGGAAAGGGGGATTGGTTAACTCTGCTGCCTATACCTAGAGGGAAGGGGGAGTCAACTCTGTTGCCTATACCTACAAGGAAGGGGGGCTACCTAACTTTATACCTAGATGCCTAACTACTTACCTAAATACTAGGCTATCTAACTACCTACATACCCAGCTACCTAACTGTGTACATACCTGGCCTTCATACATGGCTACCTAACTACCTAGCTAGCCCCCTACCTCCCTGGCTTGTCACCTACCTACATATCTGGCTTTCTGATCTACCTACCTAGTTACCTACTTGCCTGGCTACCTACCTACCTGCCCTTTTACTGTGCAGGACACCAAGGAGGGCTTTATAACAGTTAGAGGCTTATAGATGGAAAGATTGGACTGGAAAAATGCAGAGTCTAACATGTTTATCCTGCAGATGTTAAGAGATCTACATGGCGGTCTTATCCGGAGGGAAAAGAAAAAAAAGGAAAGAGGACACCGCTTATCAGAAAAGATTTAATTGTGAGTCCCAAAATGTAACTGTAATCACTTATATGGTATACACATCCTGTGTGCAGCTGAAATCAACCACCATATGGTCCTGTATGTAATCACTTATATTGTATAAAGATCTCTGTATAGCTGATATCTACCGCCATATCATCCTGTATATAATCACTTATACAGATCCTTTATAGTATACTGGTCTGTGTATAGTGGTTTTATTCAGTACAGTATGGCAGTATTATCCAGTTATTGTGTGGTGGTATATATTTACTCCTTGTATACCAGTATTATTGGCCATTGGAAATGGAAGTGTTTCATACATATATAAATTTTAGTTTATTGTGTGTTGGATTTGGGTGGAATAGGGATGTGGCAGAAGATTGACAAGCTGCAGAGTCTAGTAGGGGCCCTTGCCTTTTTTTGGTCCGTGGGCCCCGAGTGTTGTTAGTCCGCCCCTGTATACATGATAATTATTTTAACACCTTAAGGACCATGGACGTGTATACACGTCCAGGCTGAATGCACGTTCAGCCATTAGGACGTGTATACTCGTCCATGGCTCTCATGGGTGCTGCCCAGTGCACCCACGAGATCGCAGCAGGGACTCAGCTGTAACACACAGCCGGGACCCTGCCGCAATGCCGGGACTGAAGTAAACTTCAGTCCCAGCATTTTAACCCTTACACTCGCGGTCGGAAGTGACCGCGGGCTGTAAGCGTTATGACAGAGGGAGGGAGCTCCCTCTGTCACCCCTGCAGCACCCCACAGTGCGATCGCGGGGTGCTGTGTGTAATCCCCGGTGGGCGGGGACCTGCGTTACTGCCGGGACAGAAGAAATCTTTGGTCCCGGCAGTTTAACCCTTACAGCCGCGGTCGGAAGCGACCGCAAGCTGTAAGGAGTTTTGACAGAGGGAGGGGGCACCCTCTGTTTCTCTCCTGTAGCACCCCGCAACTATTGCGGCGTGCTGCTGCTTACCTGGGCAGCCGGTGGTCTTTACTAGGACCCCCAGGTCTGCCCTGGTTATTGCCTGAGGCACGTCCTCATATGCTGCCTGCTAGTGTAAAACTGGCAGACAGCATATAACTGCAATGCTTTGGAATACTAAGTATTCCAAAGCATTAAAAGAAGTGTAAAAAATATATAAAATAAATAAAAGTGTAAAAAAAGAAAGTGTAAAGACAATAAATGTAAAAAAAAAGTGTAAAAAAAATGTAAAAAAGTGTAAAAAAATAATAATAAAAATACATTTATTAAATAAATATAATAAAAAATAAAAATGCATAATGTGTAGGATCACACGGCGCACATCTGCAGCATATTATATGCTGCGAATGCCCGCCAGCAGTCATGATAATGAGCTCCCTGCTGCGGCTAGGTAGCTTTGTGTGTCCACTCATAGCGGTGGATTTCTCGCCGGCAGTCATGAGCGGACACACTGAGCTACCCAGCCGCAGCAGTGATCTCACCCCTTGTGACTGCTGCCAGGGGCATCCACAGTGTGAAATATGCCGCGGATGTGCTCTGTGCCCCTACACTGCGTCCCGTTCATACTGCGTTTGTGCAGTGTTAGAGGTATCCATTAGCATCACGTCAAAAAGAGTGATGCTGACATATACCGTAGCATCTCCATTTATTTCTGAATGAGACTGCTACAGTATACATTGGCATCCCTTTTTTGACATGACAACGGGCACCTATACTGCAGAAACGCAGTATGAATGGGGACTATTCATATAATGATGCCCTGAAAGCCATAGGGGGCTCCTCTCCTTCTTGGTCCTACCAGGCGATCAAGCAACCAGATATAGCCTAAGTATGTGTACTGCCCAGCCCGGGACGAACAGGGTGATAAAATATGGGGCGTATTTCCTCCATTTCAAAGTGCCTTACCAAAAAGCTAATTTCTATTTTTTTCTACTGACTTTGAAATAATTCTAGCCACACAATAAGGGCTCAACGTACTCACTTTTGCCCTAGGTGAATACTTTAGGGGGCGTAGTTTCGAAAATGGGGTCACTTCTGGGGGTGCAGTATTGTTCTGACAGCAGAATGCTTTGCAAGTTGAAGTGCAGCCCATAATTTGTATGATATCCTGAAAGCCAAATGGGGCTCCTCTCTTTTTTGGGTCCCACCATGTGGCCATGCAACCAAATAGGGTCTAAGCAGGGGTATTACCGAACACGGGACGAACAGCGTAATAAAATATGGGGCACATTTTCTACTTTTCAGATGCAATGTACAAAAAATATGTCCCACAAATCCCCTAAGTGGGGATATTTCCAAACACGGGCCAAGCAGCGTAATAAAATATAGGGTGCATTTCTTGCAATATCAGAAGTGATGTACAAAAAATATGTCCCACAAATGATGCATTTGTGAAAAAATGCAAATTTTTTATTTTTAACACTGACATTGTAATAATTCCTGCCAAAAAACTGGTGTTAAAATACTCACTGTACCCCCTAGCGAATACCTTGAAAGGTCTAGTTTTTAAAATGGGGTCATTTGGGAGGTGTTCCTATGTTCGACCACCTTCAAATTTCTGCAAACCTTGCATAGCACATAAAAAAGATGTACTTTTCAAATTTTCTAAATTTCAAGTTAAATTGTTAGGCTTCTAATTAATTTAAAATGTGAATTGAAAACAAAAAAAATGCTGTCAAAATAAAGTAGACATCTGAAAGTATAAGTTTCATAAACTATTTGGTCAGTAAGTATAAATATATGCAACCTATTAGTGTTAAAATAGCAAAAAATCGTAATTTTTTTAAATTTCATGATTTTTTGCATTGTAAAAAAAAATATACAAATGATATCGGCTTACTTTTACTATGTACATGAAGGACAACTTGTGACAAAAAAACAATGTCAGAATTATCGTGATTGGCAAAACGTTACCAGAGTTATTCTCTAATAAAGACAGACATCCGTGATTTGAAAAAACAGGCCTGGTCTTTCAGGGGCGTACAGGTTTACTTGTGTTGGTCCTTAAGGGGTTAAGCATTGTTTCAAAATAAAGATGGTATTTTTACTTAGAATTGTCATTTTGTCTCTATAATCTTGTCTTATATAATTTTATGTAAGTATTGTTACATAAAGTGACCTATATACTTATAGTGATATAGGATGTATGAAACGAAAGTGTACTTACCAGTATTATGCTGCCTGCTGTTTGACAGTTTCCCTTTAAATGTTCGCAATTTTGACCTCAGATTATGAACCTAAAATGATGTCATTTAGTTACCTCCTGGTTGATGCACGAAACCAATTCTACACTAAAACAATTGGCTAATTCTTTACTTAATTCTCGCTCATGGACATAGAATTAAAAACAACAAATCAATAAAAACATACTTACAATGTGTTTCTGTAATAACCTGTACTAAATTGTAATATCCAGCTATTTAGTTGGGCATAATTTTAATGTAAAATGGAGGCTACAGTTACTAAAGTTTTATGATATAGGGCCAGTTCCGAATCCCTACAGTACCATTTTTTTGTCACAAGCATATGAAAAAGAAGGTAATTTAGTGTAGGTGTTGGGTCCTTTATTGTTCCTGGTAACATGTGCAGACAGGATATGTCTGTTGGCACTATCTACCCCATGTATTTCACCTCTGTGATTACGTCAGCCCCAAGAGAAATATTGGAATATAAAAACAATACACATATACAGTTAGAAACCTCAGATCTCTAGCAGGCAAGTTACAGCATTTCACTTGATATATGATAATCCACTACCCTTAGCATGGCAAGAGTTTATTCTGTGTTCATATATGAAAGTGTACTGAACTTAAGAAAACAATAGAAAATGTATTATGTTTGATGTAATGCAAGAGTCGTGTTCTGGCCTGCATTTTGGAAGTGGCTTTGCCTCAAACTATTTTCTTAACAGTACAAACAAACCCTCATTTTATTTATATGAAAGCACAAAGGAAGCTCTCAGAACAGAGAAATAAACAGTTGTTCAAAGGTGGAATGTAATGTAGAGGCACAAATTGTATTGTATTTGCCGGTAGTCTAAATAATTAATTCTCATGAAGGCTCCACTTTTGGTTTTATTTAAGTTGTCATTTTACTTTTTTTTACATGGTCACATGCTCTGAATTACTTACAAATTTCAATCCCTTAGTAATTTGTCTTTCCAGTCTGTAAGTAGATACATAGTGACAGTAGGAGAAATACAATTAGTCTTAGTCATAACATACTACTCCACCCATGTGATGCAATGGTAGTTGATAAGTCATGTTTGCATTTATACAAGGACAGTTAGTTTAGTCTAGAATAAAACATCCTAGCTTTCACAAACATCCCCTCGATGTATGTACTGTGATGTATTTTGGTAATATAAGAATATCAAAGTAGAATTTAAGACCTTGGTACCTGGTTATACACAAAATATAAAAGTCATTCACACTTGCAGTTTTTGCAAGATCAGTTGACATTATAACATGCATCTGGGTGTCCTGTTTGTCTTCCAACACATAACAGATGAAAAGGGTGATGTAGGTGGTGTAGTGTCCCACAAGAAAGATACTAGGAAACATGTATTTGACATGTTGTATTTTACACTGTGATTTTAATATTTTTGTACAAGCGTTGCTAAGAGTGGGTATTCTATTCCTCAAAACTAAGAACCATTGAAAAGGGAAAAGGAGGTTAATTTCTTAGCCTGCCCTCTCTTCAGTTTAGTTTAGTAACTAAGCATAATGTAGTCAAGCAGAGGAGAGGGGAATATCCTGTTATTTGGCTAGGAAAGTGTGTAAGTTGTCTCTGAAGACAGGGACTAGCCTGTGATAAGAAATGTAGACTAGAGACCCCACAGCCTTTGACTAGACCTCTCATGACTCCGGCCTGGGCTATACGTTTTGGGAAACTTAACCCCTTAAGGACGCAGGACGTAAATGTACGTCCTGGTGAGGTGGTACTTAACGCACCAGGACGTACATTTACGTCCTAAGCATAACCGCGGGCATCGGAGCGATGCCCGTGTCATGCGCGGCTGATCCCGGCTGCTGATCGCAGCCAGGGACCCGCCGGCAATGGCCGACGCCCGCGATCTCGCGGGCGTCCGCCATTAACCCCTCAGGTGCCGGGATCAATACAGATTCCGGCATCTGCGGCGGTTCGCGATTTAAATGAACGATCGGATCGCCCGCAGCGCTGCTGCGGGGATCCGATCATTCATAACGCCGCATGGAGGTCCCCTCTCCTTCCTCCGTGCGGCTCCCGGCATCTCCTGCTCTGGTCTGTGATCGAGCAGACCAGAGCAGAAGATGACCGAAAATACTGATCTGTTCTATGTCCTATACATAGAACAGATCAGTATTAGCAATCATGGTATTGCTATGAATAGTCCCCTATGGGGACTATTCAAGTGTAAAAAAAAATGTGAAAAATCCCCTCCCCCAATAAAAAAGTAAAACGTCCGTTTTTTCCTATTTTACCCCCAAAAAGCGTAAAAAACATTTTTTATAGACATATTTGGTATCGTCGCGTGCGTAAATGTCCGAACTATTAAAATAAAATGTTAATGATCCCGTACGGTGAACGGCGTGAACGAAAAAAAATTTAAAAAAGTCCCAAATTCCTACTTTTTTAATACATTTTATAAAAAAAAAAATTATAAAAAATGTATTAAAAGTTTTTTATATGCAAATGTGGTATAAAAAAAAAGTAGAGATCATGGCGCAAAAAATGAGCCCCCATACCGCCACTTATACGGAAAAATAAAAAAGTTAGAGGTCATCAAAATAAAGGGATTATAAACGTACTAATTTGGTTAAAAAGTTTGTGATTTTTTTTAAGCGCAACAATAATATAAAAGTATGTAATAATGGGTATCATTTTAATCGTATTGACCCTCAGAGTAAAGAACACTCATCACTTTTACCATAAATTGTACGGCGTGAAAACAAAACCTTCCAAAATTAGCAAAATTGCGTTTTTCGTTTTAATTTCCCCACAAAAATAGTGTTTTTTGGTTGCGCCATACATTTTATGATATAATGAGTTATGTCATTACAAAGGACAACTGGTCGCGCAAAAAACAAGCCCTCATACTAGTCTGTGGATGAAAATATAAAAGAGTTATGATTTTTAGAAGGCGAGGAGGAAAAAATGAAAACGTAAAAATTAAATTGTCTGAGTCCTTAAGGCCAAAATGGGCTGAGTCCTTAAGGGGTTAAATTGCCTGTCTGCACCCCAAAACTGTGAATTGTGGTACAGAAGTTGTGTACCCCACAGTTTAGAGAGGAGTTGCCTCTTGTGCTTTTATCTGAAGTCCCTGACTACTGAAGCGTTAGCGAAAGAGAAAACTGTCAATTCTGTGGAACGTTGCTACAGCTCAGGCAATATAACTTTTGAAATTGTGTTCTGAAAGGTTTTGTACTTCCATCTTGTATTAGAAGTGTTCTATTACGTGCTACCAAGTAAAGCAAATATGATTAATTTGTTCCATTTTACCAAATACTTGTTGCTTAGTAAAGGAAACTGTTATTGTGTGTTTGTTCTCCATGTTACCCAAATCTCCTGTCTATCATCTACATTTTTACCATCAAGAGCACAACATTTTACACAAACCAGGAGACACTGCACTAAAGGAACACTACCCCAGGGGAACTAGTATCAATATCTAGAGTTGCACATAGTGCCCCTTAAAGCAAGTGACTCACAATTGTTGTCTTCTCTCATTGTCGTCCACTTTCCTTTTCTTCTCCATCAGGCTTAGACCGCCATGATGACTTCTTCCAGCCAAAACTCATGTCTTCAGCCATCTGCAGAATAATCTTAGACTCCAGATTTTTATAGTTCCTTTCCCATCTCTTCACAATCTCCCCATCTATAGCCCCCCCAAGCTGTAATTATGCACCCCTTCGTCTATGACACAGTAAAAATGGGTAGGTGAGTAGTTCCCTCCATTAAGTGGGTATTCCCCTCACAGTAGGCAAGTAGTTTCTCTGTTAGGTAGGTATCTCCCAAAGTAGTTAAAAAGTTCCCTTGTTAAGTAGTCCGTCCCCCCTGTAGGTAGGCAGTTTTCAGCTAATACCTGAAAGGTAGTTAGCTAGATAGGTAGCCAGGTAGGTAGGTAGATAGCCAAGTAGTAGGTAGGTAGGTAGCCAGGTAAGTATCCAGGTAGTTATCTAGATAAGTAGCCATGTAGGCAGCCAATAAGCTTGCCAGGTAGGTAGTCAGCTCAAACCCTGCTCAAAATCAGCTCAAATCAGTGTTCACTCGCCTTGGGGTCAGAGGCAAGTGTCCTGGATTCCCCATTAGCAAATGAGTGCCTGTGGCGGATGGCAGATTTACCCCCTCTCTTGTCCAGCCCTCTGGCAATGCCGGATGTGAAAACTACTGTAGGCAGTATAATGATGAATCCAGTCACTTTTTCTTTCCTCATTGCCTGTATGCCACTGCCGCCATCATTCTAAGTACAGCCCAGGGAGTGTGGGAAGTCTGGTGGAGCATATCAACCACCATGTGTACCATGATAAAACCATAACATCTAAAGATTTCTTCCAGCCATTTCTATGGGCTTTTGACTTGCACAATTCCCTTGGTTTGGACCACAGGGTTGTTGAACATCATCATGTGGTTGCGTAAGCTAGTTTAAGACAAGTTCATACTTCATACATTTTTCTGTTGCATCGGTAAAAACCATAGCATTCAGATGTTGTATAATAACTTTTTTTGTGTAAATGCACCTAAATGACAATAGATGATTTTTGTTGCTGTCCTAATCACTTTCAACTATTTTTGTGTATAAGTATGTGCTATTGGTTTAAAGAGAATCTGTCATCAGTTATATGCTGCTCAAACTTCGGGCATCATAAAACTCGGGCACTGGTGTTTTTAGAGAAATCATAGTTTAACCCCTTCCCTACCCATGACATACATGTACGTCATGCAGATACTGGCCGCTACTTGTGGCATCCCGCCTCCCCGGTAAGATGGTGGCTATCTCAAATAGCCAGCCATCTTGCCTCGGGACACAGGGGCATTTCATCCCCCCTCACCGTGATCGCTACTATCAGCTTGTCAAATCGGACTAGCCGATGGCAGCGTTTCACAATGAAAATCCTGAGCAGAGTGGTGTGTGTGTCCCGATCACGGGGATTGGGACACACACACTGCTCTGCTAAGTGTCCCCAGTGTCCTGTCCCCCTTCCACGATGTCCCTTGCCGGTCCCAGGCTCCCACAGCTGTGCCCTCCTGCATGCTTCACTTCTGGGTGAAATGAGTGCAGTATTCTTTATTTTCATTTTTTTTTGTAAATGAGCTGTCCTAAACCTGCTACTGCATCTTTTGCTTGGCAGGGCAGACACTAGGGGGAGCTGTTGTACAGAAGTAATAAATAAATAAAGATATATATATATATATATATGATCCAAGAGAAAAAATATATATATAAATACATATAAATAAATATATATATATATATATATGTATATATATATATATATATTAATATATATTTGTATATATTATATATACACACAAATATATTCAGAATACACTTTAAAAATTTGAATTATTTTTATAGCTGCGCACTTAGGGACTCTCAGGCAACGTTTGATGGGATTTGGCAGCTTTTTGTTACTTAAACAACTTTTTCTAATAAACATTCCAGCGAATAATCACCAGATGACCAAAACCAGTGAGGAGAAGGTGGTTTAAAACTTAACTTTTAATAATACATTTAAAATTATGTATAAAACGTATCGTCATGAGAAGTCAATGGCATAGGCTGCGACCGATTGTCACGTCTCACCAATATCAAAATTAAGGGAAACAATATACCCATGTACTGTTATAGTACATAAAGTACACCTGTATATTCCTGTTCAATTCACACTATATCACACTTGATTTATTTTGCAGGTACCCTGGCCGCCACTTGGATGGAAGCATGATCCATATTAATGCCTGAATTGTTTTACATACGCTGTTATCCTACCCTAACATGACATAGTGTACCCCAATATATTTTTAGATAATCCCCACTGGGCTGCAGGGACATACCATTTGGTTAGGGTCTGTTCCCTATCACTATAATCCCCTGATGACGTCACACCTACCTAGTGACAGAAGCGTGTTGGGATAAGTGACACAACTTATCTTAACAGTACATGGTTATATTGTTTCCTTAATTTTGACATTGGCGAGACATGACAACCAGTCGCAGCCTATCTATGTAATTGACTTTTCATCACGATACGTTTTATACATACTTTTAAGTGCATTATTAAAAGTTAAGTCTTAAAGCACCTTCCCCTCACTGGTTTTGGTCAGGTGGTGATTATTTGCTGTTGTTGATGCTTGGAGGAATCCACATACAGGTTGTTTGCAGGACCATTATATTTAGCAACAATTATTGCTAATAAACATTACCTTTTGGACTGATTTCCACATATGAAGGTTTCATACTTTTTGTCCCTGTAGATAAATTAATTTTAGCAGAAAATGGCCTGAATGTTGGGGCCACTGAAGTAAATGGGGTAATTGTCAGTGCACTGCTGTATACATTGGCATCCCTTTTTACAGGCAATGTGAACCCAGCCTAAAACCTGGTCTGCTCAACAGTCCACAGAACAAAGATATTGTTTACGGGAAACTTCCCCATGTATAGGACTGTGCAAAAGTTTTAGGCATGATTTGGTGGTATCCAGGATTTGAAAGTTCTGCTGCCAAAATTCAGCAGCGTGCACAGTGCTGCAGAATTCCAGTGAAAACAATGGTAGGCAGCTGCATAGGAAATTCTGAGCAGAATTTCTGAGTGGAATTCTGATCGGAAATTCTGTAGTGTAAATGTAGCCTTATATCTAGAATGTTGTTTTAAGGGGTTGTCTTAGAAGGAAAAAATGAAGCTGGCTGATTGCTCTAAATGCGGTTCTCTCGAAACCTGGTGATAAGCTGTTATCACCAAGGATTGCCCTGGATAGGTACAAGTAATATAACATTACATGGTGGCCATTCAGTTATCTTCAACTCTGATCTTTCGACTGTAAAATTTCAGAAAAATGACACAATAATGTATTGTCAATGTATTTATTGCTGTAACAAAACAGCTGTTATAGCACATTTGTCATGCTATGGAAGACCCTTAAGTGTCTGCTGTGATCTTAAATAGTTCTCTGCATATTTCATGAATCATCCTCACTTTAAAGTCAAGTTCCTGTAAGTATTTTGTAGTTGTGATGTGGTTGCTTAGCTTCTAGAAGCTAATAGCCCATGCTACCTAGACATCTGAAAAGATTTCCAGATGCAATGTAATAGCCATAATTCCGACCAGAGGATATGCCTTTCTTCAGATTTCTTGAAATCCCTTATTCGGACCCCTGTGAAAATATTATCTTACATTTACACATGACAGGATCGAATTAGGCTCACTTAAATACACAATAAAACAGCAATTTTCTATTACTATACTATATACCATAGCAATGAAAATGATCTCTGTCCATAGAGTTTATATGAAATAAATGTATTAAAAATACTTGCAAGGAATGGTTGTTTTGCTAAAAGAACAATGACTAATGTGTTTTCATGAAACTGACTGAAAATTTAATACAGATGTTATTGAAATCTGTGAAATAAGTTAATTGCATTATATTCCAAATGCTGTTCTGGCCCTGAACTTCAGTTCGCACGGGTATTTCATTTCAGGAACTTTTTTATGTTTGGAATGTCAGCTAGAAACTTGTTTATAACTCCAGTGAAGTCTATGAATATTACAAGGCTTTTTACAATGTACGGTATATACATTTTCTATAACAGCTTCGCAACTCTTAACTCACTGAATGCAGTAAAGTAATGTATCATAATCTTTTCTCTCAGTTGTTTCTTGAATGACATCATGAGATATTTGTGTCTTTAGAGAATAGACCATATACTGTATATGAAATGAAATAAATACTCTGCCTAATGCTGGTTACACACGGCATCTTCATAAAAAACACACTTTTTTGTGGCAGATGTTACTTGAAAGTCTATAGTGAAATATTAAAGTGGTTGCCTTGTGCTCCCATGCAGCCTCTCTTATTGCAGCTCCTTTTATTGTGTAACCCACTCTCCACTGAGCTTCACTTCCTAAGGCTATGGTTAATACATCTCATCGCCGCTCAGCGAGTCACAACCAGACACCAGCGAGCGGTCTCCACTGAAGTTCACTTTCTGGTGTTGGGGTTAGCATGACGCATTGCCCCTCAGCCAGTCACTGGCCATGGTGGTTTCCTACCTCAGACAGTGATTGGCTAAACAACAATGGGATGGACATATTAAACATAGCACCAACAAGTGCAGGGCATCAGAGGTAATGGGAGGGTGATGGAGGTAAGTATTTGCTTTTTTACTTTTAGCAGACAGCCTAAGCACATTTTTGAAAAAAATTAGTTTTTGACAGACAAATGCTATTTATACACTAGGGAGATTTAGGAAATGGGCTAAAGGAAGATCTGTCTTTCCTGCTGATAGCAACCAAAAACAATGCAGCTTTCATTTTGGATTCTCCATTAGGAAAATGAATGCTGGTTGTTATGGACAACAAAGACATGTTTTCTTTAAGACAGTTTTTATAAGTCTGACTAATTGGGCCAGATCTATTAAAATTAAGTCTTAGACAGTGTTAACTAAGGTTAGACTGATTTATGAAAGTGGCTCAAACTGTCTAGTCTAAGTATATGCCACCAACAGTTGGCTTAGAGTTTTCAGGATTTTATGTAGAATTCTGGCATAGTTTTGGCATAAAGTGTCACATCATAAGTCACACGCAGTAGAAAAAGTGTCTGAAACTAATACTAGGTGGTACAAAGCATATGTTCCAGTTCTTTGGGGCTCTTTCAATAGTAAATCTGCCCCAGTGTGTTTTGGCTTGTAGTGTATTGTAGTGTATTGTTGTCGTCTGACAAGTGTGACAGGCTCAGGGTGTGGCTCTGGTGTTTTTTCCATAGACTTCTCTGTATGACTTGAAAAACTGTTGAAAAAAACTTGTTCAAAATGGTGATGAATAAAGCATACCATTAATAATCCCCTAAAGCACACACATTTTATTGTGCATATTATAATGCATTTTATAACACTAGAAAAGAAAACTATTTTAAAGGGACCCCTGATTGGACACCACAAATCAAAAATGTGATGTCCATATGTTTGTAAGGGGCCATACTGGAGCTTCATGTGTCTCTGATTTTACATGAAAGCATACAAAAGTTTTTTTTCTCACAGGTCCATATGGAATCCATGGGAAAAAAACAGTGACATGCTTCATTGCATGTCATAATAAGAAGATTTATTTTGGCCAAGTAGCCTAGCTTCTGGAGGAAAATATGGTATGAGGTACCATATGGCAGTACACAGAATGTCTATCTATCCACAATGTTTATTGTGATTTTTATTACGTAATTTTGTATATCTTGCAGGATCTTTGCATTCGTAAATATGTTCATATATGGAGTCGTCAGCCAAATGGGTCAAAATGATTGCTATAGTCTGGATAGGACTTCTTGACAATATTTAATCACTTTACACTAGCTGGTACTTACCTTCACTAAAAGTCACCAGTAATGGTCAGTTTTTGGCTGTACTGGGCACTACAAGGATAAGAATATTATTAAATGTCTTTGAATTGAACTTCTATTTAGCTTCTACTATGGGGAAACATTGGGAAACGATTAAAAAAATCATAAATAAAAAAAATAACAGTAAACTGGTACCATATGCTTAGTCTGCTAACTATAATATTGAAAGTTCAAAACTGGGACAGCATAGTACAGTGTCATTCCAGCCTCCAGATGAGTTTAATGGAAGTTCTACAGTTATATTTACATATAGTTCTACTAGTGAGATGAGAGGAAAAAAACATACAAAGGACAAGCAAAGTAACACAAATATAAAAGACCTGAGGAAGCAATTTACCGAGCTCATAGCCATCACCCGTGCAGCCCTGGCTGTAGCGTCTTCTTTTCCCCTCCCCACCAATGGCCAGCTGATTTTTGTATTGATGTGGAAATAAAGGACACTGTTTAATAGGTGAGTGCAGAAGCTTCGTTCTACTTGTTTCTTGCATTGCGGACATTATATCCTATTGTTTATTGCACCCCTATACACCAAACTACTACCCCTATCAGTGACTCTGCTCTCGGATGAATATTGTGAGTAGTAGTATAGTTTCTCTTTCTCCTCTGATGCCTACAAATATTAAAGGTGTACCCCGGAGACATCTTATCCCCTTTCCAAAGGCCTGGGGACCCCCGGGATCTCACATGCAGCACCCACCTGTGGGAGCTGCATGCAGTGCTGCAGCCTCCAAGTCTGCCTGGTCATGACCAGGGGCCGGAGTATCGTGACGTCACTCTATTCTGCCCCCGTGTGACATCATTCCCCGCCCCCCGCAATGCAAGTCTGTGGGAGGGGGCTTGATGGCAGCCACATACTTGCATTGCTGGGGGCGTGACATCACAGGGGGGAAGGTCGTGACGTCACGATACTCCGGCCCCATAGTCGTGACCCAGCAAACTTGGAGGCTGCAGTGCTGCGTGCAGCTCCCACAGGTGGGTACTGCATGTGAGATCCAAGGGGTCCCCAGTGGCCCATGATCAGACATCTTATCCCCTATCCTTTGGATGGGGGATAAGATGTTTTAGGGCCGGAGCACCCCTTTAAAATACATTTTTGTGCTAACTAACCACATTGTTGTAAGACAATTCTAAAATAATCTAAAATGTTTCTGACCCTTTATTAGCAAACATGTTAAGACGCTGTCACTAGAGATGAGCGAAGTTACAGTGATTCGATTCGTCACGAACCTCGCGGCTTGGCGTCTGCTGACTTTAGCCTGCATAAATTAATTTAGCTTTCAGGTGCTCTGGTGGGCTGGAGACTCTCTCTCCTAGGACTGTATCCACCTTTTCCAGCACACCGAAGCACCAGAAAGCTGAATTAATTTATGCAGGCTAAAGTCAGAAACCACCGAGCCGTGAGGTTCATGACCAATCGAATTACTGTAACTTTGCTCCTCTCTAGCTGTCACATATATCCGCTGATCTGCCCCAGTTTTGGTCCAGCACTGTAGAGAAGCACCGGAGGGAAACTGTTGATCAAACAGTTCCAATTCATTTAAATAGGACAGTTCAGATTTAATTGGGATGCCGGATCGCTAAACTGGCCAGACAGGGGTGGGCATCTTGTAGAGTTCCTCAGTTTGGCATACAGAAATAACTGGACATCAGTTGTGGCAGTTTACTGAGTGGAATAGCTGCATATACGTGGCACCATTAGAAGTCAGGTTTAAAAATAAAAAAAAATAAAAAACACTTACCCAGATTTATCAATCTGAGTACTAAAACTGTCTTATTTTCCTAAGAAACGAGTAATAGCCCAGGTTTAATTTTAAAAGACCAACCTGAGAAATAAAAGCTGAGCTGTGATTGGTTGTTATGGACACTGCTAACAGTCTTTGTACTCAATAAAATCATAATTTTTTGCAGTAATATTACCTTAGGTCTCTTAATAAGGCTGCTTAGTGTCCATATTCTGTATTTCTCAACAGTATTTAGTAGGCCAGTCTGCATCTGTACATTGGTTGCTCCATAAGGAGTCAATCAACAGAGGACTGGTTTAAAAGCAGGACCCCTTACTGAATATTCAGGAAGAGTCATTCAGGGCAAAAAAGAAGGATATGTGCACACTGAGGAATAAATCAGTACATCTACATACTATTTAATATTGTTATCAATGTATCTGAAAGATTTTATGTAAAGTACAGTAATCTATATATATATATATATATATATATATATATATATATATATAAAACTCAATGGCCCTTATTTACTAAGAGTGTTGTGTAGGTTTCTTTGTGGGTTTTAATTCCCTACAATTTATTTTCCACAGTATTTACTAAGATTTCCCTACATTTTCCACTTTCCCTATACTTTGCTTTTTTTACACATGCTCTGATCTGTCTGGTTTTCCTCAGTTCAAATCCACAACATTTTATGTGGAAACCTTAGTAAATATGTTGGGTTTTTGTAAAAATGCCGGGAACACGCTCCTTTTGGAGACCACACCCCCTTTCCCCAGGCTGCCACGCCCCTTTTTTGGGTTTTCTTAACAAAATGGAGAGTTAGTCGGGGTTTTTTCAATTCTGGCACAAATTCTGGTGTAAATTCTGGTGCAGACAGCCCGGTTTTGGCGCACAACCCCAAAAAAACATGCCGGGTTTGCAATAGTAAGCGAGGGCCAATGTGTGTGTATGTGTGTGTATGTTCCAGCATCATGTCCAAACGGCTAAAGATATTAACATGTAACTTGGCACGCGTTACTTATATGTCAACAACAAACATAGGATAGGTAATTCAACCCTTACTCACCCCCATTTGCCAGGGTCGGGATTTTTGTTCAAAGTCCCATACAAGTCTATGGGAAATATATGTTACTGCATAACTTCGAAACAGCTGGAGATATTTCGATAATACTTGGTCACATGTTACTTATACGTCCACTAAGTTTTAGATCGCGGGGGGTCCGAGCGCTGGGGGCCCCTGCGATCGCCTTTACAGGGCTGCGGCAATGTACAGGAAAGGGGGCGTTCAGTCCCCGCATGATGTGGCAGCTGGCACGCCCCCTCCATGTATCTCTATGGATGGAACGCCCCCTTCATGTACATTGCAGCGGCCCCGTACAGGAGATCGTGGGGTGCCCCAGCGCTTGCCTTCCCCCCCCCCCCCCCCCCCCGCGATCTAAATCTTATCCCCTATCCTTCAAATAGGGTATAAAGTTCAGAGCACTACAGATCTCCTTTAAAATATGGGATAGTTAATTTAACCCTTAACTACCTCCATTTGTGAGGGTCAGGGTTTTTGGTTAAAGTCCCATGCAAATCTATGGGAAATGTATGTTCCCACATAACTTCCGTACGGCTGGAGATATTTCAATAATACCTGGTACACATATTACTTATATGTCAAATAAAAAGATATGATAGTTAAATTAACCCTTACCTACACTCTTGTATAAAAGATGGGCTTTTGTTTCAAGTCCTATGCAAGTATATGGAACTTCCAGTACCTTAATCCACAAGTTCCGCTGTGCATCTCCTGGTGAATGTGTCAG
The DNA here is from genome assembly GCF_029499605.1 of Hyla sarda. NCBI lineage: Eukaryota > Metazoa > Chordata > Amphibia > Anura > Hylidae > Hyla > Hyla sarda. The sequence goes on along the minus strand of NC_079190.1, from coordinate 172,633,720 downwards.
TCCGGCTTGCAAAGCCACACCCCATCTCACAAAGACATGCCCACTTTTTAAGCCACACCCTTTTTTATCTACCCTTTTTGTGCATCTGTCTTGCAAATAACGCCACAAAGCCATGTCCCCTTCTATTTTCACCTTACAATATCTTCATCACAAATCATTCCCACCTGAGGACAGGATATGATGATGGGACATAAGAACGGGGTATGAGGATAGCATATGAGGACGGGATATGGGGTCAGGATATGAGGATGGGATATGAGGTCGGGATATGAGGACGGGATATAAGGTCAGGATATGAGGACAGCATATGAGGTCAGGATAGGAGGACGGGATATGAGGTCGAGATATGAGGACAGGATATGACATCAGGATATGAGGACAGGATATGGGGTCAGGCTATGAAGACGGGATATGAGGACGGGATATGATGTCGGGATATGAGAACAGGATATGAGGTTGAGATATGAGGACGAGGAGGGCATGTGAGGTCGAGATAGGAAAGCAGGATAGGAGGTCGGGATGTGAGGATGGGATATGAGGTTGAGATATGAGGATGGGATAGGAGGTTGGGATATGAGGTCGAGATATGAGGACGGGATATGAGGTCAGGATATGAGGTTGAGATAAGAGGACGGGATATGGGGTTAAGATATCACAACAATATATGAGGATGGGATATGAAGTCAAAAGCTTCCTCCTTTGTTGATTTTCCTCCCCAACAAGGATTAGGAAGGAAAAACCAGGCAATGCTGGGTACTCAGCAGGTAAAAATAATAAATAAGGGGTAATCTCTCAATATCTTGAAGAGTACAGAAGATATATATTATGTTAATCCATTAGGGGAAAAAAACTTTAAAAACTGCCACAGTACTCAACGATAGACATATATAAATTAAAAATAGTGCATGGCATCTGTTGGGAAAAGTAATACAAGTAGGCTAGACATTATTTTTACAGGATGTGAAGCTCAAAGAAGAAATGCTGTTGAACTTTTGGTATTACTTTTATTATGAGAATAGGGCAATGGGAGGGAACCATGTTACCACCAATACGTAAATCGTCAAAATTTTGTGTCGCTGTAGACCAAATGTCAAAGAACTTTTTTTGGAAAGATCTTGTGGCAGTCTGAATCAGGAATTCCCTCCAGTTAGACACAACAATGGAATACAAAGAAGCTTTATTAATAGTTCTAAAAGGAAATGTGTCCTGGCATCAAAAACAATGAGCTCTTCTTACTTATGTCTTGGTACATCAATACACTTGAAGGGGTTAGCCAGGTTAGTCTATTTATGGGCAGATTGACACAATGTGACGTTTTTTTCCTCCAGGCATGGTAATAGCTGATCTGGCAAACAAATGCAACATATATACTGCAAATATATATATATATATATATTATTTTTTATTTTATTTTTTCTGATGTTTTACATTTGCAAGGATTTGACAAGCACACTAATATGGTCATGACATTTCTGAATTTGTGAAAGATGACATTTCTGAAGTGTCACTCACAAATTAAAGTGTCCCTGTCATTTAAAATAAACTTTTGACATACCAGAGATATGTCAAAAGTTTTGATTCATCGGTGTGTGTTGATGACCCCATCGATCAGGAGAATGAGCAGTGATAAATGCATGGTAGCACATAATTCTTGTGATTGATGGTCTCAGCACTAAAAACCTGACTGATCATAATTTTTTACTTTCTTTGTGGCATGTCAACAATTTCTTTTTAATGGCAGGGACTTTTTAATGTGGTAAATTCAAAAGAATTTACTCTAGAGTATAGGTCAGTTATTTGAAAATTTGGTTAACTGTCTGTACTGAATGATTAGATGGGTGGTAACTTTATTGTAAAATAAGTACACAAGAAAATAGGGCAAATCGGCACTGCTGCAGCTAGTAGCAATTAGACAAACACCTGTTGTAAACCACGAGGAACCTCACCTACTCCTGATGTATTGGGTGCAGGTACAAATCCAAGCAATGGAATATATACAAAAGAAATAAAGGCAACTGCACTCACCATTCAGTGATAAGGGTTTCTTTACTGTAGTCCGTTAGGCATAAGCAGCAATGTGACAGGTATATACAAGAGCCGGAGGCAGAGGTGGTAACGGGTGGTAACCGGTACCACCTCTGCCTCCGGCTCTTGTATATACCTGTCACATTGATGCTTATGCCTAACGGACTACAGTAAAGAAACCCTTATCACTGAATGGTGTCAACAGAGATGATATCATGACCAACAGAGAGCACTGTGGTCATGATATCAGAGGAAATGCATTTCTTTTTTGGATTTCTCTTTAGTATACAGCCCCTAAAAAGTACTGGAAGGATTAAGATTTTTTAATAGAAGTGATTTACAAATCTGGTTAACTTTCTGGCACCAGTTGATTTAAAAAAATAAAAAAAAATAAAAATAAGTTTTCCATGGGAGTACCCCTTTAAGCTTCATAATCAAACTCCCTGAACATAATTCTCACCCTCAAAGCCTCCTAATCACGCGCCAGAGCTTAATATTCACATCCCATTTTGCAATAAAGTTCCTGCCCATCTGATTATTCAGTGAAAAGTACAGCTAGTCAACCAAATATTTCAACCCCTATTTTGGGAACCAGGGGGCACAGCAAGGAAATAAAATCACAGTTGTAATAAGGGCACCTGAGGCTATAAAAACTCAGTTATATTAGACTGACCACATTTACTTTTTTAAGGGGGGCTTTCAATTTAAGTAAGTGGGCTGCCTTATGAAACTAACTTGAGTATACCTACCAATCACTAAAACTGTAGCTAGCTCTGAATGCCATTAGCAGTGTAGAGGGAATTAAATAGCAATCTTCTATTTCCAAGTGTGGCTAGCTCTTCACTGAAGTATATTGAACAGTAAAGTGGCTTGCAAATGGTAAATGTTTTCCCAATTAATCAGTGTCCAAGAGGTTGGACCCACACTTATCAGGCATTTATGGCATATCCTTATGATATGCCATGAATGTGAAATATTGCATTTATGACTAGTAAATACATTCAATGCATATACTAGGGAAATTTTACAAGTTATATTCTGATTTATCCGGGCACTATCCATATTTTAGTCTGAATTGCTTCCACTAGGACCCTCCAATTTTTTGTTACCGATGTGAACTGTGCCTCCCCTTACCCCTTTTTAGGGAAATTTTGTGACGTATATATTGGCCAACTTGTCAAAAAACACAATAACTTTAACGTGGAGGTATTTTTATTTTTTTTCGAAAGACTGTTAAAGGTGTGTATGCCACACTCTTCTAGATGGAAAAAAATATATACTGATTTCTGCCACATGCCAAAGGTACCCTGGTATCTGTTGGATTTATATGGATCTATGGATCTATGGATATGTTCAGCATAAATGCTAATAATATCTTCCAAACTGTTTGTAGACTGTGCATCCCAAATTTGGAGTGAATATAGCCTAAAGTGTTTTTAACTGTTTCGTTGCTACTTGTCTACTGCAGCCTCTCTGTTCCAGTTGTGTGTGACACTTGTTGTGGTAAGGTTGTATATTGCAATTGTAGCACTACATAGCAATTTCCATACCATACAGTATACCAGCTGGCATTTGATTCTTTATTAGAAATAATATATATATGGTCCACTTGATCGGAACCCTTCTTTTCTGCAAAAAACTGTCACCTTGGAAGGTCCACTAAGTCAATTTATTGGCATGTCCGGTTCTAGGGTGACTTGAGGTTGCAATCAACTTATAAAGTAGTAGAATGATTTTGGTGTGGCAAAACCAAACAGAAGAGGAGGTTCAATGAAATAGTTGGATATTGCCAGGGGCCAGGGTTGAAGCTCCATCAATTTTATTTATGATATGGCACCGAATGTAGATTTACAGATTTTTTGTTCAACTTGACTTTAAAGAGTATTTCCCATTTAAAGTACATATAAATATACCAGAAAGACTGTGTCTAGATGGTACCCTCAAAGACAATGACCTTTTTCATGCCTATTACAGTGTTATAAATTCCATATATTAGGCTTCTTACATGTAAGCATTATTAATTTGCTATGTGTAAGACATTTTCCTTTGCATAGTGAGTAATTGTACACAACACTTTTCTAAAAGTGACCATGAAGCTCTTCATTCATAAACTTGGAAATCTGTCTTTCTTAGTTGAATTGCCTATTGACCTTTTTGTGAAAAATTCACCCTTGGCGATTTTGTAAGAATAGATGCAGCGTCTTTAAGTCTGCGAAATAAAGGATACTTTGTGTTAAATAAAAATGGGAACATTCCGAAATAGTGTGTACAGATTAAGCATACAGAAGGGGAGTGAGCTTTATGAATTGTCTTAATAATTAGCTTTTTTAAAAGAAAAGAATTCTAGTTGAATTTCATTCATTCATGTATTTATTATTCATGGTGCAATTGTTACGCCGAGCGCTCCGGGTCCCCGCTCCTCCCCGGAGCGCTCGCTACACTCCTCTCACTGCAGCGCTCCGGGCCCGGGGCGCTGCGATACCGCCTCTGGCCGGGATGCGATTCGCGATGCGGGTAGCGCCCGCTCGCGATGCGCACCCCGGCTCCCGTACCTGACTCGCTCTCCGTCAGTTCTGTCCCGGCGCGCGCGGCCCCGCTCCCTAGGGCGCGCGCGCGCCGGGTCTCTGCGATTTAAAGGGCCACTGCGCCGCTGATTGGCGCAGTGGTTCCAATTAGTGTTTACACCTGTGCACTTCCCTATATCACCTCACTTCCCCTTCACTCCCTCGCCGGATCTTGTTGCCTTAGTGCCAGTGAAAGCGTTTCCTTGTGTGTTCCTAGCCTGTGTTCCAGACCTCCTGCCGTCGCCCCTGACTACGATCCTTGCTGCCTGCCCCGACCTTCTGCTACGTCCGACCTTGCTTCTGTCTACTCCCTTGTACCGCGCCTATCTTCAGCAGCCAGAGAGGTTGAGCCGTTGCTAGGGGATACGACCTGGTCACTACCGCCGCAGCAAGACCATCCCGCTTTGCGGCGGGCTCTGGTGAATACCAGTAGTGACTTAGAACCGATCCTCTAGCACGGTCCACGCCAATCCCTCTCTGGCACAGAGGACCCACTACCTGCCAGCCGGCATCGTGACAGTAGATCCGGCCATGGATCCCGCTGAAGTTCCTCTGCCAGTTGTCGCTGACCTCACCACGGTGGTCGCCCAGCAGTCACAACAGATTGCGCAACAAGGCCAACAGCTGTCTCAACTGACTGTTATGCTACAACAGTTACTACCACAGCTCCAGCAACCATCTCCTCCGCCAGCTCCTGTACCTCCTCCGCAGCGAGTGGCCGCTTCTGGACTACGACTATCCTTGCCGGATAAATTTGATGGGGACTCTAAGCTTTGCCGTGGCTTCCTTTCCCAATGTTCATTACACTTGGAGATGATGTCGGACCAGTTCCCCACTGAAAGGTCTAAGGTGGCTTTCGTAGTCAGCCTGCTGTCTGGAAAAGCCCTGGCTTGGGCCACACCGCTCTGGGACCGCAATGACCCCGTCACTGCCTCTGTACACTCCTTCTTCTCGGAAATTCGAAGTGTCTTTGAGGAACCTGCCCGAGCCTCTTCTGCTGAGACTGCCCTGTTGAACCTGGTCCAGGGTAATTCTTCCGTTGGCGAGTATGCCGTACAATTCCGTACTCTTGCTTCTGAATTATCCTGGAACAATGAGGCCCTCTGCGCGACCTTTAAAAAAGGCCTATCCAGCAACATTAAAGATGTTCTGGCCGCACGAGAAATGCCTGCTAATCTTCATGAACTTATTCACCTAGCCACTCGCATTGACATGCGTTTTTCCGAAAGGCGTCAGGAGCTCCGCCAAGATATGGACTCTGTTCGCACGAGGCGTTTCTTCTCCTCGGCTCCTCTCTCCTCTGGTTCCCTGCAATCTGTTCCTGTGCCTCCCGCCGTGGAGGCTATGCAGGTCGACCGGTCTCGCCTGACATCTCAAGAGAGGACACGACGCCGCATGGAGAACCTCTGCCTGTACTGTGCTAGTACCGAACACTTCCTGAGGGATTGTCCTATCCGCCCTCCCCGCCTGGAAAGACGTACCCTGACTCCGCACAAAGGTGAGACAATCCTGGATGTCCACTCTGCTTCTCCACGTCTTACTGTGCCTGTGCGGATGTCTGCCTCCGCCTTCTCCTTCTCTTCTGTGGCCTTCTTAGACTCTGGATCTGCAGGAAATTTTATTTTGGCCTCTCTCGTCAACAGGTTCAACATCCCAGTGACCAGTCTCACCAGACCCCTTTACATCAATTGTATAAACAATGAAAGATTGGACTGTTCCATACGTTTCCGCACGGAGCCCCTTCTAATGAGCATCGGATCTCATCACGAGAGGATTGAACTTTTGGTCCTCCCCAATTGCACCTCAGAAATTCTCCTTGGACTTCCCTGGCTTCAACTTCATTCCCCAACCCTGGATTGGTCCACTGGGGAGATCAAGAGTTGGGGGCCCTCTTGTTCCAAGGACTGTCTAAAACCGGTTCCCAGTAACCCTTGCCGTAACTCTGTGCTTCCTCCAGTAACCGGTCTCCCTAAGGCCTATATGGACTTCGCGGATGTTTTCTGCAAAAAACAAGCGGAGACTCTACCTCCTCACAGGCCTTATGACTGTCCTATCGACCTCCTCCCGGGCACTACTCCACCCCGGGGCAGAATTTATCCTCTCTCTGCCCCAGAGACTCTTGCCATGTCTGAATACGTCCAGGAGAATCTAAAAAAGGGCTTTATCCGTAAATCCTCCTCTCCTGCCGGAGCCGGATTTTTCTTTGTGTCCAAAAAAGATGGCTCTCTACGTCCTTGCATTGACTACCGCGGACTTAATAAAATCACGGTTAAGAACCGCTACCCCTTACCCCTCATCTCTGAACTCTTTGATCGCCTCCAAGGTGCCCACATCTTTACTAAATTGGACTTAAGAGGCGCCTATAACCTCATCCGCATCAGAGAGGGGGATGAGTGGAAAACAGCATTTAACACCAGAGATGGACACTTTGAGTATCTGGTCATGCCCTTTGGCCTGTGCAACGCCCCTGCTGTCTTCCAAGACTTTGTTAATGAAATTTTTCGTGATCTGTTATACTCCTGTGTTGTTGTATATCTTGATGATATCCTAATTTTTTCGGCCAATCTAGAAGAACACCGCCAGCATGTCCGTATGGTTCTTCAGAGACTTCGTGACAATCAACTCTATGCTAAAATTGAGAAATGTCTGTTTGAATGCCAATCTCTTCCTTTTCTAGGATACTTGGTCTCTGGCCAGGGACTACAAATGGATCCAGATAAACTCTCTGCCGTCTTAGATTGGCCACGCCCCTCCGGACTCCGTGCCATCCAACGTTTTTTGGGGTTCGCCAATTATTACAGGCAATTTATTCCACATTTTTCTACCATTGTGGCTCCTATTGTGGCTTTAACCAAAAAAAATGCCGATCCCAAGTCTTGGCCTCCTCAAGCGGAAGACGCCTTTAAACGACTCAAGTCCGCCTTCTCTTCGGCTCCCGTGCTCTCCAGACCTGACCCATCTAAACCCTTCCTATTGGAGGTTGATGCCTCCTCAGTGGGAGCTGGAGCTGTCCTTCTACAAAAAAACTCTTCCGGGCATGCTGTTACTTGTGGGTTTTTTTCTAGGACCTTCTCTCCGGCGGAGAGGAACTACTCCATCGGGGATCGAGAGCTTCTAGCCATTAAATTAGCACTTGAGGAATGGAGGCATCTGCTGGAGGGATCAAGATTTCCAGTTATTATTTACACCGATCACAAGAACCTCTCATACCTCGAGTCTGCCCAACGGCTGAATCCTCGTCAGGCCAGGTGGTCTCTGTTCTTTGCCCGATTTAATTTTGAAATTCACTTTCGGCCTGCTGATAAGAACATTAGGGCCGATGCTCTCTCTCGTTCCTCAGATGCTTCTGAAATTGAACTCTCTCCTCAACACATCATTCCTCCTGACTGCCTGATTTCCACTTCTCCAGCCTCCATCAGGCAAACTCCACCAGGAAAGACCTTTGTTTCTCCACGCCAACGCCTCGGAATCCTCAAATGGGGTCACTCCTCCCATCTCGCAGGTCATGCGGGCATCAAGAAATCTGTGCAACTCATCTCTCGCTTCTATTGGTGGCCGACTCTAGAGACTGATGTGGTGGACTTTGTGCGAGCCTGCACTATCTGTGCCCGGGATAAGACTCCTCGCCAGAAGCCCGCTGGTTTTCTTCTTCCTCTGCCTGTTCCCGAACAACCTTGGTCTCTGATTGGTATGGATTTTATTACTGACTTACCCCCATCCCATGGCAACACTGTTATTTGGGTGGTCGTTGATCGATTCTCCAAAATGGCACATTTCATCCCTCTTCCTGGTCTTCCTTCAGCGCCTCAGTTGGCTAAACAATTTTTTGTACACATTTTTCGTCTTCACGGGTTGCCTACGCAGATCGTCTCGGATAGAGGCGTCCAATTTGTGTCTAAATTCTGGAGGGCTCTCTGTAAACAACTCAAGATTAAATTAAATTTTTCTTCTGCATACCATCCTCAATCCAATGGACAAGTAGAAAGAATTAACCAGATCTTGGGTGACTATTTACGACATTTTGTTTCCTCCCGCCAGGATGACTGGGCAGATCTTCTACCTTGGGCCGAATTCTCGTATAATTTCAGAATCTCTGAATCTTCCTCCAAATCTCCGTTTTTCGTGGTGTACGGCCGTCACCCTCTTCCCCCCCTCCCTACCCCCTTGCCCTCTGGTCTGCCCGCTGTGGATGAAATTTCTCGTGATCTCTCCATCATATGGAGAGAGACCCAAAATTCTCTCTTACAGGCTTCTTCACGCATGAAGAGATTCGCGGATAAGAAAAGAAGAGCTCCTCCCATTTTTTCCCCTGGAGACAAGGTATGGCTCTCCGCCAAATATGTCCGCTTCCGTGTCCCTAGCTATAAGTTGGGACCACGCTATCTTGGTCCTTTCAAGATTTTGCGCCAGATTAATCCTGTCTCTTACAAACTTCTTCTTCCTCCTTCTCTTCGTATTCCTAATGCCTTTCATGTTTCTCTTCTTAAACCACTTATCATTAACCGTTTCTCTCCCAAATCTGTTCCCCCCACTCCTGTCTCCGGCTCCTCGGACATCTTCTCCGTCAAGGAAATTTTGGCATCTAAAAAGGTCAGAGGGAAAACCTTCTTTTTAGTGGATTGGGAGGGTTGTGGTCCTGAAGAGAGGTCCTGGGAACCTGAGGACAATATCCTGGACAAAAGTCTGGTCCTCAGGTTCTCAGGCTCCAAGAAGAGGGGGAGACCCAAGGGGGGGGGTACTGTTACGCCGAGCGCTCCGGGTCCCCGCTCCTCCCCGGAGCGCTCGCTACACTCCTCTCACTGCAGCGCTCCGGGCCCGGGGCGCTGCGATACCGCCTCTGGCCGGGATGCGATTCGCGATGCGGGTAGCGCCCGCTCGCGATGCGCACCCCGGCTCCCGTACCTGACTCGCTCTCCGTCAGTTCTGTCCCGGCGCGCGCGGCCCCGCTCCCTAGGGCGCGCGCGCGCCGGGTCTCTGCGATTTAAAGGGCCACTGCGCCGCTGATTGGCGCAGTGGTTCCAATTAGTGTTTACACCTGTGCACTTCCCTATATCACCTCACTTCCCCTTCACTCCCTCGCCGGATCTTGTTGCCTTAGTGCCAGTGAAAGCGTTTCCTTGTGTGTTCCTAGCCTGTGTTCCAGACCTCCTGCCGTCGCCCCTGACTACGATCCTTGCTGCCTGCCCCGACCTTCTGCTACGTCCGACCTTGCTTCTGTCTACTCCCTTGTACCGCGCCTATCTTCAGCAGCCAGAGAGGTTGAGCCGTTGCTAGGGGATACGACCTGGTCACTACCGCCGCAGCAAGACCATCCCGCTTTGCGGCGGGCTCTGGTGAATACCAGTAGTGACTTAGAACCGATCCTCTAGCACGGTCCACGCCAATCCCTCTCTGGCACAGAGGACCCACTACCTGCCAGCCGGCATCGTGACAGCAATTATACTAAATTAAGATCTTGAAAGAAATATTTTCCTAAATCATGTTTCTAGTTTTTAATATCAGGTTAAAATTTACTTAAATGTAGTAAAATATTATCTTACATTTTTGGCAGTCGTCCTAATTCTCAATTTTTCAATGTCAAAGGGGCTTGTTGTTATTTTTATACTTAAAGGGGTGCTCCGGTGGAAAACTATTTTTTAAATTAACTGGTGCCCGAAAGTTAAACAGATTTGTAAATTATTTTTATTTAAAAATCTTAATCCTTCCAGTAGTTATCAGCTGCTGTATGTTCCACAGAAAGTTGTATTTCTTTATGGAGTTCTTTTCAGTCTGACCACAGTGCTCTCTGCTGACACCTCTGTCCATAACAGGAACTGTCCAGAGCAGGAGAGTTTACTATGGGGATTTGCTTGTACTCTGGACAGTTCCTGACATGGACAGAAGTGTCAGCAGAGAGCACTGTGGTCAGACTGAAAAGAACTCCGGTAAGGGTGCATGCACACCACGTTTTTGCTATACAGTTCCCGTATACAGTTTCAAGTTAAAAACCTTACGGAACAGTATAGAAAACTGTATGAATTGACTTAACTTTGTAAACCGTATGTCAAATGCATCATCCGGTTAAGTTCGTTTTGCATCCTATATTTGTCCGTTTTTTTTTTACCCGTACCCAAAACCGTAGTCTACCACGTTTTTTGGACCGGGGGAAAAAGCGTATTAAACCGTATAAATTTTTTTTTTTAACATGGGAGTCAATGGGAAGCATACAGAACCATATGTGTGTACGGTTCCATCCGGTTTTCACCACACGTTTTTTTTTTCTTGGAATTTTAATCAAACAATTTAAACTTTATTCAAAATGGAATGAAAAGTTAAAAAACGGATGCAACCAGACATCATTTTTCAAACCGTATACGGTTTTTAACAGGATACAGGTTGAAATTTGTACACACGTTTTGATACAGTTTTTTCAGGTTTTGAGGAATCAGTTTTTCATCAAAAACCTGATGCAGGAATTGTATTGTAAAAACGTGGTGTGTATGCTCCCTAGGAAATGCAACTTCCTGTGGAGTATACAGCAGCTGATAAGTACTGGAAGGATTAAGATTTTTAAAGGGGTACCCCGGCCCTCAGACATCTTATCCCCTATCCAAAGGATACTGGGGACCCCTGCTATCTCGCATGCAGCACCCACCTCTTGGAACTGCACGCAGCGCTGCAGCCTCGGAGTCTGCCGGGTCTCGACTACAGGGCTGGAGTATCGTGATGCCACGACTCTGCCCCCGTGTGGCATCACACGTCTATGTGACGTCATACGGGGCGGAGTCATGACCCAGCAGACTCTGAGGCTGCAGCTCTGTGTGCAGCTCCCAAAGGTGGGGTCTGCATGCGAGATAGCGCGGATCCCGCCACTGGGCACCCCTGCTTTCAGACATCTTATGCCCTATTCTTTGAATAGGGGATAAGATGTCTTAGGGCCGGAGTACCCCTTTAAATAGAAGTAATTTACAAATCTAAAGAACAGAAGAACAGTATCCCCCACCTCAAGGTTAGTGTTTAAATAGTAATAATATTGCAATAAGATTGTGCTTCAATTATTCCAATAATTTATTAAAAATTCATTATAATATCTTATATTCCACTCTCACAGGGCCCTTGTGGGAGAAGAAACAATGTTAAAATACAAATAAAAAAAAATATATGACATAATACAGAATATTCTATATGCCCCTTTTGTTATGTTAGTTATTAATAGTACTGCAAATTCTATCCATTGGTGGACACCGATAAACTAATTAAATGTAACTGTCCTTTATGTTGTAGCAATGGTCGCTACAATGATATTACAATAGTATTGCGTTGTCTCTGGTTGGGTTATTCAAGTGCACTACAAATTGTAGCAAATGATGTTATAAACGATGATTTGTTACCAGTTCCTATGGTGCTCCTTTCTAGTCAGCAATCCCTCACTGAGCTGCAGGTGTACTTGCAGAGATGTGTGCTGGCATGCACAGACGGCGGCTGGTCCTGACGGCGCAGGGCCCGGGTGATACCGGGCGATGGTACCGAGGAGATGGATGCCGAGCCTCGTGCTTTCAGCGACTACTGAAGAAAGGGTCAGATATTATTAAGCACCCTGAAACGCGTCTAGTTATTTGTATTTATGCCACTTATGCCACCTGTTGCTTAGAGAGTTATTACTGCAAGGACTTTGGTCGGCCACACTCTGGACTGTTGCACTCTGGACAGTCCCTACAGCTCTGAATGAGCAATCCACTTCCAGGACTTACCTGCTTCTAGGTCCGGACTCAATCAGTCTCAGCTCCTATGGTCTGCAAGACTCCTGACGTCAGACGCTGAAAGCACGAGGCTCTGCATCCATCTCCTCGGTACCATCGGGCGGTATCACCCGAGCCCAGCGCCGTCAGGACCAGCCGCCGTCTGTGCATGCCAGCACACATCTCTGCAAGTACACCTGCAGCTCAGCGAGGGATTGCTGACTAGAAAGGAGCACCATAGGAACTGGTAACAAATCATCGTTTATAACATCATTTGCTACAATTTGTAGTGCACTTGAATAACCCAACCAGAGACAACACAATACTAATGTAATATCATTGTAGCGACCATTGCTACAACATAAAGGACAGTTACATTTAATTAGTTTATCGGTGTCCACCAATGGATAGAATTTGCAGTACTATTAATAACTAACATAACAAAAGTGGCATATAGAATATTCTGTATTATGTCATATATATTTTTTTATTTGTATTTTAACATTGTTTCTTCTCCCACAAGGGCCCTGTGAGAGTGGAATATAAGATATTATAATGAATTTTTAAATTATTGGAATAATTGAAGCACGGTCTTATTGCAATATTATTACTATTTAAACACTAACCTTGAGGTAGGGGATACTGTTCTTCTGTTCTTTTGATATAATTAACACACCGTGGTATAGGTGTGTACCCCAAATCACCTCGGTAAATGTATAATTGTGAGCTGCACCAACAAATTTTCTCCTAATTTACAAATCTGTTTAACTTTCTGGAACCAGTTGATTTAAAAAAAAAAACTCCACCTTAGTACCCCTTTAAAGTGGTTCTCCGGTGCTTGGACATCTTATCCCCTATCCAAAGGATAGGCGATAAGATGCCTGATCGCGGGATTCCCGCCGCTGGGGACCCCCGTGATCTTGCACGCGGCACCCCATTTGTAATCAGTCCCCGGAGCGTGTTCACTCCGGGTCTGATTACTGTCGATCACAGGGCCGACGGTGTGTGACCTCACCCTCCGCCCGTCAATGCATGTCTATGGGAGGGGGCGTGACAGCTATCACGCCCCCTCCTGTAGGCTTGCATTGAGGGGCGGAGCATGATGTCACAGGGGGCGGAGGTGTGACGTCACACGGCGTCGGCCCTGTGGTCGCCGGTAATCAGACCTGGAGCGAACACGCTCCGGGGACTGATTACAAACGGGGTACCGCGTGCAAGATCACGGGGGTTCCGAGCAGCGGACAGGGGATAAGATGTCTAAGCACCGGAGTACCCCTTTAAAACTACAAAGGAAGATGGGATACTAGAAAAAATCAAGTGCTTCTTTATATTATATAAAAATTATATTGAATCTTTAAATAACATACCACAAAGAACACATACATCTAAATACAAAACACATGAAGGTACTATTAGGAGCACCCATAATCAAGTACCCATTGCAAGGGGTAGCAATAAGGGAAATTCATACATAAATGCATACATATACATGTTATACATTTACCATCTATCTTAAAACATTTGCAATATTTTCTTTAGTTGTTAAAGCAGAATCATGCAGGGAATACATCTGGTAGTGAGCTGCATGCGGCCAAGTTGGAGAACACAGTGAACTTTTTTAATTCTTTGAGGAATCTTTACAGATGTCCTGGCTGAAAATTAAACCACGCAGTATAGTTTCTAACATCTGAAAGCAAAAATAAACAGGAACATATTATTTGTTACTGCAATTTTCTTTACAACCTGCAGATAACTGTTATCTGCTTTTTATGCATTTGTATCTAGCAGAGACCCCTGCAGGCAATATACATAGCAAGATCTTGATTGGTTTGCATCAAATGCTTATAGGTACACAAGTATGGAGGCACATGACTAAGGTTCCTAATACATGGGCATATGACTTGCCAGTAATAAGTGCTGATCGATGATATAGAAAGTTAGTCTTCAATTTTTATTGGCCAATTATTTGTAGGTCTTTGAAGTCCACAGCTATTTCCTTGTTTACATGGGAGATGTTCTGTTGACGTAACAGATGCGAACAGCTGACATATGAGCATTTTCTCATTTGGAAAATCCAATACTTTAGTCCAGCAAAATCCAAACAATTGTATTCACAAGTACTTGTGAAATAAAATATTTGTAATATACTGCATTGGTGCTGGATTTTTTGCTTTAAAGGAAATCTGTCACCACTGCCATCTGCACTAACCTGTCGGTAGTGCAGGTGACACTGATAACAATGGTACTAACCTTGTCCTGTTCCGTGCAGGGGATCTCCGATAATCTTGTCTGTTAGCTTCAGCTCCGGGCACGGCTTGGGGCATAGGTGGAGCTTAGTGACGTCACTGCTGCTGTTCCCTAGCAGCGGGACCCAGCAGAGAGCAGCAGCAGTGATGTCACTAAGGTCCGCCCATGCCCAATGCCAGGTGCTGAAGCTAACAGACACGATTACCGGAGATCCCCTGCACAGAATGGGACAAGTTAAGTACTGATGTCTTCAGTGTCACCTGCACTACTGACAGGTTAGTGCAGGTGACACTGGTGACAAATTTCCTTTAAAGCAGAAAATCCAGCACCAATGCGGTATAATACAAATATTTTATTTCACAAGTACTTGTGAATACAATCGTTTGGATTTTGCTGGTCAGAAATCCCTTCTCTTAGAATCATGCATCAGTCATGAACTGACACAAAGGTGTCAATAGTAAAGGAAGCTTCTTTGTTCAAAATGTTCAAAGTGGGTACAATGGGGAGTTACATGTACATGTATAAAGTAAGCAAAGCAAAAAAGTAAACGTAAGATAGGGTACAACAAGAATAGGGCATGAAAGTGAAATTAAAGGAGTACTCCGGCACGCACTTTTTTCCTTTTATCCCGTCCGGGCTGCAAAATAAAAGAAAACACACTTTCTCTTACCTGCCAACGAGCCCCCGGAGCTCCAGTACACTCCGGTACAGGTGTTTGGTCTCCGGGCTGTATTCTTCTTACTTCCTGTTAGGCCGGCATGTCACACGGAGTTTCAGCCGATCACCGGCTGCAGCGATGTCCCGCCTCGGCCAGTGATAGGCTGAAGCTCCGTGTGACGTGCCGGGCTAACAGGAAGTAAGAAGAATACAGCCCGGGGACCGAACACCTGTACCGGAGCTTCGGGGGCTCGTTGGCAGGTAAGAGAAAGTGTGTTTTCTTTTATTTTGCAGCCCTGACGGGATAAAAGGAAAAAAGTGCGCGCCGGAGTACTCCTTTAAGCAATATTTCAGTACATATTTTGGCACATATATCTTAGGTACGATATAAGAACAATTGAATTTAATGATATTTACTAGTTTCCCAAAGAGACCTAATGGAGTGAAAGGTGTCAAACTTGTCATTCCCATATGCTATAGCTAACTCATAAGAATATGTATTATAGTATTAATGACCTCTTCAAATGATGGGTAAAGATGGTCTCCCAAAAATGTGAGATTGCCAGTTTTGGTCCCTTTGGTCTTAGCAATGCCCTTCTAAAGATTCAATGACTTACTAAGATGGGAAAAAAGCAAATCAACATAGAAAATAACACTTTAAAGGGGTACTCCGCCCCTAGACATTTTATCCCCTATTTAAAGAATAGGGGATAACATGTCTGATCGCAAGGGTCCCGCCACGATCTCTGTGCAGCACCCGGTGTTCATTTAGAATGCTAGGTGGACTTCTGGTTCTGATGTGGCCGATATAGGAGGCTAGCGAGGCAAGCTCCCGCTCCTGCCAGACTGTTACCAGCTGCCTACCTGCTCCGTGTTGCCTCTCCAGTGTGATGACGATCCCTGGTACCTCCCCAAGCTTCCGGGCATGGACCCGGAAGCTTGTGGCCCCAGCAATATGGCCGCTGCTGGAAGTACGCAGAAGCCAGCAGCGCCGGGACCTCAGCCACTGCCACCACTGTCCTCCTCTATACAGCAGATGGACATGGAAGTCCACCTATCTACTGCCAGCTCACCCCAGCCTGTCAGATATTAGGACCCACAGACTCTCAGACTCTGCTTAACCCTGTACCTACAGAACCTTTGGTGCACATTGATTATCAAAAACTCGCTGCAGAATTGGCGCTCAGAATAACCCCTAATGTCCAGCATATAGTGGAGGAAGTCTTTAAAGTAACACTTCAGAATTTACAGTTGGAGGTGAAGGGAAATACTGGGCATCTCAATGAGTTGGAACAGAGGGTGTCTCATATTCCTTACAGAAAGGTGCCTTAAAGCTACAGAACTTTAAATGGCCAGAGTAAATGACAAACTTGAGGACCTGAAAAATAGATCCCGGCACAACAATTTGCGCATTGTGGGTGTTAAAGAGTCGGTCACCTCCCCTGACTTACAGCGCTTTTGTGAACAGGACCTACCTAAGAACCTTGGACTTGCTCACCCTTGCGGGGTGGAATGGGCCCACAGAATCGGTCCGCTGCCTCCTCACCAGGTACACCTACAGCACTAGCCCACCACCCTCGCCAGGTTATACTGAAGCTCCTGGACTTTAATGATAACGTGGAAATTCTACAGGCTTATAGGCGCTTGTCCCAACCACTGGTGATACATGTGCGCCTCCTACTCTTTGAAGATTTTTCTGTGGAAGTGGCAAAATGCAGGAGAGCTTTTAGTACAATCTGTACCACACTTTTCAAAGCTAAATACCGATTTCAACTACAATACCCAGCTGTTCTTCGGGTGTTCCATGCAGATTGGGGTGTTTCTGTCTACAACACTCCAGAGGCTGCTGCCGCTTCCCTGGATCAGCTCCTGAATATGTCCTTCGGGCGATCTTCCCACTCGACGCCACACAGAAGATCTCGCTCACCTAGAGGCCTCTGCCGCTCCAGATCACCCACGAGAGACCCAGCTTGCTCATTTGATCAGAGGGATCGCCGCCGCCGACAACACTCCCCACGACGTGACTACAGCAGTGACCACCACTCCTCTCCAGACAGAGGTTCCTTACTGAGGTGCATCTTCTTGCAACTGACTCTTGGCTTCTTGCCACGGATGTTCCTGCGTTTGGACACTCCACTCAGGTTCTATGTTCCCCAGTACCCGATTATTTGTTTTTATACTGCCTCATAGTCTGCTAGGGCTGGTTTTTCCGCAGCTGTATCCATGCCGGGCTAGGCCCCATCTTATTAACTAGATAGGGTCACACCGTGGCTGGCCCAGTAGGGTGGGGGTGGAGGTATGTCACCATTTGCTTTATATACCCGTTCCCTGATATTTCTTTGTTGCCCGAAAAAGGGAGTCCTTAACCCAGAAGGAGGGTGTCCACCTAAAGATAACGCCCTATGGGTCTGCCATATGTTTTTGTTATGCATTCTTGTTCTTTTGTTTTGTTCAATGTTATTTGGCTCCATACTGTGAGTACTATGTTCTACCTCAATATGCTGCTCCCTACAGGTGTATGATGTGTCCATTGCTTATGGCTCAGTGTAGGATGACGGCCTACCTCATTGCTGCTGCCTCCCCATTCCAAAAACAGTTCTGCTACCATATTACTACTTCTCGCTGGATGGTTTCATTTTTGTCACCCATACATGGTTAAAATTCTCTCTGGGAATATGGAGGGCCTGCGTTCTCTGCAGAAATGTTGGCTCTTCTTGTGTTATCTCAAAACGATTTAGTCCGGACATAGTACTGTTGCAGGAAACTCATTTACCTGAACATGATTTCTTTCGGATGCAGCAGCAATGGGTTGGGAACATATTCTGCTCTCCAGCAAAGGAGGGCAAGGTGGGAGTCCTCACACTAATTCACAAAGCTTTTGCCGTTACACGTATCTCATACTTCACTGACACTGACGGCTGAATTTCTCATCTTCAATTAGAACATAACGGGGAAACTTTTAGTCTTTACAATGTTTACGCTCCTAATGGGAAAAATGGGCACTTCTTTAAAGATCTTGCTACTAGGATGCAATCAGATACTACCATGGAGAAGGTTCTGGGGGGCGACTTTAATACTGTACTAGACCCGCTCGTGGATAGAAAAAGTCCTTTTTCTGTGGTTTCTCCTGTAAGGTCTTGAGACTGTGTCCTTCCCCCTTTTCTAGAACAGTTGGGTTTACAGGATGTTTGGAGAGTGTCTCACCCAGATGACAGGGAATTCACCCACTTCCCCTATGTCCATGGCTCATGGTCTAGAATCGACTATTTCTCTGTTAGTATGGAACTTTGTTCCCGGATGCGTTCCCGTGGTCATTGGTGATTTGGCGCTTTCAGATCATACTCCAATGATTTTGCAATTTTATCCCTCATGTCTGAGGGGGACAGACATACTCTGGAGAAACCCTACCTTGTATTGGGAAACGGGCAAGGCAGTGCTCAGGGGACGCTTGATGGCACATGCATCTGCCCTAAAACATACCTCACTAACCCAGTTCACCACAGCTAGGTCTCACCCACATGATGCATATGCCCTTTTTCTTAACTCCTGGATGAACATAGGGTAAGATGGAAGGCAGCTAGAACTGATTTTGAGCTCTGGTTAGATAGAAGAGAACGCTTACGTCGTTCTGAGTATGAGGTTGCCCTCCATGGAAACAAAGCTGGCTGTCTTATGGCCCACTTGGCGAAAGGGAAATGCCCCCCATCCCACATTACAGCTTTGAAACACCCAGCAGGTATGCTGCATACTGACCCCCACCTCATCAATAAGATTCTGGAACGATTTTATTTTGATCTTTATTCGAGTTCTCCCTCTGATTTATCAGCTGGGGAGGCCTTTCTCAGAGGTCTGAACCTCCCCTCCCTGACGGATGCTCAGAGGGATGAATTAACGCCCTGGTGACAGAGGAGGAGATTCAAGGCATCATTAAATACCTACATAACAGCAAAGCCCCTGGACCTGATGGTTACACAGGAGAATTTTATAAAGCTCTACTGCCCCAACTATCCACGCTATTTGTAGATGTATTCCGGGAATACATGACTTCTGGCTCCATCCCGATGGAGGTTTCACTAGCGTATATCAAAGTATTACCAAAACCGGGCAAGGACCCTAGGGACCCAGGCTCATACCGTCCTATATCTTTAATTAATCATGATATTAAGATTCTGTCTGAAATTCTAGCTGATCGCTTGTCCAGGTTTATGCCCAAATTGATCGGGGCCCATCAAGTGGGGTTTATCAAAACTGATCTGCTACTCTGAATCTAAGGACTGTCCTAGCAGTTTTGAACCGGTTGCAGCACCATCCCCTGCCAGGAGAACAGCCAGCTCTACTGGCATTAGACGCTGAAAAGGCCTTTGATAATGTTCACTGGGACTGGCTGGGGATGGTGCTGGACCGGATGGGCTTAAAGGGTGCCTTCCAAGATTATCTGGCGGAGTTATATAGAACAACTATGGCTAGAGTCTACACACCTGGTATCCTTTCGGCCCCTTTCCCTTTATTCAAGGGGACAGGACAGGGGTGCCCACTTTCACCCCTCCTCTTTGACTTGGCTGTCAAACCATTAGCCAGATACTTATTGTCTTCGGTCATTTACTCGGGCATCAGAGTGGGAGAGAAGGAGGTGAAACAAACTATGTTTGCAGATGATGTCTTGCTTTTTCTAGATGACCCCGGATCCTCGCTTAGAGATGTCCTGGCCCTTACTTTTATGGGCAGATGTCAGTTGATCAAAATGATCAGCTTTGCTAGACTCCTTTTCCTTATACAGAGTTTACCCTTATTGTTAAAACATTCCATGTTAAATCCTTGAACTCAGCTTTTACAAAATTCATTTGGGTGGGTAAACAACCTTTCTAAACTCATGCTGGATAAATAGAATGGGGGTCTGAACTTCCCTTATTTAATAGGTTATAACTTATCCTGCCTATTTCAGTTTGTGGTGGACTGGATCCATGGTACTTCCTTCCATGCCGTCCATGACCTGGAAATGGCATTGGCTGACCCCTGGAATCTCCTGCTGAAGCGCTCTGCACTATTGAGAGACACTGTGGCGACATGGAAGGAGGTACGCAAAATATACCAACTCCCTTTTCTGGTTTCTAAACACCACCCCTTGTCAAATCATCCGGAAATCCCGACAGGTGTTCCTCCTCAAGTGTACACAGTATGGGCGGCCAAGGGAATGACCATAGTTAGACATTTTATTGATAAACCTAATCTAATAAATGTTGGCTCTCTCCAGCGTCCCTTTGTTCCACATTTAATCTACCACACTCCCATATGTTCCCGCTAAACCAATTATACTCCTTTTTTTAATACTCATCTGAGATATCTCGATAATGAATCACAGGATCATGGGCTGGACTATCTTATAGGCTCAGGGCCCCTTAAGCTCTAAATTTCTACCAGTACTCCACCATCAAGAGAGTCCTTCTGAAAGTTGACCCTGCTACCCTCTTCGCCTCGTGGTCCACCTGGGTGCTGGGTGATGAAATCTTAGACTGTGTGTTATGGGGATGTAATACAATATGCAGGTGTATCATAAATGAGAGGTTTAGGGAAACTTATTATAAACTGGCCCATAGGGCCCTTTATGGCTTTAATATTCTTCTGTCCCCGGACTTTCCTGACAGAATCACTACCTGCCCTAAATATTCTACCAACCTGACAAATTTATGGCACGGTGTGTGGACTTTCTCTCATACTGCTACCTATTGGCAACTGATCTTGACATATGTTAAGGACACGTGGGATCTGACCTTACCATTTGCCCCAAGGGCTCTGCTCTTTCACCAATTTCATCCACCAGAACTGGACCAGCAGACTCTAAATTCCGCCAGAATGGTTCATATTGTCCTTTTAGTAGCCTTACATTGTATCTTTGCCTCCTTGCTCATGCCCTCTACCCCTACATTGCCTACGTTGATAACGTAGCTTAAAAAACTTTGTGGGATAGACAAAATTGACTAAGAAAGACAAAAGACCACTCACACTGGAAGGTGTTTATTTGGTCTTATTACCCTGCGGATTGTGGAAATAGTGAGGCCCTTTAGTTCCACTGAATGGTACTGTCTGGGGCGATAGGGAACACACTGGGAGCTTTACAATTACCACCGTAGCTCCATATCTGATCACCAGTTGCTCTCCTTCCGTCAATTATTGTCCTCAACACATACGGCGATTGGTTTCGCCTTTCTTTGGTTATCTGAATTGTACCGTGTTACCTCAAAAGCATATGACTGATCTCTTGGAACACACATCACTGTATATTGCCTGTATGACTGTACTCATGTTTCCCTTTTTCTATTTTTATATGTTATGTATTGAAAGATTTTCCAATAAAATGGGTTTAAAAAAAAAAAAATGCTATGTGTGGGTGGCGGGTGTCGTGATGTCACTGCCACGCCCCTCGTGATGTCACACCACATCCCCTTAATGCAAGTCTACGGGAGGGTGCATGGCGGGCACCATGCCCCCTCCGGTAGACTTGCATTGAGGGGGCGTGGTGTGAACTCACAAGGGGGCGTGGCAGTGATGTCACGACACCCGCTGCTCGCTCCAACGGTTCAGAACAAACACCCCTTTAACAGCAGTACTTGCAAAGTAGGGTATCATGAAGACTCATGGCGTCAGAACAGCAGTGTTTTGTGAAAGTAGTAGGATACTCTGATACCTGATAATCTGTAGCTTATTGTATATGGAATTCTTTTACTTTTTTCACATTTTAAAATTTTAAGTGTGTCAATAGACAGTGTTGATAAGAAGCATTTATAGCACATATTCATGAAACTGTGAAGCATAGGAGTTTACACAGCTATACATTTGTAATATAACTATGTTATAAACACATTTTATGTTTCTGCAAATACAATATAAAATAGCTTACAGAATTCTTATGCTCCTTTTTATGACTTTGTGCCAACCTCCACTTAGAGAGGGAACAGAATGCCAAACAGAATACTTGTGTCTATGCTTGTTTACTAAGTTTGTAAATTAACCTTTGTAAACAAGTAATAGTCATGTCCTGAAATGCTTGCCAAACATTCCCATAGTGAAAAAGTATTTTTTTGTTTTCTTAATACACAATAATAGTTAGCCAAATATTATGTCAGCCAAATAGAATAAAATAATGTTGATTGTTACAGTGTACTAAACAGTTCCTAGAACTGCCTTGAGCTACCTTTTTATATTTAAAGGGGTATTCCAGGGAAAAACTATATATATATATATATATATATATACATATATATATATATATACATAGATATAGATATATATATATATATATATATATATATATATATATATATATATATATATTTATCAACTGGCACCAGAAAGTTAAACATATTTGTAAATGACTTCTATTAAAAAATCTTAATGCTTCCAATAATTATCAGCTGCTGAAGTTGACTTATTCTTTTCTGTCTGGCCATAGTGCTCTCTGCTGACATCTCTGCTTGTCTCGGGAACTGCACAGAGTAGAATAGGTTTGCTATGGGGATTTGCTTCTACTTGGGACAGTTCACGAGACATGTGTCATCAGAGAGCACTTAGACAGAAAAGAACAACTCAACTTCAGCAGCTAAAAAGTACTGAAAGGATTAAGATTTTTTAATAGAAGCAATTTAAAAATCTGTTTAACTTTCTGGAGCCAGTTGATATATAAAAAAAAGTTTTTTCCTGGATAACCCCTTTAACCCCTTAACGACGAAGGGCGTAAATGTACATCCTGGTGAGGTGGTATTAACACACCAGGACGTACATTTACGTCCTAAGCATAACCGCGGGCATTGGAGCGATGCCCGGATCATGCGTGGCAGGTCCTGGCTGTTGATTGCAGCCAGGGACCCGCCAGTAATGGCGGACACCTGCGATCCCGCGGATGTCCTCCATTAACCCCTCAGATGCCGTGATCAATACAGATCACGGCATCTGCAGCATCGCAGTCACTTAAATGGATGATCGGATCGCCCGCAGCGCTGTCGCAGCGATCCAATCATACAGCACGGCAGCCAGAGGTCCCCTCACCTGGCTCTGCTGCCTTCTGGGAGTCTTCTGCTCTGATCTGCCTTCCCATGGACCAGAGCAGAAGATGACCGATAACGCTGATCAGTGCTATGTCTTATACATAGCACTGAACAGGATTAGCAATCGTATGATTGCTATAAATAGTCCCCTATGGGGACTATTAAAGTGTAAAAATAAAAGTAAAAAAATAAAGTAAAAAAATTTTGAAAAGACCCCTCCCCCAATAAAAACGTAAATTTTCCCATTTTCCCTATTTCACCCCCAAAAAGTGTTAAAAAAATATTTTACATACATATTTGGTATTGCCGCGTGCATAAATATCTGAACTATTAAAATAAAATGTTAATGATACCGTACGGTGAACGGCGTGAACGTAAAAGTCCAAAATAGCTGCTTTTTTTATAACATTTTATTCCAAATTTTTTTTAATAAAAAATCTATTAAAAGTTTTATATAAGCAAATATGGTATCAATAAAAAGTACAGATCACGGCGCAAAAAATGAGCCCTCATACCGCCAATTATACGGAAAAATTAAAAAGTTATAGGTCTTCAAAATAGGGGGATTTTAAACGTACTAATTTGGTTAAAAAGTTTGTGATTTTTTTAAGCGCAACAGTAATAGAAAATTATGTTATCATGGGTATCATTTTAATCGTATTGACCCAAAGAATAAACAACATGTGTCACTTTTACCGTAAATTGTACGGCGTGAAAATGAAACCTTCCAAAATGAGCAAAATTGCAGTTTTCTTTTTAATTTCCCCACACAAATAGTATTTTTTTTTAGTTGCGCCATACATTTTATGGTAAAGTGAGGGATGACATTACAACGGACAACTGGTCGCTCTAAAAACAAGCCCTCATACTAGTCTGTGGATGAAAATATAAAAGAGTTATGATTTTTTGAAGGCGAGGAGGAAAAAACGAAAACATAAAATTGTCTGCGTCCTTAACCCCTTAACGACCAAGGACGTATATTTACATCCTTGGCTGGCTCCCGCGATATAACACGGGGTCACATGGTGACCCCGCATCATATCAGGTCGGTCCCAGCATGTATCTGAAGCCGGGACCCGGGACTAATAGCGCGCAGCAGCGATCGCAGTACCGCACGCTATTAACCCTTTAGACGCGGCATTCAAAGTTGAACGCTGCGTCTAAAATGAAAGTGAAAGCTGCCCAGCTGCTCACAGTGGGGGCTGAACGGGACCACCGCAGTGAAAATGCGGTGTCCTGATCAGCTGGGACACTAGCGGATGTTCTCTTACCTTCTTTCGGTGTGTCCCTTCGGTGATTGATTGCTCCAAGCCTGAGATGCAGGCTTGAGCAATCGACCGCCGATAACACTGATCACTGCAAAGCTATGGCTTTGCAGTGAACAGTGCTGGCAATCAGTGTATGCAATGTTGTAGCCCCCCTATGGGAGCTATAACACTGCAAAAAAAAAGTGTAAAAAAAAAGTTAATAAATGTGATTTAACCCTTTCCTTAATAAAAGTTCAAATCACCCCCCTTTTCCCATTAAAAAAAAAAACACCATGTAAATAAAAATAAATATAAACATATGTGGTATCGCCACGTGCGTAAATGTCCGAACTATAAAAATATATCATTAATTAAACCGCATGGTCAATGGCGTACGCGCAAAAAAATTCCAAAGTCCAAAATAACGTATTTTTGGTCACTTTTTATATAATGAAAAAATGAATAAAAAGCAATCAAAAAGTCCGATCAATACAAAAATGGTACCACTAAAAACGTCAGATCACGGCACAAAAAATGAGCCTTCATACCGCCCCATACGCAAAAAAATAAAAAAGTTATAGGGGTCAGAAGATGACAATTTTAAACGTATAATTTTACGTGCATGTAGTTATGATTTTTTCCAGAATTACGACAAAATCAAACCTATATAAGTAGAGTATCATTTTAATCGTATGGACCTACAGAATAAAGATCAGGTGTCATTTTTACCGAAAAATTTAGTGCTTAGAAACAGAAGCCCCCAAAAGTTACAAAATGGAATTTTTTCTTCAATTTCATCGCAAAGTATAATTGGTGGTGCAAAAAATAAGCCATCATATGGATTTTTAGGTGCAAAATTGAAAGGGTTATGATTTTTAAAAGGTGAGGAGGAAAAAATGAAAGTGCAAAAACCGAAAAACCCTGCGTCCTTAAGGGGTTAAGGCCCAAATAGGCTGCGTCCTTAAGGGGTTAAAGGGTCACCAACCTGCTGGTACAGGCTAATAGTGCAGGTGGTGATTACAAGGGTCTATACCCTTTCCGTGGTGCTATTCTTTAGATATGGCTCAAAATCCTTATTTGTAAATTAATTCCAATGGTGCACTCAGGTCATTCCCTGGTCCAGAGGTGGTATTCCCTCCTGGCTGGTCCCTGGACAACACTCCCATTGTAATATTTATAAGTCTGCCCTGAGGTACTTAACTATGCTACTACATACTTCAGGGCAGGCTTATGAATACCATTAGCCATGTAACTAGTTTCACTTTTCTGATAACCTATTATGTCATGCATAAAAAATTGTTATCGTTGTTAAAATTATTGAATATGAGGATCTGCATGAATCTTTTGTGGGTAAGAGGAAGCAGTAATACAAGATGAACACTACTTACAGGTGGCTGCCAGATAGAGACACTCGAAAGCAGGCTCAAATTTACATCAGTTTGCTAGATCAAACTTAAAGCCAAGTCTTCTGTCTGCACTTCTTTTTCCTGCTACCAATTACAATTTGTAACTGCTCAATGAATACAGACAATATTACAAAGTGTGAGCACATACTGTGCCAAAATGCTGGTTCCTTTTATGTTCACAGCAGGGCAACCCTTTTCCTGGCAGCTGTGGCCTCTGTAGCTGGCTGATACTGCTGTTTAACCCATTTAGATAAATAGGTAATTGTGTAATGCAAGGTCATGATAAGTCGAATAAAGTGACAATTACTTTTTGTAGCAGTTTATTAGACTGTTTGAATTTCAAGATCCCAAAAACATAAGCAATAGTTTATGTTTAGATTTTCTATTTAACTCAGTGTAAGTTAAAAAAAACTTCACTCATAAGTGTAACTTAAAAAACTTTTGATATGTCTCAGACCTGTAAAAGTTTTCATTGGTCAGGGTTTCAATGCTGAGAACTCCATGATCACTTGTAGAGATGAGCGAATTTACAGTAAATTCGATTCGTCACGAACTTCTCGGCTCGGCAGTTGATGGCTTATCCTGCATAAATGAGTTCAGGTGCTCCGGGGGGGTGGAAAATGTGGATACAGTCCTAGGAGACTCTTTCCTAGGAATGTATCCACCTTTTCCAGCCCATCGGAGCACCAGAAAGCTGAACTCATTTATGCAGGATAAGTCATGAACTGCCGAGCCGAGAACTTCGTGACGAATCTAATTTACTGTAAATTCGCTCATCTCTAATCACTTGCTGTGAACTTCACTTCTCATCTTGCCGCTTGACCTGACTCATTGCAGGAGATGGGCTTCATGGAATAACAGTAGAGCTTCTCCTGCAATGAGTTGGCACCAGCTACAAGCTGGGGAGGGAATAGCAAAGCTACGCGCTTCTCCCGGCTATATCTAGTGATTAGTCGGACTTTCAATAAAGAGACTGATCAAAACAGGTCTGGAAGTAGGTCTCTACATCAAACAACTTTTTCTGCTTTTTTCTGTAGATGGATTTTTTGATTTTAGGAACCTAAAGTATAAAACTTTGATAAGCAGGGCATGCCAGTGAGTACTGCTACTGAAAACAATTTAGTATCTGTTATATTGTAATGTTGCATGTCATAAGATTTGACTATATAATAGATTTTAAAAAAGTTACTACCGTATATACTCGAGTATAAGCCGAGTTTTTCAGCACGATTTTTCGTGCTGAAAACACCCCCCTCGGCTTATACTCGAGTGAACTCCCCCACCCGCAGTGGTCTTCAACCTGCGGACTTCCAGAGGTTTCAAAACTACAACTCCCAGCAAGCCAGGGCAGCCATCGGCTGTCCGGGCTTGCTGGGAGTTGTAGTTTTGAAACCTCCGGAGGTCCGCAGGTTGAAGACCACTGCGGCCTTCAACATCATCCAGCCCCCTCTCACCCCCCTTTAGTTCTGTACAGTACTCACCTCCGCTCGGCGCTGGTCCGGTCATTGTCAAGGCAGATGCGTCATTGTCAAGGCAACGGCTCTATTCCGGGCCGGAAGCGCGGAGAAGAGGCGCCCCCCGGTGAAGATAGCAGCCCGGACCACCTCCTCACCGGACCACCTCCTTACCGGACAGCCCTGCAGGACCGGACCAGCGCCGAGCGGAGGTGAGTACTCAGAACTAAAGGGGGTGAGAGGGGGCTGGATGATGTTGAAGGCCGCAGTGGTCTTCAACCTGCGGACCTCCGGAGGTTTCAAAACTACAACTCCCAGCAAGCCCGGACAGCCGATGGCTGCCCGGGCTTGCTGGGAGTTGTAGTTTTGAAACCTCTGGAGGTCCGCATGTTGAAGGCCGCAGTGGTCTTCAACCTGCGGACCTCCGGAGGTTTCAAAACTACAACTCCCAGCAAGCCCGGACAGCCGATGGCTGCCCGGGCTTGCTGGGAGTTGTAGTTTTGAAACCTCTGGAGGTCCGCATGTTGAAGGCCGCAGTGGTCTTCAACCTGCGGACCTCCGGAGGTTTCAAAACTACAACTCCCAGCAAGCCCGGACAGCCGATGGCTGCCCGGGCTTGCTGGGAGTTGTAGTTTTGAAACCTCTGGAGGTCCGCATGTTGAAGGCCGCAGTGGTCTTCAACCTGCGGACCTCCGGAGGTTTCAAAACTACAACTCCCAGCAAGCCCGGACAGCCGATGGCTGCCCGGGCTTGCTGGGAGTTGTAGTTTTGAAACCTCTGGAGGTCCGCAGGTTGAAGACCACTGAGGGCGAATGATGAGAAGAGGATGATGAAGGGGGGGGGTGTGGGGATGATGAAGGGGGGTGGGGATGATGAAGGGGGGGGGTGTGGGATGATTACAAGGGGATGATGAAGGGGGGATGTGTGGGATGATGACAAGGGGATGATGAAGGGGGGATGTGTGGGATGATAAGGGGATGTGTGGGATGATGAAGTGGGGATGATGAAGGGGGGATGTGTGGGATGATAAGGGGATGTGTGGGATGATGACAAGGGGATGATGAAGGGGGATGTGTGGGATGATGACAAGGGGATGATGAAGGGGGGATGTGTGGGATGATGACAAGGGGATGATGAAGGGGGGATGTGTGGGATGATGACAAGGGGATGATGAAGGGGGGATGTGTGGGATGATAAGGGGATGTGTGGGATGATGACAAGGGGATGATGAAGGGGGGATGTGTGGGATGATGACAAGGGGATGATGAGGATGTTAATGACGGGTCTGGATGATGACAGGGGGGGATGAGGTATTTCCCACCCTAGGCTTATACTCGAGTCAATAACTTTTCCTGGGATTTTGGGTTGAAATTAGGGGTCTCGGCTTATACTCGGGTCGGCTTATACTCGAGTATATACGGTAAATATGAGAACATGCAAACTCCGTACATTAGTTCTAGTTGGATTCACTGTAAGAGACTCCTGTTCTGTAGGGTAAAAATGTCTACTAATAAATTATCATGAAGCCAATGACAGAAGTAGAAGTGGAAGGAAAAATTACAGGTACAAGGCTTTATAACTGTCCTTTATTCCACCTTAAGCACCTGCAAACATTTAGACCCTAAGTATAAACTTTTATAAATTACAATGTAAGTGCTATAAAAACAAAGAATTATGTAATTTTTTAGATGCGCTTCTTTTTTTATTACCTGTATTAATCAGAACCCTGGACAGCAGTGACAAAACCATCACAAGGATAGGCTTAGTAGACCAAAGCATTTAACGTTCTATTGTTAATTGTTTAGGATACATTTGTCTGATATCCATTTATTATGAAATAAGTAAATAAATTGAACTTTAGATTACATTGGCAGTAGACACTCCAAATGTTATATAATCATCTTTTCATAATAATTTAAGCATACATAGAATCCTATAATGGGTTCACCAAAACAGTTTTGCAAACTGCAAAGCCCTTGCTGAATTTTAAGCAGTCTAGAATACAATGTACACATGTGCAATTCTAATACACAATTCCAATTGAATTGACAGTTGAAGTCAGATATCTAGTCAAATATTAAAGGAGTTGTCTTACCATTAACACTTTTCCTCTATCCACACGATAGAGGATAACTGTATGATCTTGATAATAGGTTTTGAATTAAGCAATAGATAAATGTGCTCACTGTTGCTCATCATTTGTCTATGTAATCATACACTTATTCCCTACCCTGTGTGAAGTGCTCCAGCCTCTTAAGACACCTAAATAAACAATTATGTTTCCCCACAACAAACACACTAAAATGTATTTGATGTAACAGTGTTATTTCAAAAACACATCACAAAGGCCAGGACCAACAGCATTGAGGGAACTGTGTCAGAAAAGTACTCCCTATGTCTGCTTTCTGTCCAGTTAGTTGAATAAAAACAGATCTACTTTTCTCCTTTTATGATGTTTTTTATTTACATCCTATTTGTTTTTAGTGACATTTTTGCTCATTTCTGGTAACAGTCAAAAAATACTGTAGTTTATCAAAGCTTAGAATACTATGAATCTCACCACTTATAGGCGCTAGGAAATACCATCACTTTATAATTGGCAGGAGTCTGACATCCGGAACCATTACTGATCCTCTTAATATAGGACTTGGGTGCCGTGGCCCCTTAACGGTCTTCCCCTACAAATGGTGCCCTTGGCCATCCGTGCGGTAAACAGCAACCAGCTGCATAAATTTCAATGCTTTTGTGCTGTAGTTCCCCTGCACAGTGGGGTGGGGGTGGGGGGTGGGGTAAGGAGCCAACAGCCCCTTCACTCTTAGGTTTGGTTAATGTCCCAGAGGTCAGACCTCCAGTGACCATGAAGTAATGACATATTTTTGCAATATGTCAGGGGTTGTACAGGATTGGAAATACATGACTGCTTTTTCCAGAAATACTGCCACACCTATCCTTTAGATTCATCTGATATTGCAGCTCATCTCTAATAATCCTTTTTATGCTAAGGTACACATAATGATTAATATAGGATAGAGGGTTTATACAGGATGTACTGCAAATTTATACCTCTAATTAATAGAACGTGTAACAGTTATTGCCCTGAATCTACTTGTATGTTCTGCCCTGGTGGTCTTTTTGTTTTCCTTAGAGGTAGGTCAGAAACCATATTTATTTATCTTTACACAGATGCAGGCAAGCTGCCTCCAATATAAGTGTTATGTAATGAACTGATGCTGGAGGCAGTGTATGATAATCAAATGCAGATTATTATTATTTTTTTTTTCATTTTCAAAATGTATTTGCAGACCCACAGTAAATATCACTGTCAGCACAAGCATTCACACTCTAACAAAACATGGAAGATTAAGATGGCCATACATCCTGACCTCCGCATACACATGATTGTCCGGCATGGCTAAACATTTGTTTCCTCTATAGAGAGGGGTAAGCAATCAGACAGCTTTGGCACTAGCTTATCCGACCCAGAACAATAGGGTCAACTGGTAAAAATCCAACATGTCCAAACCTTCTTTCAACCAACACGATCTGTCAGTGAAGATTCAGGAGGCTGCCATACACCTTAGGCAGTTGGCCAAAGTAGCTAAATTTAGCATAACATGTATTGGCATCTTTATTACAATCCCAGTCATTTAACCCTTCAGAAATCTAAGAGGTTAAAGAGGCCCCAATGGGGACAGGGAACAATTTGAGTGTACAGCACTGCGGAATCTGCGTGCCCTATATAAATAAAGAGTTGTATTTGTTACCATGGAAGCCAGGCCTACTATGTAAATATGCCTATTAGGCCTTTTGTAAGCATATGTTAAGTCCTCTAGTGGGAAAAAAAGTTCATATATATATATATATATATATATATATATATATAAAATAACACAAATAAATTGACTGTATAAGTCGAATTTTTCAGCCCATTTTTATTTTATGCTGAAAAAGCCCCCCTCAGCTTATACCCGAGTGAGGACAAGATGGGCCGTCCATCTACCCATCTGTCCATCTGCCCCTCTACTCACCTCCTCCTGTCATCCCAATGGGAGGCCCCTTTCTCTAGTGCTGCTACTTCGGGCCGGCCTTGGCCCCAAGTAAACTCAGCCAGGGTAGGGATGCTGCCGATTTAAAAGAGTCAGATGTCCGTGCACAGGGATGCCCCTGACGTCACGGACATGTCCCCTTCCCGTCGCTGCTTTGGGCATTGGGGTGGCTGTGCTATATGTGCCATTTGTGGCTATGCAGGAGGACAGAGGGAGGGGATTGAATTGGGGTTGAATTGGTGGCTATAGCTGATGACAGAGAGGGGGATGAATTGGTGGCAGTGAAGAATGACAGCTAGGCTTGGGGGGCATGGTTGTGGAGTGTGGATGATGACAGGGGCTGGGGGGATGGCTACGGAGTGTGGTTGATGACAGGGGCTGTTGCATTTCCCACCCTAGGCTTATACTCGAGTCAGTAAGTTTTCCCAGTTTTGTGTGGTAAAATTTGGTGCCTCAGCTTATATTTGGGTCGGCTTATACTCGAGTATATACAGTAAATTTTTTCTCTTTACAAAATGCATTTTAATGGAAATTTTAAAACAAAACTGGTATTGACGCAATCATAATGACATGTTCGGAAAACAAAACATTTTTTTGTTCATCCTTTCTCAAATAAAAGAAAAGAAAGGTACACAATAGGTCATGTGTACCCTAAAATTGTATCAATGATAAGTAAAAGTTGCTCTGTTGATGGCAATAATAAAAAGATTTAGCTTATAAAGACCCTTTTAATTTGTTAATAAGTTAACATTATAATTTTTGTTTAAATAAAATGTTATTTTAACATTTGAGCTACAAATTACAGGTCCTTCTTATAAGAACTCATTTAGATGATTACACAGTCAACACATTTTAGTATATAGCAACTGACCTGAAATGTTTTGCGTCATGACATAGCACTGTCTTATGAAAATAGATGTGGAGGCCATTATTTATGTTGGGAAGTTTTAGTAACTTTGCCCTCCTATTCTTATAAAAGGAAATTTCACATTCCTCAGCAGGATGCAGGTGGAAGTTCCTTCCTCCTCATTTAATTCTGTTTTATTTGTTATGTCTTATTCTTTTGTTTTTCCTTTTAAGGCTTGTTAGCAATAAGAGCTTCCATGTATGTCCCTCTTTTTTAAGCATTTCATATGATTTATACATATTAAAGCAAATGCACACCATTATACACAAATTCCTGTTTCATGACATATAAGCATTAGTACTGATATCCTAAGTGAAGAAGAAAGGTGTACATTAGCTAAAGGGAAATGTATGCACCGGAATAACATTTCATTTTCTTTTCTTTATGTAGGTTTACAATTCTGTGCTGGTCAATTTTTTTTTTATCATTCTTATGACTGCTGCAGCCAATTACTAGCCTCACCCATCATGTGCTATACATGCTTGCATCCCTTGCTTAAGATCCTTAAGTAGTACTTGTAGATTTTGCTATGGATATGTCCATTGATTTAACTTATTGTGCAGCAGAAAGAGTGGAGTGTAAATAAATATTTATTTAGCTATGCGGGTCGTAACTTGGATAGAAACTAGCCACGAGCATTTTAGACTAAGTAACAACATTTTTTGGGGGGTTCTGGGACCCCCACCAATCACCTAGGTTCAAGGGGTTCTCCTGCTGTGGCAAAGCTACAATTCCCATCACAGCTAGAGAGCCACAGATATAGTGTGCTCTACAAAGTACAGCATTTTTCCTCAGCTGGTGTATAACTACAACTCTTATCATGCCTGAGCCTGAGGCTGTTCAATTATAATAGGCATTGTAGTTGTATAACAGCTCAGGAAAAATGCTGTACAATGTACTGCACGCCATACCCTAAACTTTTTCCTGCTGGCAATGGCAGACTGAAGCAGGGGAGCAGCCTGTAGAGGACAGGATATGGCATAATGTCTAATCCCCACCCTCTGATTGGCCACCCTCTGTGCTGCACAGGAGTCATGTAATGCTATGAAAGCTTGGCAAATCCACTGCTGCTTTGAAAGCTTGGCAAATCCACTGCAAGGCTTCTGTCGGATCCTGTGTTGGAGTGCACTGTATGAACTTTAAAGGGGTACTCTAAGGGTAATATATATATATATATATATATCATAAGCTACCACACTACCTGGATATGTTCCCTTTAAACCATCCTGCCTGATATGCTCCTGTGGCCCCTGTTATCTTCTCTGGTTGCTTGATATTCTTTGCCATCCTTCCTTTGCCATTCCTTGCAACATCTCCTAGCAAAAATTGGAGCTCTGCCTGGCCAGACAGCTCACTCTCTCTGAGAGCAGCCCCCACCCTTCTGCTCTGAGCAGCAGCAAGAGGTTCAGTTTCTGATTGGCTACGGCTGCACACACCTCCTAGTTCTCAGCACTAACGAGAGCATGTCTCATCAGTGCCGAACAGAAATCACATGATCTGTGTGGGGCTGCTTTCAGAGAAGGATTTTGGCAGAGACAAAGTGGATGGTTGGATGATGACATAACCTCACCTCATACATGGAAATGACAACCAAATAGGGGAAACTGCTATATATAGCTAATAAATGCAGAACGCTTGGTGCAGGCGGCCGTGGTTGTGACATCACACCATGCCCTCTCGTAGTGTGACACCACACCTCTCTATTCATGTTTATGGGAGGGGGCGTGATGGCTGCAATGCCCCTCCCATAGACGGGGGAGCATGGCGACCACAGAAGCCCGCACCAAGCATTCTGAACATAATGTTCAGAACGCGGGGTGCTGCATCAAGATCGTGGGGGGGAGGGGGGGCGATGTGGGGGTAATTTTCCCCACTGCACTTTTCCCTTCACCAAGCCACATGTTGACCGTGTACCCTGGTTGGGTCACCTTTTTACACTGTAGGCGATTGTTTAATTAGTTAAGTTTTAGTTAAAGGGGTACTCCGGTGGAAAAACTTTTAATTTTTAAATCGACTGGTGCCAGAAAGTTAAACAGATTTGTAAATTACTTATATTAAAAAATCCTAATCTTTCCAGTGCTCTCTGCTGACATCTCTGTTCATTTTAGGAACTGACCAGAGCAGAATATGTTTGCTATGGGGATTTTCTCCTACTCTGGATAGTTCTTAAAATGGACAGAGATGTCAGCAGAGAGCACTGTGCTTGTGATGTCAGCAGAGAGCTCTGTGTTCCAAAAAGAAAATAATTTCCTCTGCAGTATTTAGCAGCTAATAAGTACTGGAAGGATTAATCTTTCCAGTACTTATTTGCTGCTGCATTCTACAGAGGAAATTATTTTCTTCTTGGAACACCACGCTCTCTGCTGACATCATGAACACAGTGCTCTCTGCTGACATCTCTGTCCATTTTAAGAACTGTCCAGAGTAGGAGAAAATCAATCCCCATAGCAAACATATGCTGCTCTGGTCAGTTCCTAAAATGGACAGAGATGTCAGCAGAGAGCACTGTGCTCATAATGTCAGCAGAGAGCTCTGCGTTTCAAAAAGAAAATAATTTCCTCTGTAGTATTCAGCAGTACAGGAAGGATTAAGATTTTTTAATAGAAGTAATTTACAAATCTGTTTAACTTTCTGGCACCAGTTGATTAAAAAAAAAAAAAAAAAAAAAGTTTTCCACCGGAGTACCCCTTTAACCACTTAAGGACCCGGGCTTTTTTCATTTTTTCATTTTCAATTTTTCCTCCTTAACTTTAAAAAATCATAACTCTTAAAAATGTTCACCTAAAATTCTATATGATGGCTTATTTTTTGCGTCACTAATTCTACTTTGTAATGACATTAGTCATTTTACCCAAAAACCTACGGTGAAATGGGAAAAAAAATCAATGTGCGACAAAAGTGATGAAAAAACACTATTTTGTAAGTTTTGGGGGCTTCCGTTTTTACACAGTACATTTTTCGGCAAAAATTATACCTTATCTTTATTCTGTAGGTCCATACGGTTAAAATGATACCCTACTTGTATAGGTTTGATTTTGTATCACTTCAGAAAAAAATCATGAATACATGCAGGAAAATTTATACATTTAAAATGGTCATCTTCTGACCCCTATAACTTTTTTATTTTTCTGTGTTCAGGGCGCTATGAGGGCTATTTTTTTGCGCCGTCATTTGAAGTTTTTATCAGTACCATTTGTGTTCTGATCAGACTTTTTGATCACTTTTAATTCACTTTTTTGCGGTATAAAAAGTGATAAAAAATGCACTATTTTGGACTTTGGAATTTTTTTGCGCATATGCCATTGAACAAGCGGTTTAAAAAGCGGTATATTTTTATAATTCGGACATTTCTGCACACGGCGATACCACATATGTTTATTTTTATTATTATTTACACTGTGTTTTTTTTATTCTTGGAAATGCCGGGTGATTCAAACTTTTATTAGGGGAAGGGATAATTGAAAGGGTTAATGATTTTTTACACTTTTCATATGCAATATTATAGCTCCTATAGGGGGCTATAACATAGCATTAACTGATCTTTTACACTGATTGATCCATCTCCATAGGAATGGATCAATCAGTGTTTTCGGCGATTGAATGCTCAAGCCTGGATCTCAGGCTTGAAGCATTCATTCGGCGATCGGACAGCGCAGCAGAAGGTAAGAAGACCTCCTCCTGTGCTACAGCTGTTCGGGATGCCTCGATTATACCGCGGCGATCCCGAACAGCTCCCTGAGCTAACCGGAAACTTTCACTTTCGTTTTTAGCGATCAGTGCCGCGCGCTATTGGAGGCGGGTCCTGGCTTCACTATGACGCCGGGCCCGCCGCGATATGATGCGGGGTCACCGTGTGACCCCGCGGTATATCGCAGGACTGGGACCCAGGACGTACCCATACGTCCTGGGTCCTTAAGAGGTTAAGGAACCATGACGAACGCATACGTCATGAGTCCGCTCCCGATCTATAACACGGGGCCACGGCATTGCCCCTCATAGCAGGTCAGGCACGGCCGGGACCCGTGGCTAATAGCGCGTGGCATTGACCACGGTGCCACATGCTATCAACTCAAAGTTGAATGTCGCGTCTAAAGTGAAAGTGAAACCATGCCGGTTAGCTCAGGGAGCTGTTCAGGATCGCCGGCGCAAAATCGTGGCATCCCAAACAGCTTACAAGACAGCTGGAGGATCCCTACCTGTCTCCTCGCTGTCTGATCGCCGAATGACTGCTCAGTGCCTGAGATCCAGGCATGAACAGTCAAGCTTCAGAATCATCGATCACTGGTTTCCTATGAGAAACCAGTGATCAATGTAAAAGATCAGTGTGTGCAGTGTTATAGGTCCCTATGGGAGCTATAACACTGCAAAAAAAAAAGTGAGAAAAAAAGTGAATAAAGATCATTTAACATCTTCCCTAAAGTCCAAAATAGTGCATTTTTGGTCACTTTTTATATCATGAAAAAATGAATAAAAAGCAATCAATAAGTCCTATCAATGCAAAAAATGGTACCGCTAAAAACTTGAGATCACGGCACAAAAAATGAGCCCTCATACCGCCCTGTACGCGGAAAAATAAAAAAGTTATAGGGGTCAGAATATGACAATTTTAAACGTATAAATTTTCCTGCATGTAGTTATTATTTTTTCCAGAAGTGCGACAAAATCAAACCTATATAAGTAGGGTATCATTTTAATCGTATGGACCTACAGAATAAAGATAAGGTGTTATTTTTACCAAAAAATGTACTTCGTAGAAACGGAAGCCCCCAAAATTTACAAAATTGTGTTGTTTTTTTATTTATTTTGTCTCCCAATGATTTTTCTTTCCATTTCGCCATAGATTTTTGGGTAAAATGACTGAGGACATTACAAAGTAGAATTGGTGGTGCAAAAAATAAGCCATCATATAGATTTTTGAGTGCAAAATTGAAAGACTTATGATTTTGTAAATATAAGGAGGAAAAAAACGAAAATGCAAAAACGGAAATCCCCCGGGTCCTTAAGGGGTTAAAGGGGTTGTTCAATTGCCATTGATTTGGCATTTTCTGGGGAAACTGGGTATGATCTGGATGGTAGGTGAACCCTCTCACCACACAAAGACAGAACTAATGATCAGATAATATTTTACTATATAATACCAGAGGAAAAAACGAGAAAGAAATCACGGGCAACCCTTAAAGCCTCATTGACTAGCATTTTACTGTACTTTAATGACTCTAATATTTAGATCCTCTCAAGGCCAAACTTCTCTGGTCATTAAAAAGTTAATCCTTGAAGCTAGGTCCTCTCTAAGAGATAGAAGACTCGTTCTTGTGTTCATATGCTGTAAATGCTTTTGTTAACGTGGCCTAATATGGTCTGGCTGGTATTGTTTAAGACAATCACTATTTATGAGATGGAAAATGTATACATAATGATTTCACTGACAATTTCAAGACCTAAAGTCATAAAACAAGTGGCTGCTTAAAATATATGTTTATTTATCTTGAACTATCATAATGACAAAAAATTTTAATGTCAAAGAAGCATAGTAGACTATAGGATGAAAAGCCTACTTTAGCTGTGTATATAGCAGCACAAATACTCCTACAGTTTTTGGTTCTCATCAATGTGCCAGTGCAGTGCAGAAAACATTTTATATACCTTAACTTAGTTTATTGGGGATCCTGTATTAGTATAATTAGTATAATTTTTTAGAATTGTTTTTACTGCATACTTTTACAAACAAAACTACTATGGTTGCCAGAAGTATTTTGGAAGATATAATTTAAAGGGGTTATCCACCATTAGGTGATTTTAGTATGTACCTGGCAGACAGTAATGGACATGCTTAGGAAGGATCTGCACTTGTCTTGGGGCTAAATGGCTATGTTGTGAGATTACCATAACACTGTGGCTAGCTTTTTGTGAACTGGTATTTCATGTTTAACTTTTCTTTTTTTGACTGCAAATCCCACAATTCCATTTTCCTCCCTCCTAAACATCAGCCACCCCACCCATTGAAACATAAATGAGCTGCATTAATTCAAAGACTTGTGGTTTTCAATCAAGGTGCCTACAGCTGTGGCATTAGTTGCAGATTGATCTCTCTCCCACCAAGCGATCCCTCCACCGATCCCTCCATACCCCTTTAAGCCATATAGGAATTATCTTTAAAAGAACATGACCCTGTTTCAATACACAATATGTTAGGCTGGGTTCCCATTATGTTTTCCCCCATACAGGAGCACATACGGCAGGGGAGAGCTAAAAACTTGCGCTCCCATATGCCTTTCTATGCGCTCCCGTATGTAATCCATTTCAATGAGCAGACCGCAGTGAAACGTTCCGTCCGGTCGGCTCATTTTTGCCCCGTATGGGTTTTTACAACCGCACCTAAAACCGTGGTCGACCACGGTTTTAGGTGCGGGGAAAAAGCGCATATGGGGCAAAGATGAGCGGACTGGACCGAACGTTTTACTGTGGTCGGCTCATTGAAATGAATTACATACGGGAGCGCATAGAAAGGCATACAGGAGGGCAAGTTTTTAGCTCTCCCCTGCTGTATGCGCTCCCATATGGGGGAAAATGTAATGGGAACCCAGCCTAAGACAATAAGAATATTCAACCTCTTTAAACATGCAGAGAAGGCTTTTAAACAAAATTAACAGTTTTGACTTCTGCAGAATATTATGAAAATATGATGGACATAGATAAAATACAATATTGTATAGAAAGGGAGATCTGTTCTCTTACACTTTAATTCCTCTTTTTTTTCATTTAAAGGGGTTGTGCCCGAAAAGCAACTTATCCCCTGTTCATAGGATAGGGGATAAGTGTCAGACCTCCTGCATGGGCCTCGGCTCTCTGAGAGGAGCGCGTACTGGTGATGACACGCACTCTATTCATTTCTATCGGAGATGCCCAAGTACAGCACTCAGGTCTTTTCGGCGCTCCCATAGAGAATGAATGGACTGCGTGCCGTCAGCATGCTTTCCTCTCAGAGAACTAGGGCCCTGCAAAAGATTGTGCAGGTCCCAGCGGTTGGACCCATCACGGTACTTTTCGCTGCCCAACCCCTTTAATAATTAGGTTGCATCCCTAGTTGTTTTAACATGTCACTGTCATTTGATAAAACCTTTGACACGTCATAAAAACATTCCAAAAGTTTTAAATGGTTGAGGTTGAGGTCTAAGCCACACCAATCGCCATAATAATTTGAGAGAAGAACTTAGTTAGTCACTTGTTCTCCCCAGTCTCTCTCCGCTCTGCAGGAGATAGATTCTATAGAAAGTTTATGGAGCCTGTCTCCTGCGGCGAGGAGACCGCAGGGACAGCAAGCACTCACCTCTAATCAATTCCAAAAACGACAAATACAATCCTGCATTTCTTCTTTTTAATCTAGAGCACTTATTTCCAGGGTATGATTTGCTCAATGAACAAAATTTACAAACATGTATATTTAAGCATACATAACCAACAACAGTTCTAAAAAATAAAAAATAAAACTGTCTCATGAGATATTGCATTCCTTTGTCTTCTTATGTTCCAAATAACTCAGATTTTTACGATGCCCCAGTAGACGCTAA
Source organism: Hyla sarda (assembly GCF_029499605.1). Lineage (NCBI taxonomy): Eukaryota > Metazoa > Chordata > Amphibia > Anura > Hylidae > Hyla > Hyla sarda. The sequence continues at coordinate 172,593,842 of NC_079190.1, read as the reverse complement.
GCAAGTTTTTGCCTTGCCTCTTCCTTATGTAGGCACCCTTTTTCAAATCCACTGGAATAAAAGAGACATGGACATAGAATGGTACAGAGCAATGTATATAAAATGTATTTGTTTATTGTACTCACAAATAATACATTTTATAAGTAAAATGAACTTAAACTCCTTATTGTATCAATTGGTTGCAGTCTCGAACCAATTCTCTGCACTGATGAAAACATTTGACATTCAAAGCTTTTATCATGCAGTCATGGCCGTAAATGTTGTCACCCCTGAAATTTTTCAAGAAAATGAATATTTCACAACGAAAAGGATTGCAGTAACACATGTTTTGTTACACACATGTTTATTCCCTTTGTGTGTATTGGAACTAAACTAAAAAAGCAAATTGGACATAATGTCACACCAAACTCCAAAAATGGGCTGGACAAAATTATTGGCACCCTTAACTTAATATTTGGTTGCACATCCTTTGGAAAAAATCAGTTGCTTCCTATAACCATCAATAAGCTTCTTACAACTCTCAGCTGGAATGTTGGACCACTCCTCCTTTGCAAACAGCTCCAGGTCTCTCTTATTGGAAGGCGCCTTTTCCCAACAGCAATTTTAAGATCTCTCCACAGGTGTTTAAGGGGATTTAGATCTGGACTCATTACTGGCCACTTCAGAACTCTCCAGCGCTTTGTTGCCATCCATTTCTGGGTGCTTTTTGACGTATGTTTGGGGTCATTGTCCTGCTGCAAGACCTAAGATCTCAGACGCAAACCCAGCTTTCCTACACTGGGCTGTACAGTGCAACCCAAAATCCATTGATAATCCTCAGATTTCATGATGCCTTGCACACATTCAATGCATGATGAATGATGTGTTTTACCAAAAAGCTCTATCTTGGTCTCATCTGTCAACAAGATGTTTTCCCATAAGGATTTTGGCTTACTCAAGTTCATTTTGGCAAAATGTAGTCTTACTTTTTGATGTCTCTGTGTCATCAGTGGGGTCCTACTGGGTCTCCTGCCATAGCGTTTCATTTCATTTAAATGTTGACACTGATGCTCCCTGAGCCTGCAGCACAGCTTGAATATCTTTGGAACGTGTTTGGGGCTGCTTATCCACCATCCGGACTACCTTGCCTTGACACCTTTCATCAGTTTTTCTCTTCCGTCCACACCCAGGGAGATTAGCTACATTGCCATGGGTTGCAAACTTCTTGATAATGTTGCTCACTGTGCACAAAGACAAATCTAGATCTCTGGAGATGGACTTGTAACCTTGAACTGGTTGATATTTTTCCACAATTTTGGTTCTCAAGACCTCAGGCAATTCTCTTCTCCTCTTTCTGTTGTCCATGCCTAGTGTGGCACACAGACACACAATGCAAAGACTAAGTGAACTTATCTCCTTTTTATCTTCTTTCAGGTGTGATTTTATATTGCCCACACCTGTTACTTGCCCCAGGTGATTTTAAAGGAGCATCACATGCTTGAAACATTCTTATTTTTCCACAATTTTGAAAGGGTGCCAATAATTTTGTCCAGACCATTTTTGGAATTTGGTGTGACATTATGTCCAATTTGCTTTTTTTCCTCCCTTTTTTTGTTTAGTTCCAATACACACAAAGGGAATAAACATGTGTATAGCAAAACATGTGTTACTGCAATCCTTTTCTGTGAGAAATACTTAATTTTCTTGAAAAATTTCAAGGGTGCCAACATTTACGGCCATGACTGTATTTCTATTAAATACTTTATAAGAGTGTCTATAGCCTTTATTGTAACATAGTAACATAGTTCATAAGGTCAAAAAAAGACCAGAGTCCATCAAGTTCAACCTATAACCCTAATGAGTCCCTACTGAGTTGATACAGAGGAATGCAAAAAAAGCCTCATACTCGAGGTACAAATGTATTCCTGATTCCAAATATGGCAGTCAGAATAAATCCCTGGGTCAACCTTCTGTCCATATAGATCTAGAATCCATAACCTGTAATGTTATTATTCTCCAAAAATGCATCCAGACCCCTTTTAAATTATTTTACAGAGTTCACCATGACCACCTCCTCTGGCAGAGAATTCCACAGTCTCACTGCTCTTACAGTAAAGAACCCCTGTCTGTGCTGGTGTAGAAACCTTATCTCCTCAAGACGTAGAGGATGCCCCTTTGTTATAGATACAGTCCTGAGTATAAATAGATCATGGGAGGGATCTCAGTAAGGTCCCCTGATATATTTATACATTGTTATTTGGTCTCCCCTAAGCCTTCTTTTTTCTAAACTAAATAACCCTAATTCTGATAATCTTTCTGGGTACTGTAGTCCTCCCATTCCCCGTATTACCCTGGTTGCCCATCTTTGAACCCTCTCCAGCTCCACTATATCTTTCTTGTACACTGGTGCCCAGTACTGTTCACAGTATTCCATGTGTGGTCTGACTAGTGATTTGTACATTGGTAGAATTATTTCCTTGTCATGGGCATCTATGCCCCTATTAATGCACCCCATGATTTTATTTGCCTTGGCAGCAGCTTCCTGACACTGGTCACTACAGCTAAATTTACTATTAACTAAGACTCCCAAGTCCTTTTGCACATCAGTCGTCCCAAGTATTCTCCCATTTAATTAATAATCCCAGACCGGATTTTTCTTCCCCATGTGCATTACCTTACATTTATCAGTGTTGAACCTCATCTGCCACTTCCCAGCCCAAACCTCCAACCTATCCAGATCCATTTGTAACAGTGCACTGTCCTCTATAGTGTTTACCACTTTACAGAGTTTAGTATCATCTGCAAAGATTACTACTTTACTATTCAACCCCTCTACAAGGTCATGAATACATATATTAAATAGAACAGGACCCACAACTGACCCCTGTGGTACCCACTAGTAACAGTATCAGAATAAGTACCATTAATAACCACCCTCTGTTTCCTGTCACTGAGCCAGTTACTTGCACTTGCACACATTTTCCCCAGTCTAAGCATTCTCATTTTATCCACCAACCTTTTATGTGGCACCGTATTAAATGCTTTGGAAAAATCCAGATATACAACATCCAGCGATTCCCCCTGGTCCAGTCTGGAGCTCACCTCCTCCTAAAAGCTGATCAGGTTAGTTTGACAGGACTGATTCTTCATAAACCCATGCTGATATGGAGTCATACATTTATTTTTATCAAGATACTCCAAAATAGCATCCTTTAGAAAACCCTCAAACAATTTACATACAACGGAGGTTAAACTAACAGGCCTATGATTCCCGGGGTCACCTTTTGACCCCTTTTTAAATGTTGGCACCACATTTGCCAAGCGCCAGTCCTTAGGAACAGTCCCTGTCACGAGTCCCTGAATATTAAAAATAGGGGTCTGTCTATTACATTACTTAAAGGGGTACTCCGGCGCTAAGACAACTTATCCCCTATCCCCCGTGATCTTCCAAGCCACACCCCATTAGAATCAGCCCCCGGAGCGTGCTCACTTCAGGTCTGATTACTGGCGATCACGGGGACGGAGCATAGTGACGTCAAGGCTCCGCCCCGTGTGACATCACGCTCTCCCCCTCAATGCAAGCCTATGGAGGGGGTGTGACAGCAGGCCCCCCGCGATCTCCCTGCAGCAGCCCGCATTCTATGTGTAACTGCGTCTGAAGTTTCGGAAACTTTCGGGCTTTCGAAACAGGGACGTGAAGTCACGCCACAATCCCTATATTCATGTTTATGGGAGGGGGCGTTGCGGCCGTTATGCCCCCTCCCATAGAAATTAATGGAGGGGGCGTGGCATGACGTCACGTCCCCGTCTCGGAAGCCTGGCGGTTTCCGAAACTTCAGACACAGCTACGCATAGAATGCGGGCCGCTGCAGGGAGATTGCGGGGCGTCCCAGAAGCGGGCCCCCCGCGATCAGACATCTTATCCCCTTATCCTTCCGATAGGGGATAAGATGTTTTTGCCCTGAATACCCCTTTAATTAGTCCCCCCTCTCTATCTACACTATTTTCCCCCTCTACGTTGTAGGTTCCCTCCCCCCCAATTCCTAGTTTAAACACCCCTCCACCCTTCTAGCCGTCTTCTCCCCAAGCACAGCTGCACCCTCCCAATTGAGGTGCAGACCGTTCCTACGGTAGAGCCGGTATCCGACAGCGAAGTCGGCCCACTTCTCCATGAACCCAAACCCTTCCTTCCTACACCAGCTTTTGAGCCACTTGTTTACCTCCCTAATCTCCCGCTGCCTCTCTGGTGTGGCTCGTGGTAAAGGTAATATTTCAGAAAATGTGTAAACTTAAGAGCCTGAAATCTCCCCTAGAAAGAGCTTACTAAGGGACAGATTTATACAGCTGCAGTCAAACACAGTATTTAATTTGTAAGTTCCACCTTGTTTTTGGCTGCAGGCAAAGTACTTTACAAGCATAGAATAGAGACATTCCACCTTTGGTTAGGGAAAGTGACCTTTTTTAAATGGCGTCATTGTTTGCATTCATTTGACACATTTTCATTAATGCCATCAAATTCCACATTCAGCAAATGTGACAAACATTTTCTTCTTAAAAAAAGCCTTATTTTATAAATGCATTCAGGCTGTGGTTTAAAAAATTATAATCATATAGACATTTTGTTAAACTTTAATTAATTTGAAGTACAGACACTACATATGGGTTTTCACTATACCACTAACTTTGCACAAATCCTTCACCCTTAGATAGAAAGGTTCTTTAAAGCCTTATAGCAAAGGATAGGTTACTTTCTCAAATAAAATGTCATTTGTTGACCCTCACATACAATTATTAACGGCAATGACCTCTAGTCCCATTCCACATCACTGATTTGTTTCCATTTGCTGTTCTAGCATCAGGAGATTGTCCACATTTGTCCTTCATAATGTTAATAGTGTTCTCTCATCTCATAAATTGTATATATACTTTGACATTGACATTTTAATAACCTGTCATGTTACAGATTTAGATTTAGATTACAGGTTTAGATTTTCTTCAGTTTTATGTTTATATGTAAGTCCCTTATAATGGTAGTGATGACTGAAGTGAAGATGACATCACAGCCAAGAGTTTTTATATATGTGCTTACAGTTTCTCAGTTTCAACTGAATACAGTGATATGGAATGTGCAGTATAGAATCTGAGAACACTCATGCCACCATGTTACCCTTCTATCCTTAGGTCAAAGCTTAGGCTGTTATTGACCAGACTGGTCTAAAAGAAAAGGAAAATAGAGCAATTCTTGGTGTAATAAAAGAGGGATCCTCAGTATAAACATAACATGAAAAAGCCGCTAACCAAAGGTGGTTGTGTAGCAGCATACACAACAATGGTTAGTGTATCAAAAAGTACAGTATCTGCAGCCCTCCAGCTAAGTGCTAATGATCAATAGGTCTGGCTTCAGGGAGAACGCCAGCTCCACGTGAAGCAGGATACAAATGGACAGAGATCAGGTAAGATCAAGGTAGTTTATTTCCCAAGATGCATCTTGGGAAATAAACTTCCTTGATCTTACCTGATCTCTGTCCATTTGTATCCTGCGCCACGTGGAGCCGGCTTTCTCCCTGTAGCCAGACCGATTGATTATTGACCAGACTGTACAGACTGCTGTAAATACTGTTTAGGTGGCATGTACTTTGCATGTTTCTATTGTGGCCCATTGGCATATATATTTGGTATCTTTATGTCTTGGTACTCAATAGCTTTGTTTATACCCCCATTAAACATAGCATATCTTTGGTATTCAAACCCTCTTTCCATCTGGTGAATGATAAACTAGTACTAGTTGCTTTTTGGTCATAGGGCTTGTTCACATAGGCAAAAACTATTTGAAAAATGTTGTGATTTTACAAAAAAAAAAAATCACCATTAAAGCTCCAATTAAAGAAAAAAGCATGGAAAGCCACATAAAAAATCATATCAAAATCAGCACATTCTTCACTGATTTTGTATTTTTTTAGCGCATTTTTTGCCCTTGTGAAAAAGCTATATACAGAATAAACTGTGTTGTAATACCTGCCTACCTGTTTTCTTAAGATCACATAAGATATATTTGTGAATAAATCAAAAACTCTCTAATAGGTAATCCATGCTGGAGAATGTAGGCATTCAGCTAGGATGGCAGCCTGGCTATTTCACAGAATTTCAGTGTTAAGTGGTTGCTAGAAATTCCAGAGATAAGCCAAGCAGTAGATCTATAGCTCCTTATTTGGTTGAGATGCTGGCAGGTTGAAGGCATTATAATACACACCACACCAAAGCATCAAGTAAATTCTAATAAGGTATATGAAAGAGGAATGAACTAAAATGCCTGACAAAATAGCATTGGGAGATAGTAGAAAAACTATGATGTGATGGTGGACACATTCATCAACAACAATTCATACAGATAGAAGTTTATTCTGAGCGTATATAAACTACTGACATTGGCTGATAGTGCTTCTGAAAAGATAAAGTATGTGCTCAGTATTGCATTCGAAGACTATTCTGACATAGTAAAATTCTTGAAAGGGCTTAGGATTTGTATTCAATGTATGATGGGATTAAATGCTAATGGAGTAATACATGTATTCTGTATTGCTCATCTAGGAGGAGATTTATCAAAACCTGTCCAGAGGAAAAGTGACTGAGTTGCCCATAGCAACCAATCAGATTGCTTCTTTCATTTTTGAAAAGGCATCTGAAAACTTTTCCTCTTGACAGGTTTTGATAAATCTCCCCCCTACTCCTGTGTCAGCCACTAGTCAGCTGAACTATGCTTCTGTAATGGAAACAGATAAAAAAAAAATGCAGCAATGTGCACACTATTAGGCTTGTCAAACCTTCTTTGCCTCCATGAGGCCATTGTATACTGCTCAAAAAAATAAAATAAAGGGAACACTTAAACAACACAATAGAACTCCAAGTCAATCCCACTTCTGTGAAATCACACTGTTCACTCAGGAAGCAACACTGATAGACAATCAATTTCACATGCTGTTGTGCAAATGGAACAGACAATAGGTAAAAATTATAGGTAATTAGCAAGACACTCCCAATAAAAGAGTGGTTCTGCAGGTGGTGACCACAGACCACTTTTCTGTTCCTATACTTCCTGGCAGATGTTTTGGTCACTTTTGAATGCTGGTGGTGCTTTCACTCTAGTGGTAGTATGAGACAGAGTCTGTAACCCACACAAGTGGCTCAAGTTGTGTAGCTCATCCAGGATGGCACATCAATGCGAGCTGTGGCAAGAAGGTTTGCTGTGTCTGTCAGCGTAGTGTCCAGAGCATGGAGGTGCTACCAGGAGACAGGCCAGTGCATCAGGAGAGATGAAGGAGGCTGAAGGAGGGCAACAACCCAGCAGCAGGACTGCTACCTCTGCCTTTGTGCAAGGAGGAGCAGAAGGAGCACTGCCAGAGCCCTACAAAATGACATCCAGCAGGCCATAAATGTGCTTGTGTCCATTCAAACGGTCATAAACAGACTCCATGAGGGAAGTATGAGGGCCAGACATCCACAGGTGGGGGTTGTGCTTAGAGCCCAACACCGTGCAGGACGTTTGGCATTTGCCAGAGAACTCCAAGATTGGCAAATTCGCCACTGGCGCCCTCTGCTCTTCACAGATGAAAGCAGGTTCACACGGAGCACATGTGACAGATGTGACAGAGTCTTGAGATGCCGTGAAGAATGTTCTGCTGCCTGCAACATCCTCCAGCATGACCGGTTTGGGGGTGGGTCAGTAATGGTGTGGGGTGGCATTTCTTTGGGGGGCCGCACAGCCCTCCATGTGCTTGCCAGAGGTATCCTGACTGCCATTAAGTACAGAAATGAGATCCTCAGACCCCTTATGAGACCATATGCTGGTGCGGTTGGCCCTGGGTTCCTCCTAATGCAAGACAATGCTAGACATCATGTGGCTGCAGTGTGTCAGCAGTTCCTGCTTCAAAAGCCCCCATAGGGGGCTATAACACTGCACACACTGATCTTTTACATTGATCAATGGTTTCTCATAAGAAACCATTGATCAATGATTCTGCCGCTTGACTGCTCATGCCTGGATCTCAGGCACTGAGCAGTCATTTGGCGATCGGCCAGAGAGGAGGCAGGTAAGGGGACCCTCCTGCTGTCCTACAGCTGTTCGGGATGCGCAATTTTGCCGTGGCGATCCCAAACAGCCCTCTGACCTAACCGGCATTAGTTTACTTTCACTTTAGACGCAGCGTTCAACTTTGAACACCGCGTCTAAAGGTTTAATAGCACGCAGCACCGCGATCAGTGCCGTGCGCTATTAGCCACGGGTCCCAGGCCTCTAAAAACCCGGGCCCACCCACTATGACTACGCTGTGGCCCTGCGTTACAGAACGGGAGCAGACTCAGGGCATACAGGTACGTCCTTTGTCCTTAACAGGTTAAATGACCTTAAAAAGTACCTGTCACCAAATAAACTTTTTAAAACTAACTCAGGTTATGTTCCATAACTACTCCTAACCCCCCTCCCACCCTTAATTTTTTTAAGAGCTTTAACCCCTTGAGGACTGAGCCCATTTTGACCTTAAGGACCAGAGCATTTTTTGCAATTCTGACCACTGTCACTTTTAAGTATTAATAACTCTGGGATGGTTTACTTATGAATTTGATTCCAAGATTGTTTTTTCGTGACATATTCTACTTTATGTTAGTGGTAAATTTTTGTCAATACTTGCATCATATCTTGGTGAAAAATTTGAAAATTTTGCATTTTTATAACGTTGAAGCTCTCTGCTTGTAAGGAAAATAGACATTCCAAATAAAATATATATATTGATTTACATATACAATATGTCTACTTTATCTTGACATTATAAAGTTGACATGTTTTTACTTTTTGAAGACATCAGAGGGCTTCAAAGTTTAGCAGCAATTTTCCAATTTTTCAAGTAAATTTCAAAATCTGAATTTTTCAGGGACCAGGGTCTTTTTGTTAGAAATACCCCATAAGGAGGCACACGGGTTGGGAAACACTGTGTTAGGAAACAGACCTTGTCTCCCAAACAGTGTGCCTCCAGTTATTGCAATACTACAACTCCCAGCATGCCCAGACAGCTGAAGGGCATGTTGGGAGTTGTAGTTATGCCACAACTGGAGGAGAATAGTTTGGAGACCACTGTGTAGTGGTCTCCAAACTGTAGCCCTCCAGATGTTGCAACACTTCACCTCTAGGCATGCCCAAACTGCCCAGGCATGCTGGGAGTTGTATTTCGGCAACATCTGAAGGGCCAGATGTTACATAACTACAACTCTCAGCATGCCTGGACAGTCTCGGCATGCTGGGAATTGACATCTGGAGCGCTACAGTTTGGACACCACTGTCCAAAACTACAACTCCCAGCATGCTGAGACTGTCCAGGCATGCTTGGAGTTGTACTTCTGAAACATCTGAAGGGCCAGATGTTACAGAACTACAACTCCCAGCATGCCTGGACTGTCGGCATGCTGAGAGTTGTAGTTTTGCAACATCAGGAAGGACACAGTTTGGAGATCACTGCACAGTGGTCTCCAAACTGTAGCCCTCCAGATGTTGCAAAATACAACTCCCACCAGGCCCAGACAGCCAATGGCTGTCTGGGCATGCTGGGAGTTGCAGTTTTGAACCTCCTAAAAGCAGCAGTGAAGATCACTTTACGGCAATCCTCTGCTGCATCTGACACCGCCACAGCCGCTGTATGCACTTGCCTGCCGCCGGTCCCTGGCCTCCGCGCCGTGATCTCATGTAACTGCTGCCGATCCCCGCCGCATCCATGGCCCCGGCACCATCGCCAACATCTTCTCCCGCTCTGCCCCGACATCCAGGGGCGGCCAGAGCAGGGGAAATTAACTTTCACCCCCCCCCCCCCCCACCCCTGCCCTGCGATTCACCGGTTAGTCCTGATTGGCCAATCGCAGGGGATAGGAGGAGGTGGCTACCCTGCCACCTCACTCCTATCCTTCAGGATGGTTGGAGCTGTGTCTGACAGCTCCGATCATCCCTATTTTCTGGGCTATCGGGTCATCAGAGACCCGATCAGCCTGGAATCGCCACAAATCACCGATCTGAATTCATCAGCGATTTGCCCCCCCCCCCAGACATTTGCATGGGGTGCCTGCTGAATGATTACAGGTACGCCCTTGGTCCTTAAGTACCAAGGAGCAAGGGTGTACCTGTACTCCCTTCGTCCCCAAGAGGTTAAAAAGCTGTGTATCATACATTTATTCTTGCTCACATGTGCAATCTCCCAGCAGGGAAAAAAGTGGGCGTTTCCCAGCAGGTATGACATCACTGAAGCCTGCTGGGGGACCACTTCTGCCCTCACATGGTTGCAGTGCTGTGAGAAGACCTCAGTCTCTGTGCAACTTTCAGTGAAGCTCTATGCATGTTTCAGTGAGGCTCTTTGCAGCTTTCAGTGAGGCTCTATGCATGTTTCAGTGAGGCTCTGTGAATGTTTCAGTGAGGCTCTATGCATGTTTCAGTGAGGCTCTGTGCATGTTTCAGTGAGGCTCTGTGCATGTTTCAGTGAGGCTCTGTGCATGTTTCAGTGAGGCTCTATGCATGTTTCAGTGAGGCCTGCAGCTGTCAATCAAGCTCAGAGCAGGGAGAAACACTTTCTGAGTTTGGTCTCCTGCCAGGTCGGGAGGAGACCGATCTCACTGTATTAATTGTGGCAGGGAACAGAACAGAGCCACCTAGTGGTCGTTTTTTTTCTCTTCCGTTTTACACTTGTTTATGTTGCTAATTTTAAAAAGTGAATAGGAAAGTGTCTGCTAATTACCCAAGGAACACTATTTTAAAAATTTTATTTGGTGACAGGTTTAACATGTAGAGCTTTCAAATACATAAACGGAATTAACACGGTAAAGGAGGAGAGCATATTTAAAAGAGGAAAAACTACCACAAGAGGACATAGTTTTAAATTAGAGCTGCAAAGGTTTATATAATATCAGAAAGTATTACTTTAGTGAAAGAGCAGTGGATGCATGGAATAGCCTTCCTGCAGAAGTGGTCGGTACAAATAAATGAAGGAGTTTAAACATGCATGGGATAGGCAGAAGGCTATCCTTCATATAAGATTATTCATAGTATTCAGAATATTGGGCAGACTAGATGGGCACATTCTATGTTTCTGTGTATATAATACTTCTGTACTCCTGGAAACATTTGATAGAGATTTAAAATGCTATTTCTTATTTTTTTTAAATGTATGTTACTTTTGTTCCTTAATAAAAGTTTTATATTTAGCATTTAAAGGGTCGGCTTGTGGTGGCTGGAGGAATTTGGGAAGGGAGAGATAGCTGAGGTTGGAGTTTTACACAAAGTACCATTGACTATATTGGAAGTTGCATAAATAGTGTAGCATCATTAATATAAAGTCAATGGGATTTATCCAAACAGCCCACTCTGTTTTTGGCTTCCCAACCACCTCCAGTCCAGGTATGTCACAGCAGGTGTGTGGGGGAGCTTGTTCTTGAGATAGGTATTGATCATACAGGTGGCCCCACATCTATAAGACATTTATGCCATATCCTGGGAATATGTCTTTATGTTTATGTGCTTTTTTAACCCATCTATGTGCAATTTAGGTTTTATTTATTATTGACTGACAATCATCTTGACATCAGTAACACAAATATTCTTGTTTTATTTTCCCTCCAGGCATGTAACGGGTGTGGAACTAGCAAATGTGACTGTAGTGGAGTAAAAGGACAAAAGGTGAGTGCACTGAATGTATGAATATTGGGGGGTACCGTATTTATCGGGGTATACCACGCACCGGCCTATAACACGCACCCTCATTTTACCAAGGATATTTGGGTTAAAAAATGTTTTTTACCCAAATATCCATGGTAAAATGAGGGTGCGTGTGTGCGCGTGTACACCCCCAGGAAAGGCAGGGGGAGAGAGGCCGTCGCTGCCCGCTTCTCTCCCCCTCCCTTTCCTGGGGTCTAGAGCCCTGCTGCCGGCCCTTCTCTCCCCCTGGCTATCGGCACCGCTGCGCGTTCTGTCCCCCTGACTATCGGTGCCAGTGCCCCATTGCCGGCGCCGATAGCCAAAGGGACGTCATGCGCCGCGCCGTGCAGCGCATAGCAACGACGCAGGGGATGCACGCCGGAGGCCTGCAGCAGCACGGACCCGACCCCGGCAACAGGTAATTATGCCACCGGGGATGGGGGGAGGCAACGGGGCAGCGGCACCGGCAATGGGTGCCGCTGCCCCTTCTCTCCCCCTGGCTGTCGGCGCCGCTTCTCTCCCCCTGGCTATCGGCGTCGGCAATGGGGCGCCGGCACCGATAGTCAGGGGGACAGAATGGGCAGCGGCGCCGATAGCCAGGGGGAGAGAAGGGCCGGCAGCAGGGCTCTAGACCCCAGGAAAGGCAGGGGGAGAGAAACGGGCAGCGACGGCCTCTCACCCCCTGCCTTTCCTGGGGGTGTATCGGCGTATAACACGCACATAGACTTTAGGCTAAAAATTTTAGCCTAAAAAGTGCGTGTTATACGCCGATAAATACGGTATTTATCAATTTTGCCAGTTGACAGTTTCTTTTTACCCTTTTTTTCACTTTGGTTTTCATGGACATGCACCAAATTTATCATTTGGTGCAAGTTGTTAGCAGTTTTGGCTCAAATGTTGAAATCAGCTGTTCACAGCGCCTTTATGCAGAACTTACCACCACAGAGGACAGTGGGGGACATGTATCAATAATGGTGTAGCAATGTGTGATTTTATGTATGTTTTCTTGCATCAAATGGAGCATATTTGCACCAAAATTATCAATTGTCGTACACAAGTTTGTCATTTTGGCACAAATGTAGACCTACAAAAGGCGCAGACCCCAGAATTCCAGGCAGTAAATCTGACTTTGGGACGTTCTATTATTGTAGCTATTTTCTCTGTCACTTAATTCATGGTGTAGATTTGTGCCTAAATGAAGGTATTTGCGCCTAAACTTGCTCCAAATCGAAAAGTCGCAATTAATGAATTCCAGACCAAAGAATGATTATAACTGAAATCACGACTAACAAAGTGAAATCAGTGATTTTGTTCTAAACCATTTGGCGCAATTGTTTGTCGCAAAAAATGACTTATAGGAAAAATTGCGACAAATCACAGACAAAAAAACTGAGTAAAAAGCTTCATACATACCCCCCAGTGTATTTTACCCTGTAGAGCAGCCATTTTGGAGTCCCTCCTGCAGCATATCAGCAAGCAACATGAGTTATTTTCTTTTTTGGGGTTTATGGCCACCATGTGAAATGGATTTTATTTTCAACTTGGGTAGTTTTTTTTTTTTTTTTTGGTTACTTTAGTGCAGTGGTCTTCAACCTGCGGACCTCCAGATGTTGCAAAACTACAATTCCCAGCATGCCCCGACAGCCGTTGGCTGTCCGGGCATGCTGGGAGTTGTAGTTTTGCAACATCTGGAGGTCCGCAGGTTGGAGACCACTGCTTTAGTGCTTACCTTTCCTGAACCTGTGTGGCCATGTCCAATGCTGGCTCAACGGAGGGTGAAGGTTCCTCAGAGACAACTATGTCGCAGGATAGTATTAAGCAGCCCCGGAGGCGTCGCTGCTTTCACAAAAAAATTTTTTAATGTATTTTGACGCCTTTACATTTTCTGACATTACTAAGTGTGTTTTCCATGTGCAAAATTTATTGTGGTGATTTGCTCCAAACAAAAACCCTAAAGGCGCATAATTGAACCAAAGATCGATTGGCGCAAATGATGAATTACTGACTAAAGTTAAAATCACACACAGGACCGTGTGATTTTGAGAAAGTTGTAAAAATGACAGTGGAGAAGATGCGCCAAACTTTGGCGCAAAAAGACACTGCGCCAAAGTATTGCACTAATGTTACGTGAAAAAAAACACATAAATCCTTTGATAAATACCCCCCCATTGTGCTTTCCAAACATCTGATTTGACCAGCTCACATAGTGTAGTTTCAGCATGTAATACAGGAGAAATGCGCATTATGGCCAATCATCATACAGTAGGAACTACTTTTTTTGGTGATTCTCTGCACTAGATAGTAAAGGGAAATACTAAGCGATGGTATCAATATGCGCTAACAATAGCTTTATTATTAAACAATAACACTAAATATGTTTGTCTCTTACATATTGCTCAAATGCAATATTTTTGCTCAAATGCGATATTTTTCCAAAGTATTCATGCCAGAGAAATGAAGAAATAGCGATCAATATGTCCCAATTTCGTCCTAATAAAATTGGGCTGATAGAGAACATGGCAGGAAATTGTATCATAGAAACTCGCTTATACTAAGAACATATGCAAATCTGTGCTAAATATGGAAAAATGGTGCACCTTCCCTTCTGAGCTCTACCATATGCCCAAACAGCAGAGCTTTTGATCACATATGGGGTACTACTCTACTCAGGAGAAATTGCATAACACATTTTTGGGATGATCATTCTTCTTTAAAAAAAAAAAAGAGAAAATCAAAGCTGTAACTGTAACATTAAAAATATATATATATTTTTTATTTTTACAACCTTATTTTAATATATTTAATGAAAAATCTGTTGAGGTCAAAAGCTCAGTACTCCCTCTATAAATTCATTAAGGGATTTTTAGAGCATTTTAGTTGCATCTGTAACCACTATGGGGCCCTATATTCGATCGTCAATAATCATTCTTGCTATAGTACAATGGTGAGATGACTCAGTTGCTAACCTGGGAAAGCAGTATAAGAAGATGGCAGAATGATGCTGATACACCAAGACCATGAAATGTATTACTGTATTCAGCACAGTATAAAAAGAAGAAAAAGCTGTTTCAGTATTTTGAAGCAGCTGTAAATTTTGAGTACAGTTGACGCACATTCATATACAGGGATCCCTCACCTTACAATGGCCTCAACATACAATAGTTGCAACATACAATGGTCTTCTCTGGACCATTGTAACTTGAAACCAGACTCAACATACAATGTTACGGACAGTCCAGATCTGTGAAACGTGTCAATGGCTGGAAGAACCGACCAATCAGAATGGGCAATTTATTAGTAAAACTCCTGTATTACTGAAGCGTATGAACTGACTGATGTCTAGTAGCTCCCCCTACGGTACAGGGAGGTATTACATGTTCTGTACTACTCTTTACCTGTATTACTGAAGTGCAGGCACTGACTGGTGTCTGGTAGCACCCCCTACAGTACAGGGAGGTATTACATGTTCAGTACTCTTTACCTGTATTACTGAAGTGTATGCACTGACTGGTGTCTAGTAGCGCCCCCTACAGTACAGGAGGTATTACATGTTCTGTACACTTTACCTGTACCAGGGTTAGCTGCTCCTTTGGACACCAGGTGAGGGTGACTCCATGTTACTTTTTTAGGACATTGCGTGTACTGTACAGGACCCCGAAGAATCTCCTGTCCTCTACATAGACCAGGGTTTCCCAAGCAGGGAGCCCCCAGCGGTTGCCAAACTACAACTCCCAGCATGCCTCGCACAGCCTTTGGCTGTCCGGGCATGCTGGGAGTTGTAGTTTTGCAACAGCTGGAGGCTCCCTGCTTGGGAAACACTGACATAAACAGTGATTTACAGCTCCCAGCAGATCTTTCTTACTTTTATATGTAAGGATTTGCTTTATCTTTATTAGTTATCTACTTATTTTTCTTTAATTCTCACTTTTTCCTTTTTTAGTGACATTTTGGTGCCTTTCGAACCAATTACCAGGTTTCCATAGAGTTCTGGTCTCAACATACAATGGTTTCAACATACAATGGTCGTCCCAGAACCAATTAATATTGTAAATGGAGGGACCACTGTACTCACTTGCATGCCAATGACTGCTCACAGAGCTGTTCAGAACAGCCATAGAAAACCATATTATGGAAGATTTTTAATTTTCTGCACTTGTTATTTGAAATTGATAAATATTATGGATATGGTATTGTAATATTTTTCTTTTTTAGTTAGTTTATTAGTTGAAGCCAGAAAGTTTCTTTAAAAAGAATACCCATTTAATAGTACGGTAGTCAGAAAATTGATTTAACGTTCCAAAATTCCCAAACTGTGGAATCCCATGAATGATAATGCAAATGGCTAATGCTGGCAGCTGGCTGGTTGAGATCATACAATGCATTATTCATATCAGTATTCCAGCTGCATTTTATCCCAGAAGACTTGAAAGATGTTTTGGCATCCCACTTCACATTAATACCAGTCTGGACAGCTAATTTGTCATGGATTATTCTGCTGGATACACTTTACATCCTCTAGTTCCATAGTGAAATTACTACAGTTAGATGCAACCATAGACAATGGCACCTTTTAGTGTAACTGTACCATGAAGTATACATTTTATCACAGTCACAGACATATTCATACAGTTGCATATCTCAAGCTATACGTTTGTCGGAACCATTTCAAACTGTCATTTTTAATGCAAACACCTGAATACAAAGTATAGTGGTTCCTCAACATACGATTCGTTCCAAATGAGCCATCGTTTGTCGAATCCAGCGTATGTTGAGGGATTCGTGCAATGTAAAAAAGTAAAGTCATACTCACCTGTCCTTGCCGCTCTGGACCGCGTTGCGCCGCTCCCAATGGTGTCCCGGGCCTCCGCTGGGCTCTCCTGGTCTTCTCCGGTCCTCTGCTGGGCTCTCCTGGTCTTCTCCGGACCTCCGCTGTCTTCTCTGGTCCTCCGCTGTCTTCCGCAAGGCCTTACTGGGCCTACGTAGCGACGTCATTATGTCGCTGCTTACACCGTTCCTATTGGATGACGGGACGGCGTGCGCAGCAACGTATTGACGTCACCGGAGAGGGCCGAGAAGACACCGGAGGACCAGCGCTGGACCCAAACGGCACCCCGGAGCATCGTTTAGGGGTAAGTAATACTCACCGCACCACAAGGGGAACATTAAGCTGCTATCCGGCAGCAGCTTAAGCATTTTGCGCTGCCGGATAGCACTTAATGCGATGGCCCGACATAAAAAAAAGCATCGTATGTCGATGCTGACATCGACATGCGATGGCCTCTGAGAGGCCATCGTATGTCGATTAGATCATATGTCGGGCCATCATATGTCGGGGGGTCACTTGTAGAGTGAACCCAGCCTCAGACACTTTTTACGCTATCACGGTGTTTCATAAATAGTTATCCAGAACAATAGAAAGCGCACAACTTAATTCTAATACACCTGATAAAATCAAAACATTTGACTGTACACCCAGTTGTCCCAAGGGTATCCATAGATCATTTTATTGTACAAAGCCTATTGTTTAATTGACCTATAAAGGGTGATAAAGGTTGCTCATATTTGCTTCATTGTTTGCCGTGTCCCTCACAATACACGTGGTGCCACATTTGTGTATTATTAGGCCTGGTGTACAATGAAAGTCTTTTTGTAAAACTACTGATTGATTTTAACTATTGAGTGACAGCTGCAAAAGATTCCATACAGCACAATGTATTTTTTTGGACTGCAGCTGTCGCTTCACAGTTACATTTAATTCATAGCACTACATAAAGTCATAGTGCAGCTCAGGCCTTACTCATAAGAATGGAAAGTCAAAGCTTAAAGGGGTACTCCATTGGAAAACTTTTTTTTTTAAATCAACTGATGCCAGAAAGTTAAACAGATTTGGAAATGACTTCTATTAAAAAATCTTAATCCTTCCAGTACTTATTAGCTGCTGAATACTACATAGGAAATTCTTTTCTTTTTGGAACACAAAGCTCTCTGCTGACATCATGACCACAGTGCTCTCTGCTGACATCTCTGTCCATTTTAGGAACTGTCGAGAGCAACATATGTTTGCTATGGGCATTTTCGCCTACTCTGGACAGTTCTTAAAATGGACAGAGATGTCAGCAGAGAGCACTGTGGTCATGATGTCAGCAGAGAGCTCTGTGTTTCAAAAAGAAAACCATTTCCTCTGTAGTATTCAGCAGCTAATAAGTACTGGAAGGATCAAGATTTTTTAATAGAAGTCATTTACAAATCTGTTTAAAAAATTTGATAAAAAAACGTTTTCCACCGGAGTACCCCTTTAAAAGAAATCTGTCATCTTTATATCAGGCTCAGAGCTGCAGACATGTGAAGATAGTTGTCAAGGAGATAAAATAAATGATACATGTCTCTAGGACCCTTTTAAAGGGGTACTCCACTGGAAAACATTTTTTAAAATCATCTAGTGCTGCAAGTTAAACAAATTTGTAAATGACTTCTATTCAAAAATCTAAATCCTTCCTATCAGCTGCTGTTATGAGCCACAGGAAGTTCTTTTCTTTTTGAATTTCCTTTCTGTCTGACCACAGTGCTCTCTGCTGACACATCTGACCATTTTAGGAACTGCCCAGAGCAGGATAGGTTTTCTATGGGGATTATCTCCTATCCTGGACAGTTCCTAAAATGGACATAGGTATCAGCAGAAAGCACTGTGGTCAGGCAGAAAGAAAATTCAAAAAGAAAAGAACTTCCTGTGGATCCTAACAGCAGCTGATAAGTACTGTAAGGGTTAAGATTTTTTAATTGAAGTAATTTACAAATCTGTTTAACTTTCTGGCACCAGTTGATTTTTAAAAAAAAATTCCAGTGGAGTACCACTTTAAGCATGGATAATTTTTGGCCAAACAGGCCAATATTGCCTTGTATAATAGGCCCAGTAGTAAGATGACTAATAAGCATTTGCCCGTTTGTTAGCTGGTTGCATATTTAAAACATTTTTTTTAAAATCTTTGTTTGTGGGCCACATATTTTCTAGTACAGAGGTAATAGAGATGCCCGGCCACTGAACAAGGATTTATTAAACATGTATCAAAGCAAATGATGGAAGAAAGGGCCACACAATTGATCCAGCTTTTACTCCCGCAGCCCCTCCCACATGATAGTGAAGCCTTTTAATAGGCTTCTTAAAAGCACGCCAATATCCTCATCTAATACAGTTCAAGTGCCATAGAGGCAATGCGGAGCTGCAGCATGCATGCCTCCAACCATCCCCCACCCCTCATCGCCCTCCTTCAGCTCAGCACTGCCTAAATGACATTTTGCAAACAGCCATCTGATAAGCGACAAGTATCATTTGTTTTACTCATCAGCTATCTGCCTGTGTCTGCAACTTTGTGCATACTATAGAGCTGACAAATTCCCTTCAAAGAGTTACCAAGGTATCACTAAATAAAGCTTATTTGTCATATAATATAAAGTTTTATAATTTCCCAATAAACTTTCTCTACAAGTTCCTTATGGTTTCAAGACCACACAGTGTAGTTTGTTAGCCTTTCTGTACAGCTATCACAGCTGTGAACCAGTCTATCACATGACCAGCACCATTTTTTTATTTTCTGGAGGTAAACAATGAAGATTTCCATTAAACAGTAGAACTATTCATAATACAGTGAATAAGCTTTATATGCCGAGACCAGAATATGCGTTGGTTCTCTGTAGTGACATGTTAAAGGGTACCTCTCATCAAATAAACTTTTGATATATTTTAGATTAATGAATGTTGAATAACTTTCCAATAGCATGTTAATGAAAAATATGCTTCTTTCTATTGTATTTTTCCCAATCAGTCCTGTCAGCAAGCATTTCTGACTCATGCTGGAGTCCTAAACACTCAGAGCTGCCAGCCTGCTTTGTTCACAGCCAAACAGGCTGTGAACAAAGCAGGCTGGCAGCTCTGAGTGTTCTCCTTTGTGAACAAAGCAGACTGGCAGCTCGTAGGGGGAGATTTATCAAAACCTGTCCAGAGGAAAAGTTGCCCAGTTGCCCATAGCAACCAATCAGCTCGCTTCTTTCATTTTTAACAAGGCCTCTGTAAAATGAAAGAAGCGATCTGATTGGTTGCTATGGGCAACTGGGCAACTTTTCCTCTGGACAGGTTTTGATAAATCTCCCCCTACGAGCTGCCAGTCTGCTTTGTTCACAAAGGAGAACACTCAGAGCTGCCAGCATGAGTCTGAAATGCTTGCTGCCAGGACTGGTAGGGAGACCCCTAGTGGTCATTTCTTCAAAGTGGAAAATTAAATAGAAAGAAGTATATTTTTTAATAACATGCAATTGTGAAGTTATTCTGCATACATTAATCTATAATATATCAAAAGTTTTTTTGATGAGAGGTACCCTTTAAAGGGGTAGTCCGGTGAAAACTAACTTATTCCCTATTCACAAGATAAGGGATAAGTGTCTGATTGCAGGGGGTACAACTCTCTGAGATGAACACGTGCTGCAAAGCATGATTTTAGAACTCTCCTATAGAAATCAACCAGTCAGTTCGATTGCTGTTAAAAAGCTCAAGCAAGAGGCTACACCAATAAAAGAATATGTATAAATAAATAATTTTAATTAAAGAAAAACAGGCCACACATTCCGCCTAAAGGGTAGAGATGCACAAATTGTCATATATAGTGACTAAACTGTTGCAACAATGTTAACAAAAACTGTGTCAACACACATTTTTTTTTTCCATACAAATGGGCACAGTTTGCCAATTGCCTATAAAATGCCTATAAAACAACATAAATATTGCATTTACAAATTGCACCAATTTGCAGTTAAGTCAGTGTGGTTTTCAGGAGCATCTTGCCTGTGCTGTGGCAGCTACCTTTCATAACCAACATAGTCTGTTGCATTGTATGTACCTTTGGCCGATTTCACATGGGCGTAATAGGCCCAATCTTTGTGTCTGTATTATGGCTATGGTGGTGATATAGACACAAAGTTCAGCTGTAATACCCCCCTGTGAAATTAGTCTTTGCTGCAATATAATTGTCTCAAAGAGTGAGCAAACTGAGTCCTGCTTTTAGTGGACAATGGATACAATTGTATCTAATCTAGGCAATGCTCTGTGAGCTAAATACGTGTACAACACATATTCAGTCTAGAATCCAGGCTATTCATCTCACAGATTATTATCTACAGTATAATGGATGCAATTTTTTTTCCCACTGGAGTACCCCTTTAACCTCTTAAGGACACAGGGCATACCTGTACATCCTCTGCCTGCTCCCGTGCTATAAGGTGGGGTTACACTCTGACCCCACGTCATGGCAGGTCGGTCACGACACCTAGCAACGGCCAGGACCTTTGGCTAATACAGGACATCACCGATCGCGGTGATGCCCGGTATTAACCCCTTAGACATGGCGATCAAAGTTGATTGCTGTGTCTAAAATGGAAAAAAATGCTTGCCGGCAGCTCAGCGGAGTCACGATCAGCTGAGAAGACACGAGGAGAGTCCCTACCTTCCTCCTCGGCATCCGATCGGTGATCTACTGCTCCATGCCTTAGATCCAGGCAGGAGCAATGGAGCGACAATAACACTGATCAATGCTATGCTATGGCATTGCACTGAACAGTCTATGCAATCAGAAGATTGCATGGTATAGTCCCTTATGGGGGCTCTACAAGTGTAAAAAAAATAATAATAATTGGGAAAAAAAGTTAATAAATGTGATTTAACCTTTCCCATTTAAAAAAAAAATTATGTGTAAACAAAAATAAACATAGGTGGTATCGCCGTGTGCATAAATGTCCGAACTATAAAAATATAATGTTAATTAAACCGCACGATCAATGGCATACTTGTAAAGAAATTCCAAAGTCCAAAATTGCATATTATTGGTCACTTTGTTTACCATAACATTTTTAATAAAAAGCGATCAAAAAATCCCATGAAAACAAATATGCAATAAAAGCTTCAGATCACTGCTCAAAAATTGAGCCCTCACTCCTCCCTGTATGTGAACAAATAAAAAAGTTATAGGGGACAGGACATTTTTAAACGTACAAATTTTCGTGCAAACAATTATAATTTTTACCAGAAGTAAAACAAAATCAAACTTATATAAGTTAGGTATCATTTTAATTGTATGGACCTACAGAATAAAGTGTAAATTGTACCGAAAAGTGCCACCACTGCGTAGAAACGGAAGCCCCCAATAGTTACAAAATGGCGGTTTTTTTAATTTTGCCCCACAAATATATATATATTTTTTTTTCGTAGATTTTTTGGTAACATGACTGTTGTCATTACAAAGTACAATTGGTGGCGCAAAAAACAAGCCCTCATATGGGTCTGTAGGTGCAAAATTGAAAGGGTTATGATTTTTAAAAGGTGAGGAGGAAAAAACAAAGTGCAAAAACGGAAAAACCCTGCGTTTTTAAGGGGGTTAAAGAGGTTATCCAGGATTAGAAAAACAGAGCTGATTCAAGAAAAAAAAAAAAAAGAACAGCAGCATTACACCTATCCTGAGGTTGTGTGTGGTATTGCAGCTCAAATCCATTGTAGTGAATGGAGCCAAGTTGTAATACCACACAACATCTGAGGGCAGGTGTGGCACTGTTTTTATTTTTTGAAGAGATAAGCTTGATAAGCTTTGTTCTTCTATTCCTGGATACTCCCTAAGGGTACATTCACACGAGCGAATCCCCAGCGTATATTATACTGCGGATCCGCTGCTGAAGGACCGCTGTTTGCTGCCTTTACAGGTGCCTGCTCGAAGCGGCAATAGGCTGCTACAAGCAGGCACACTGAAGCGATGTGCGAGTCGCTGCGCATGCGCGGTGTACTCACACACATCGCGGCAGCTCCTGCTCTATGAGCTAGGCCGAGAGCTGCCGCGACGTGCGAGTATACTGTGCATGCGCACGGAAACTCGCACATCGCAGTGTGTCTGCTCATAGCGGCATATTGCCACTCTGAGCAGGCACCTGTAAAGGCAGCATACAGCGGTCCCGCAGTGTAATACGCGCTGGGGATCCGCTCGTGTGAACGTACCCTAAGAATGTAGAATAAAAGATTTAGATATTGCACTTCAGTAAATGTTGGTCTAATGTTTAGCTCGCTTTCCTTCAGATCCTAACATGCTAGTTTAGGGTTCTCAGCGAGGCATTTCCTTTATTTCTTTCATTTACTGTATGTTTCGCCTTGGTGGTGGACAATTGAAGTGATTATCCAGATGCAAATGTTATTTAAAGGAAGAACAATAGTAGAATCTTTTCCTGGTGTATTGTCCTTACTGTTCAGTGAGTCAGTTGAGCATACACAAGGTGCCATAAAACTGAGGAAACTACAAAAACATGTGGCAGCTAAGCATTCTTCCAGACTAGATGTTTTTATTGAGTCATTTTTGAATACATCCTCTTGTGCATCCTTTTGGTGTGAAATGCAAACAGTACATTATAAAGATAGATGTGAGCTGCTTGCTATACCGTCTTCTGTTGTACAAATATCTTATGGTATGATGCAATACTTACACAATAGCAAACAGTACTTGGCACCAAATATAGTTAGATTTCATATGCCATAGGCTGCTTTCACACTATGAGCATTCATCTGTTATTAAACGTCTGTTTTCTGTGTGAAAACGGATGTATAATAAATGATGAAATAACGGGTGCTAACGGATGAATAAATATTCATCCGTTAAGACCTGTTATAACATCCCTCATGTATGGCCATAACACTTGTGCCTACAGACTCCCACAGCCGGGACTACTACTACTCCCATCATGGAACAGACTTATTTCCATGATGAGAGTAGTAATTCCCTGGCTGTGGAAGTCTGCAGACAGCTGGGGAGGCTACATTAGTGTTTGTACTACAACCCCCATCATGGAACAGAGTCTGTTCCATGATGGGGGTTGTAGTACATGGGCTGAGGGACTGATCGCACTGGGTTTCACTTCTGAGACCCGATGCAATCAGACGTTATTAAGCAGGGGAGCAGGCGGCATGATCCGAAACCCTGCGATGTATGGTGTGTTTTAACTTTCATTTTTAAATCCCCCGTGGGGAGCCCTGAATGGTCGGTACCGAGGAGCCATTAAGGGCTCCCGGCGGGGTTTTTAAAATGAACATTGTGAGAGGCAGTGGGGGCCATATGTATATTAAAAGCGCTGTGGGGGGCAAGATGTATAGCGCTGCAGGAGGGGCAGACATATAGCCTATATATCTAGCCCCCCCAACGCATTTATAATATACCCCCGCCAGCGCATTAATAAAGATATATCCCGTCGACGCATTAATAAATATATACCCCCCGCTGGCACATAATAAATATATACCCCCTGCCGGCGCATTAATAAATATATACCCCCTGCCGGCGCATTAATAAATACATATCCCCCGCCGGCGCAAGTATAATATATTCTCGCAACGCTGCCATCCATATATATAGCTGCTTATAGAAATACTTTTCATTCATAGCGCTGCAGGGGTATATGTATATAGAAGTGCTGGGGGGTGCAGACATATAGCGTTATCTGCCTCCCACAGCGCTTCTATATACATATTCTGGCGCTGCGCTATGAATGAAAAGTATTTTGGGCCACCGGCTGCTGCTAGTATGCTTTTCATTCATAGCGCAGGGGTGACATATGTATATAGATGGCAGCGCTGCGAGAGTACATTATACTTGCACTGGCGGGGGATATATATTTATTAATACGCCGGCAGGAGATATATATTTATTAATGCGCCGGCGGGGGATATATATTTATTAATGCGCCGGTGGGGGGTATATATTTATTAATATAAATCAATAAAATAAAAGAAGCCAAAAACACTACTAATATAAAATTACATGAAAATAAAACCCCATGTAATACAGTAAAAGAAATGATGCAAAAATGATCTGAATAATTTAAACAGAGGAAACATTAACTTAAAAAAAATTAGAAAATAAAATAGAATATTGACTAAAAAAGAAACCTTAAATATTTTTGGTCTAAAGGGGGAAACTGGCCTGGTCTAAGGCAAAGTTCACACATGTCTATTCTTTCTGCGGACACCGGAGTTTGAATTTCCACGCAAGATGTTTCCATTGCAAAAATTCTGCAATGTGAACTGCACAGCAAAATCTCACTGAAATCAAGGGGACTCTGCTGCTGCAGAATCTCTGCAAGGAAAATTCCATCGTGTGATCATAGCCTCAAAGGTGAAAGCATAGGTATATATTTTTTTAATTCTCTTTTCAATATTTTACATAGTATTTTTACACAGGTTTCATCCAAAAGTTCTTTGATGGAAAATAATTTCTAATCATTTCAAAGGGGTTGCTTTTGTGAAAATCATATAGAATAAATTATTACACGACCCAGTTGAGATGGCTGGGAAGTCTCAGAAATGTTTACAACAAATTTGTCATGTGTAAATATTCCCTTATTTAGACATCAGTCATATTGAGGGGCTTAGTATGTATGAAAACACAAGCAGTCCTAAATGGATTCATGTTGACTACTCTGTACTCATTTCCAGGTATTACACACCCTCTTGTGGCCAAAGTTTGAAAGTCACCTTTATCCTTTAGATTTAGTTTATTAAGGTTGAATGTTTAAGGTTTTACCATTTACAATATGAAAAAAAATATATCATTTTGTGGTTTAATTTTAGGAATACTCTCCCCAGTTTATTATAAAGTAATTATATTATTGATTTTTTGTTAAATAGCTTTACATCATTTAAGATTAGTTGCTGTTCATACTTCACTTAAAAAAAAAAATTAGGAATAAAAAACAATATACAAAAACATTTTTAAAGAGTGTAAAGTGAAACATTTATGCTATTTATTCTCAATCACGTATATCAGAATTGGGTAAAGATGTAGGAGTAAACCAGCTTTAAGGGAACTTTATGATGTGGGTATTTGTGAAAGGCAGCGAAAATGTATACGTATCTAACTCATTAACACTTTTCTATCCTCTTTGCAAGGGTGATCGAGGATTACCTGGTCTGCCTGGCATTATTGGCTTTCCTGGGCTTCAAGGACCAGAGGGCCCCCCTGGACCATTAGGACAGAAAGTAAGTTATATGTATATTTGATGATTTACTTTAATTTCTCTTGCTATCTATACAAGTATCACATATTAAATACTTTTCTATTTCAGGGTGACACAGGTGAACCAGGACTTCCAGGCACAAAAGGAAACAGAGTGAGTTGTGTTTAATAAAATACTCATATAACTATTATAAAAAAACATGTATGGAACTTATCAATTATATGTGGTGAGGGTGTGATGAGGGTAGATGGAATTACCTTAGGGGCAGATGGCATTAACTCCTTGTGTTCGTGATGCCAGGGCGTGGTTTAACCTCTACACCACCCGAAGGAATACCGCTGGATCCTGGGCTAGGCACGGGGGGGGCAAATAATGACTCCGACGCCAAGTTACGGAACAACAGCAGCTTTACTTAGTTAGACAGATGTAAGGCTGGGTTCACACTACGATTTTCAAATACGGTAACAGTATACGGTTTTCCGCAAAAAAATGTATACGACCGTATCCTAAACCGCATGCATAGAGAATGCATTGTAAACCGTATTCCAAATATTGTGTACGATTGCATCTGTTTTGCCTCGGATACGGTTTTGCCGATTTTTCAACCGTAGGCAAAAACGCTGTCGACCACGTTTTTGCCTCCGGTTGGAAAACCGTATGCGAACCGTATGCGGTTCTTTTAACATTGTTGTCGAAGAGAACCGTACACAGAATTTCAGAATACGGTTGCACATGGTTTTTCTAATCCGTTTTTGGAGATGACACATGCGCAGAAGGAATTTCAATAGAACAATAGTAACTTTATTAAATTGTTTGAAAACTAATTCCAACAAAATAGCAAAACCGTTGGCAAAAACGGATGCAAATTGATAGAACCGTACATACGTTTTGGAACCGTATACAGGGAAAAAAACGTATTTGGAGTCATACGGTTGTATACGGTTGCATACGGTTTTTGCCATACGTTTTTTAGTGGAAAACCGTATACGGTAACCGTATTTGAAAAACGTAGTGTGAACCCAGTCTAACAGTCTTAACAGCTTAGCCAGGCCCAAGGAGGTGAACAGTTACATCGGGAACTTTAGAGCTCGCTGGGACTTGTAGTAGACTTGGACAATTTGATGCAGGGCCACGCTGACTTGACACAGATTAATCTTGACTCACTTGACTGGGACTGACTAGGTGGACTTCACCCCATTTGTAGCTTACCAAGTTTTGACATTCACCTGTGGGGTAGTGGACTTGCTGCACTCAGTAGAGAAGAGACTAAGGCTGGGTTCACACCACGTTTTGTTAAATACGGCTCCCGTATAAGGCTGGGAGGAGGGGGGCGGGGCTTTATCGCGGCGCCCGCACTCAGCCGTATTCGGGAACCGTATTTAATGTATGTCTATGAGCCGACCGGAGTGAACCGCAGCCTCCGGTCGGCTGCTTTTTCGGCCGTATGCGGTTTCCCGACCGCAGGCAAAAACATGGTCGACAGCCCCCTGGACTTAGATTTTCATAGCTGTCAAAATCTACGTCCAGACGCGGGGAGGGAGAATCAACGTCCCTTCTCCTGAGGGAGGGGCGTGGAGGGAAGTCTGTATAGGCCTGTGGGAGGTGCAGAACTGCATCCTGCACAGCTCTGCCTTTGGGAGGGGCCGACGCAGAAATGCATGGGGCACAGTTTTGCACCTCACAACGGTACTAACCCCTGCTAGGCTGTGAGGGCAGTTTTATAGAGTTAAGTTATGTGACAGATGCACTTTAAGGGCCTATTCACACAGCGGAATTTCACTAGTGGAATTCCGCCTCAAATGAAATCCCATACACTTTTATGGGATTCCATTGTGTGAATAGGCCCTTAGAGTTTGCCCAATATGACATGGAGCACGAAGGGACGTCGCTGCACACAAGACAATTGTCAAGGAAATAGCTAAAGTCCAGCATGTTCTATACATATGAACTTCTTTAATTATTAGGATACCTGCTGGGAGTCATCTGGATTCCGTGGCCATTGTCTTACCTAGCGTGCAACAATGTCCCTCCGTGCTCAATACCAAATTGGGAGAAAGGAAGAGCTGCTGCACAGCCTCTTTAGTATCTCTACATGTATGACAAAATCATCATGCTACATACATAACAGGCATCATATAAATACACACCTACACATACAGAGACACACACTACACAAGTATATAAACACACAGTATAGTCTATCCATCACATATACATATATTTGCGCATTACATACACAGTTTACACATAATGCACTCACTTTATGGAGGAAAGCTGTGTGCTGTTGGGGTCAGTCACCTCATGATGCATATGGCAGGGGACAGGTCATTCTGGGTTCCTCAGATGCAGACTCTCTCCCCTTCTTCTCCATGTCCTGACTCCTGTCACTGCAACTGCAGGTAATGCGCATAACGTAACAGATATCAGCGTCTGGGCCAAATCCTGACTGAGGTAAATCCATTCTTCTCTAATCAGTGATTGGGGTTCTTTGTTTTTGGTTGATCTACCTTAAGATCTCCACCTAATGGAGAAGATTTGTCAAAAGCTGTGTAGAGGAAGAGTGGGGCAGTTGCCCATAGCAACCAATCAGATTTTTTTGTATCATCTTAAAAAGGCCTCTGAAAAATGAAAGAAGCGATCTGATTGGTTACTATGTTCTACTGCACCACTCTTCCTATACACAGGTTTTGATATATCTCCCCCAATGTCTATAGTGCAGTTGATCACACATTACCAGTGATTGAAGCAATATAAATGGCTTCTTATCCACACAGAACACATTTGGTGGCACAGAGAAAAACAAACAAACAAAAAATAACACCAGGGGTAATTTTTTTTTCAACTGTTTTGTATGACAGAGAAACTACAACTATAAAATTTAAAGGGACAAACCCTTTGAGAAATGTGTTATTTCTACTGGCAGAGGCTTAGTTATCCAGAAGGTTTGGACAAGTAAAATATATATATATATATTTATGTAAATGAGCATATGTATATATATATATATATATATATATATATAAAGTGAATATATCATATTCATATCAAAATGTAATCAAACATGACAACAGAAATGTCAACATTCTTGCTTGTTAGTAGCAGGGCGTTGTCATTCATTTTCTCTAATTCTCCTCAATTCAATTCCCTATGTGTGTAGGTAATTCATCTGAATACTGCTATGTTATTAACAAAACATCTGCTACCCTGTACATTTCATATTCAAAATGTTTTGCATTGTGCAGTAATTCAATCAGAAAAGTCATTGTTTTTTCCTTTCATTCATTTCAGGGGCCTCCCGGATCTGCTGGATTTCCAGGAAACCCTGGTCTCCCTGTATGTATTGGTTTTATTCTGAGCAAATACTTCATCACATTTCAAAATAGATTAATCTATTGTAAAACTTGTGTTTCTAAAGGGCATACCTGGTCAAGATGGCCCTCCAGGCCCATCTGGCATTCCAGGCTGCAATGGTACAAAGGTAAATTATATAACATACTACTAATATATAATTCTAGCAGATTACAATGTTAACTGATATTTTTGACATTAACATAAAACATTTCTTATGTTGATAGGGTGAACGAGGACCATTGGGACCACCTGGACTTCCAGGCTTAATAGGTTATCCAGTAAGTACATATCATAGTATTATAAATTAAGCATACATATGAAAAGAATCATATTTGCCTAATCACAAGCTCATTCAATCTTTGATTAACCAATTTTTTTTCCAGGGCCCCCCAGGTTTACCAGGAATAAAGGTATGTAGTCATGAAATAGTAGAGTACTAATAAAGATACTACTGAAGCAGGGCTTGTTTTACATTTAAAAAAATATATAGTTACTTTCTTCCAGAAACCATGCCACGTTTGTCGAGTAACTGCATCATGCTATTTATGGGAGAACTATGCTTTTTGAGTCTCAGTAAAACCATTTCAAATACATTAGAAAGTTTATGGAAATAAAAAAAAAGCTAATTACACTGGAGAATCATATTGTACCAAAAGAAACCCAACACCTAAGGCTGCTTTCACACTGTGAAATAGTTCCGTTTAGGAACTTCCGCCAGAAGTTCCGTCACTATATCGGCGAAACCCGGCCGTTACAAAACCCCTGACGGCCGTGACTAAATTGCATTGCAGCCTATGGGGTTTAGTAACTGCCCGTTTGACCCCCGCATATGCCCGTAATTCATTACGGACGTTATATAGTGACGGGACATCGTGGCGGAAAAATTACTGCATGCAGTAATTTTTCCGCCACAATGTCCCGTCACTATATTACGCCTGTAATGAATTACGGGCATATGCGGGTGCAAACGGGCAGTTACAAAACCCCATAGGCTGCAATGCAATTTAGTCACGGCCGTCAGGGGTTTTGTAACGGCCGGGTTTCGCCGATATAGTGACGGAACTTCTGACGGAACTATTTCACAGTGTGAAAGCAGCCTAATTTACCTAATAAGTGTATCAAATGAGCAGACGGCACTCACCATATGCTTGGTATGACGCTTTATTCCGTGGTACAAAGCAAGTACACAAACAGGTGCATGAAAGCAACAATTGTTTCGCGCTAAGGCACGCTTCTTCTTGTCTTACACATTAAACATCATCATCTTGCGCTATAAATGTACTGCTCTTAGGTGACGTCAAATGTTTGACGTCACCTAAGAGCAGTGGATTTATAGCGCAAGATGATGATGTTTAATGTGTAAGACAAGAAGAAGAGTGCCTTGGAATCTTGGAAATGATTAAGATTGAGTACCACCACTAACCCACATCACCTCAGAGATGACTGTGCCCAGCAAATTTGTCTTAATAGTCTATAATATGCTCGAAAGTGAGCTCAGCAGTGCCAACTTGGGTTCTCCCTTATTTTTACCTAAATTACCTAATATTAATTCCATGAATGCCATGCAAGCATAAGTGAATAATATGATGGGAATTACAGTATGCAATACTGGCAATACTGGCATGTATACCACAAACCAGGACAGGTGGAATTGGATATGGGTGATGATGTAATAGGAATATGCATGTGAAGAACTCTTAGGATGGTCTATCCTTACCATAGACAATTATTGTGTGACTAGTAGAGGTCTAGCAACAGGGAACCACACTGATCAGAAGAAATTCTTTTATTGAAGGGGTATTCTGGTGAAAAACAATTTTATTAAAATCAACTGGTGCCAGAACATTAAAGGGGTATTCCAGGAAAGGTTGTTCTTTTCTGTCTTAGTGCTCTCTGATGACACGTGTCTCGGGAACCGCCCATTTTAGAAGCAAATTCCCATAGTAAACCTCTTCTAAACTGGGCGGTTCCCGAGACACGTGTCATCAGAGAGCACTTAGACAGAAAAGAACAACCTTAACTTCAGAAGCTCATAAGTACTGAAAGGATTAAGATTTTTTTAATAGAAGTAATTTACAAATCTGTTTATCTTTCTGGGGCCAGTTGATATATATAAAAAGGTTTTTTCCTGGATAACCCCTTTAAACAGATTTGTAAATTACTTCTATGTAAAAATCTTAACCCTTCCAGTACTTATAAGCTGTTGTATGCTCCAAAATTCTGTCTGACCACGGTGCACTTTGCTGACACCTCTGTCTGTCTCAAGAACTGTCAAGAGTAGGAGCAAATCCCTTATAGCAAACCTATCCTGCTCTTGACAGTTCATGAGACAGACAGAGGTGTCAGCAGAGAGCACTGGTGTCAGACAGAAAATACATTTCTGTCTGGAGCATACAGCAGCTGATAAGTACTGGAAGGATTGAGATTTTAAAATAGAAGGAATTTACAAATCTGTTTAACCAGTTGATTAAAAAAAAATGTCACTGGAGTACCCCTTTAAGCTGCAATCTGAAGATAGAAAAGAGCACAGGAGAAATGAAATTACTTGTTAGGGCTCAGGAACATATATGCACTTGAAGCCTGTATGTCATATGGCTTAAATGTGGAAATACTTTATTATAGTATGATTAAGTCAAATCCATACAGTATTTTGTTATTATTTTCTCTCCTGTTTATTTCCTGATTTTGCGTTAATCAAACTTTCACTTTAGTACGTTACTTACTATTTATTCTAATATGTGTATTTTTTCCAGGGAGATCCCGGAGATGTTGTCGGTATGCAGGGATTAATGATAAAAGGAGAGAAAGGTTTACCTGGAATCAATGGATTACCGGTAAGTTAAATGTATATAATGATAGATGTTATAGGTTATAATTTTTCATTTACACAATAATTCATATATATTTTATTTCTACAGGGTACACCGGGATTGCCTGGTTTAGAAGGACCATTGGGACCTCCCGGTCCACCAGGGCGTCCTGTAAGTATCTCTTTGACAAATTGTAAGAAAAATAGAAATTTTTCCCACAATGTAATGACATTGTACAGAAATTGGATTTCAAAGAGTTTGTAGTTTTGAGATCATACAGTTGGTCTGGTAAACATGTTTCAATTATTGTAAAATATCATGAGTTTCTTTTTATTAACTCAGTTACTATGTATGCATTACATTTTATGGGCTTTATTTATAGTTAAAAACATTTTTTTTACAAGCAAACTAGAATTTTTACATTTTGGTTGCTTTTTAGAATGTATTTTAAGCTGTTTTTTGGAACTGTAGAAGAACTAAATCACCAAAATCAGCTATTTTAGTTAGGAACATATGTTAAACCACTCCAAAGTACCTGGGAAAATACTATAGCAGTAGAACTATGAAGTAAAAAAAAACTGGCTGTTTTTGGGATGTAAAATCGTGTTTTTTTTTTTTTGTTATTTCGGTAATAATATTGATTACGATAAAGTCTAAAAACATCTTAATCAGTTCTATATGTGCTGTATTCAATGTTTAAAGCGCAACTGTCATGAGTTTTAACCCCCATAAACCAGCCCCAGCTGGACAAAGTTGAGGTTTATGGGGGTTAAAACTCAGGACAGTTGCGCTTTAAGTATTGTTAAACTGAGTTCTTTATCTAACTTAATCCATTTACTAAAAAAGATAACCTCTTGGCCAATCTCTGTTTGTGGCACCCAGCGTTCCCCATCCTTAGGATAGGGGATATGTTTTTGTATCCTAGAGTACTCCTTGAAGTAGGTAACCCTTTTAACCCTTGGGAGTTGCATAAGCAGAGACCACTATTGTTATGGTTCATTATTGACCTTACCACAAGAACCATTATCAATAGTGTTGAGCGGCATAGGCGATATTCGAATTCGCGATATTTCGCGAATATATGGACGAATATTCATCATATATTTGCTAAATTCGCATATTCGTAATATTCCCGTTTAATTTTCGCATATGCGAAAATTAGCGTATGTGAAAATTAGCATATACAAAAATTTGCATAAGCGAAAATTCGCATATGCGAAAATTCGCACGCCAGTCTCACACAGTAGTATTAGAGCCTTCTTACACCACACAAGCTGGAAGCAGAGAGGGGTGATCACTGTGATGTGTACTGTGAAAAAAATATATATATATATTCGTAATTACGAATATATAGTGCTATATTTGCGAATATTCATGAATATGCGATATTCGCGAATAAAATTTGCATTGCGAATATTCGCGAGCAACACTAATTATCAATGGTCATATTTTCTTTAATCTTGTCAGTTATGTTTTTGTATACATTTATATTTTATTTTCCCTTTTTTTAATTGAGTTAACTTGGCTACATAGTTTAAATGCCTTGTAAACCCTTTTTTGACCCATGGCTACATATGTAAGTAAACTTATATGTAGAATAATACATCTAAAACTTTGCCATTATTTATGTATGGTGGATTTTGGTTTATTTAGCATATTTGCTATAACCCAATAAGCAAAACAACAGATGTCTTTTATTTTGTTCCCATCAGTCGATTAAAATATATCCAAGTACTACCAGAAAGTATAAGTATTATATTTTCTCACCCTACTTTAAAACACATCTGCATGGTTGTATAGTTATAAATGTATAGTAACATTATTTATTTTGGTTTTGTTTCAGGGATCACCTGGCCCCCCTGGGCCACCAGGGTCAAAGGTAGGCCTAGGTTATCACTTTAAAATATCAGTTAATATTAGCATAAACAGTTCTGTAAGCATTCTCTCTTTTGTACCCCAATAGGGTTCAATGGGGCTAAGCTTTCATGGACCACAGGGTGAAAAGGTGAGTATTTTCTTTATTATAAGTAGTCTCCCATCCTTTTATACCCATCTTTATTCCACAATGTTATCCACCCTTCCATGTACTTATTTATACATCATATATGTACATACACAAATATTAGCTGGCTTTGTGTGCCACCTTATTAAAATAAAGACACACAAAATCCAAGGACCAAATAAATTATGAATCTGTGATAAGTAATTCTTTTTTTTACCTCAGACACCAGAATATATGAAAAGCAAGGGAAGACAATAATCCAGTTATTGACCTGTTAATGACATTAAAACATAAATGTACGTCCTGCTGTCCTGGTACTTAACGCACCAGGACATACACTTACGTCCTGTACATGACGAAAGCACTGGAGAGGTGCTTGCATCATTCACGGCAGCCAGTGACCCACTGGTAATGGGGGACATAAGTGACAGCGCTGGTGTCCGCCATTAACCCTTCAGATGCCGTGATCAATACAGATCACGGCATCTGTGGCCATTCGGCACTTGGAATGGATGATTGAATCGTCCGCTGCACTGCCTCGGGGATCCGATCATCTAATAGGGCGGACAGAGGTCCCCTCACCTGCCTTCTTCCCTCCTCCTGGTTTCTTCCAGTAGACCAGGGAAGATCGCCTATAATACTGATTAGCATAGCACTGAGCAGTATAAGCAATCTAATGATTGGCTTAAATAGTCTCCCATAGGGACATGAAAAGTGTAAAAAAAATAGTAAAAACAAGGTTAAAAAAAGTGTAAAAGTCCCTTCCCCAATAAAAATTGAAATGGCCCCCTTTTCCTTTTTAAGCCCCCCCCCCAAAAAAAATAAAAATAAATAAATAAACATTTGCTATTGGTGCGTGCATAAATGTCTGAACTATCAAAATATAATGTTAATGATCCCGTACGGTGAACAGCATAAACGTTAAAAATTTAAGTCCAAAATTGCAGTTTTTTTTGTCACATCACATTCCCCCAAAAAATTATTAAAAGCGATTACAAAGTCACATATACGCAAAAGATAAAAACTAGAGATCATGGCGCAAAAATTAGCCCTCATACAGCCCCATATACGGAAAAATTAGAAAGTTGCTAGGGAGTCAAAAAAGGGCAACTTTAAACATACTTTAAAGTTTTTCCGTTTTTCTTAACCCCTTAAGGACGCAGCTCATTTTCACCTTAAGGATGCAGCCCTTTTTTGCACATCTGACCACTGTCACTTTATATATTAATAACTCTGGGATGCTTTTACCTTTCATTCTGATTCCGAGATAGTTTTTTCGTGACATATTCTACTTTAACATAGTGGTAAATTTTTGTCGTTACTTGCATCCTTTCTTGGTAAAAAATACCAAAAAATAAATTACCCCATTTTAAAAACTGTACCCCTCAAAGTATTCAAAATTCAGAAAGTTTGTTAACCCTTTAGGCGTTTCACAGGAATAGCAGCAAAGTGAAGGAGAAAATTCAAAATCTTCATTTTTTAGAGCCATTTTTTTTTTTTTTTTACAAGGGGTAAAAAAAGAGAAATACCCCCAAAATTTGTAACCCCATTTCTCTCGAGTAAGGAAATAACTCATATGTGGATGTAAAGTGCTCTGTGGGTGCACTAGAGGGCTCAGAAGGGAAGGCGCGACAACGGGATTTTGGAGAGTTAATTTTGCTGAAATGGCTTTTTGGGGGCATGTCGCATTTAGGAAGCCCTATGGGGCCAGAACAGCAAATAAAAAAAACATGGCACACTATTTTGGAAACTACACCCCTCAAGGAATGTAACAAGGGGTACAGTGAACCTTAACACCCCACAGATGTTTGACGACATTTCGTTAAAGTCGGATGTGTAAATGAAAAGAAAATTTCACTGAAATGCTGGTTTTCCCCCAAATTTTAAATTTCTAGGGGTAATAGGAGAAATTGCCCCCCAAAATTTGTAACCCAATTTCTTATGAGTATGGAAATACCCCATGTGTGGACGTCAAGTGCTTTGCTGGCGCATTACAATGCTCAAAAGAGTAGAAGCGCCACTGAGCTTTTGGAGAGAGAATTTGTTTGGAATGGAAGTCGGGGGCCATGTGCATTTACAAAGCCCCCATGGTGCCAGAACAGTGGACCACCCCACATGTGACCATTTTGGAAACTAAACCCCTCACAAAGGGGTGCAGTGAGCATTTGGCGTTTGACAGATCTTTGGAACAGTGGGCTGTGCAAATGAAAAATTACATTTTTCATTTTCACGGACCACTGTTCCAAAAATCTGTCAAACACCTGTGGGGTGTAAATGCTCACTGTACCCCCTTATTAAATTACGTGAGTGGTGTAGTTTCCAAAATGGGGTCACATGTGGGGGGTTCCATTGTTCTGGCAACATGGGGGCTTTGTGAATACACGTGGCCTTCAATTCCGGACAAATTTTCTCTCCAAAAGCCCAATGCCACTCTTTCTCTTCTGAGCATTGTAGTGCACCGGCAAAGTACTTTACATCCACATGTGGGGTATTTCCATACTCAGAAGAAATGGGGCTACAAATTATGGGGGGCTTTTTTTCCTATTTTCCCTTGAGAAAATAAAAAATTTAGGGTAACACCGGCATTCTAGTGAAAATATATTTTTTTCATTTTCCCATCCATCTTTAACAAAAATTTGGGTGTTAAGGCTCACTATACCCCTTGTTACGTTCCGTAGGGGTGTAGTTTCCAAAATGGGGTCACATGTGGGAATTTATTTTTTTGCGTATATGTCAGAACCACTGTAAAATCAGCCACCCCTGTGCAAATCACCAATTTAGGCTTTAAATGTACATAGTGCACTCTCAATCCTGAGCCTTGTTGTGCGCACGCAGTGCATTTTACGTTCACATATGGGGTATTTCCGTACTCAGGACAAATTGTGTTACAAATTTTGTGGGTCTTTTTTTCCTTTTACCTCTTGTGAAAATGAAAAGTATGGGGCAACACAAACATGTTAGTGTAAAAATTTACATTTTTTTTACACTAACATGCTGGTGTGGACCCCAACTTTTCCTTTTTATATGGGGTAAAAGGAGAAAAAGCCCCCCAAACTTTGTAAAGCAATTTCTCCCGAGTACGGAGATACCCCATATGTGGCCCTAAACTGTTTCCTTGAAATACGACAGGGCCCTGAAGTGAGAGAGCACCATGCGCATTTGAGGCCTAAATTAGGGATTTGCATAGGGGTGGACTCGGATGCCAGCGTTACAATTGACTCCGCTATCAAAAATATTCTACACCAGTGATCCGCAAGCAGGGTGCCTCCAGCTGTTGCTATATCCCAGCATGCCTGGACAGTCAATGGCTGTCCGGAAATGCAGGGAGTTTTTGCTTTGCAACAGCTGCAGGCTCCGTTTTGGAAACAATGCTGTACGATACGTTTTTCATTTTTATTGGGGGGGAAGGGGGAGCAGTGTAAGGGGGTGTATATGTATTGTTTTATTTTGTGTTAGTGTAGTGTAGTGTTTTTAGGGTACATTCACACGGGCGGGGGTTTACGGTGAGTTTCCCGCTAGGAGTCTGAGCTGCGGCGGAAAATTTGCCACAGCTCAAACTTGAAGCAGAAAACTCATTATAGACCCGCCCGTGCGAATGTACCCTGTACATTCACATGGGGGGGGGGGGCAAACCTCCAGCTGTTGCAAAACTACAACTCCCAGCATGCACTGACAGACCTTTCATGCTGGGAGTTGTACTTTTGCAACAGCTGGAGGAATACTGGTTGGAAAACCTTGAGTTAGGTTCTGTTACCTAGCTCAGTATTTTCCAACCAGTGTGCCTCCAGCTGTTGCAAAACTACAACTCCCAGCATGTACTGATCGCCGAAGGGCATGCTGGGAGTTGTAGCTATGCAACAGCTGGAGGCACGCAACTACAACTCCCAGCATGCCGAGACAGCCTTTTGCTGTTCATGCATGCTGAGAGTTGTAGTTTTGCAAGAGTGATCTCCAAACTGTGGCCCTCCAGATGTTGCTAAACTACAAATCCCAGCATGCCCAGACAGCAAACTGCTGTGTGGGCATGCTGGGAGTTGTAGTTTTGCAAGATCTAGAGGGCCACAGTTTAGAGACCACTGCACAGTGATCTCCAATTTGTACCCCTCTAAATCATGCCAAACTACAAATCCCAGCATGCCCAAACAGCAAACAGCTCTCTGGGCATGCTGCGAGTTGTAGTTTTGCAACATCTGGAGTGCTACAGGTTAGAGACCACTGCATAGTGGTCTCCAAACTGTCGCCCTGCAGATGTTGCTAGGCAACTACTCACATCCTTCAACAGGATCGCCGCACGCTGCGCAAGCTAGAGGATCGCTGCCAGCGATCATCGTCGCCTGGTAAGTGGCCTCCACTGCCGCCGCTCACATCACGATTCCCCCCGCTCTGCCCGGACTACTGCGGGTGGGTAGAGCAGGGAAACCGAACTTAAACCCCCTACCGCCCCGATCTGCTATTGGTTGGTCGCTTCTAAGCAACCAATAGGAGGGATAGAAGGGGTGGCACCCCTGCCACCTCACTCCTATCCCTTCAGGGGTATCAAGGGTGTCTTGGACCGGCGATTTCTGGCGATCGCCGACATGAGAGGGTCTCAGGACCCCCTCAGCGATGTGCCAGGATTGCAATAGTCTGTTCAATTTCCCCACACATATAATACATAGTTTTTTTTCGCTGTACATTTTATGGTAAAATTAGTGATGTCAATGCAAAGTACAACTGGTTGCACAAAAAACAAGCCCTCATGTAGGTCTGTGGATGGGGATATAAAAGAGAAGACAGAGAGGAAAAAACAAAAATGCAAAAAAAAAAAAAAAAAAAAAAAAAACGGGCTGTCTCCTTAGGGCCAAAATGGGCTGTGTCCTTAAGATGTTAATAATTTCATTAATTAAACCTATTAACACTGTCCAGAAAAACAAAATTTTCATTTTTGAAAACAGATAATATTAAATAATAATAATGACAAACACAGCATAGATGAGGAAACTGATGAGTCAAAAACCATAGAGTGCCACTTTAAAAAACCCTGATCCCATTGGCTTTAATGAAAGATTGGGAACTGCGCAAGAACAAAAATTTAATGAAATGAATGGGAGTTTCAGTTATGGCTCCCTCTCATTACAGAACTGACCCCTGCCACTTCTGCTCTGAAAAAAATCATAGTCCATTGCTGTGTGCGGATTCTGCCTGTGTGAACATACCTATAGGTTGACTATGTTCATATTTAACTCATGTCATGCTGAATTTGTGGGCACCTAGTTTATTTATCTTTGTTTTTACAGGGTGAACCAGGACCACCAGGACCTCCAGGTCCACAAGGCCCAGCACCTTTTGAAAAAGGTTCAGTGTGGTATAGAGAAAAGGTAAGATAGATTATTATATAATAACTGCATACTTATTTCATACCTGCAAGCTGTTGGTACTTTAAGAAAACAACTTATTTTGAAAACTGTTAAGTCTGATTTGAGGGGAAATGTTTAATTACTTTGTGCTCTCATGCATGGTTATACAGTCAGGATGTTGAGAGGTGTTATAATGAATCCATTTTTCCAAAAGGACAATCTGAATTGCAAGACTGTAGGTTTTACTCTATTTAACATTTACACACTAGTAAATAGCCCCATTCCACCAAATTAGAAGATTCTCCACAGATTGATGTTGATGCTTTTTAAGTGGGTTTCCTCCCCCGTTGTTTTCAATGGGATTCTGCTGAGTGGAAATTTAAACTCAAGACTCCAGAACATGTTTAATCTTTCTGCACAATGCACTCGGAAATGCATTCCTGTCAATAGAGACGATCTAGGGGCCAATTGATATATCGGAGGCTGATGCTGCTTATAGAATATACACATCTCTGGCCAGACATTCTGTAGTATGAATGGACCATTAGGGTATGTTCACATGCACTATATATGTTGCTCATTTTCTGCTGGTAAGTCATTGACAATATCTGCAGAACAAAATCTGCAAAAACAAAAAACTCCAGCATATATTTTACACGTAAATGCACCCTTGTGCATGAAGATATATTAATAAGCTTATTTTACTACCTTTCTGTGGTCTTTC
Source organism: Hyla sarda (assembly GCF_029499605.1). Taxonomy (NCBI): domain Eukaryota; kingdom Metazoa; phylum Chordata; class Amphibia; order Anura; family Hylidae; genus Hyla; species Hyla sarda. Next base: position 172,553,890 of record NC_079190.1, on the reverse strand, counting down.
ATGCTTTCCTTCTATCTGCTCTTTAACAGACTTCATGTTTGCGTGTACACTCTAGCCAGGAATTCAGCTAACCAATAGACTTGGCTGAAATCCCAGCTAAAGTCTGACAAGAAAGGAAGTTGGGGTAATGGAGACAATAGCAGATAGTTTGCATCAGATTTAGAAAGGAAGCATGAAATACTACTGAAACGTAGAGAAATACATTTATTTACCAATAAATGCTTATTCATTAGTCAGATGAAAATAGGTTTTATTGGTGGACAACCTCTTTAATGCTTGAAGTGCTGTGTAAGTGTGCCATAACTTTACCACTGTTCACATGTGGTACCCAGAGACTGTTCATAGCTGAGAATTCAAAGCAATAACTGTTTTTGTACTTAATAAAATACTATCAGAAAAATTGAAAGATGTATTAGGATACCATATAATAAGAATGATTTACTATAATTTTTTCTGTAATCATTACTGTGGCTGTCATTATAAAATATTACTACAATGCAGCACTGGTTGAAAATGAATAAAGGGTGCAACTTACATTATGCTATTATTTATAATAACAATTTGTATGTTCTTTACACTCACCATAGGGAGAAAAGGGGATGCAAGGTGATAAAGGTGATCTGGGTAATAAGGTAAGTGTTTCTTTAACCCTTTAAGGATGCACCCTTTTTTAACCTTAAAGGGGTACTCCGCCCCTAGACATCTTATCCCCTATCCAAAGGCTAGGGGATAAGATGTCAGATCGCCGGGGTCCCATTGCTGGGGACACCGGGGATCGCTGCTGCAGCACACCGCTATCATTACTGCGTAGAGCGAGATCGCTCTGCGCGTAATGACGGGCAATACAGGGGCCGGAGCATCGTTACGTCATGGCTCCGCCCCTTGTGACGTCACAGTCCGCCCCCGTCAATACAAGTCTATGGGAGGGGACGTGGTGGTCGTCACGCCCCCTGCCATAGACTTGCATTAAGGGGACAGGCCGTGATGTCATGAGGGGCGGAGCCATGATGTCACGCTGCCCCGGCCCCTGTATCGCGCTTCATTACGCACAGAGCAAACTCGCTCTGTGCAGTAATGATGGCGGGGTGCCGCAGCGGCGATCCCCGGGGTCCCCAGCAGCGGGACCGCGGCGATCTAACATCTTATCCCCTATCCTTTGGATAGGGGATAAGATGCCAGGGGCGGAGTACCCCTTTAAGGAAGCAACCAATTTTTAGTTTTGCCTCCTTGCACTTTAACATACAAAGCACTTTTTTATGTAAAATGGGAAATGTTATTTAAGGGAGGGTCTTTTATACTTTTTTAAAAAAGTTTTTATGATATATTTAACACACAAGTTCCAATAGGGGACTTTTATATTCAATCTTTTGATTGCATGTACTGGTAAGTACTTAAGGAGCCTATACAAGATGACCAACAATCCTGCAGCATGGACGTTTAGAGACCTCTTGCTGGCATTTTAACCCATCAGACCCCTGTGATTGCGCTGCGGGGCTCTGGGGTGCCCCAAAATCTGTGATTTTCTGTATAGATGCATTAATTGGCATTGATCGCGCCAACATGTGCCCATGACTGTGTGTGCATGGCTGCTGATAGCCTTAGAGAAGCATGACCAGGGGAGCAGCAGACAACAGCAAGTGGATTATGGGGCTGAGCCGTGAGAGACTAAGATTGAAAAGCTGTGAACTGCTGTAGATGACCAGCCCTGTACCTGAGAGGATGTGCTGTGTGGATCGAAGAACTGCAGAGATGTCATGTGATTCCTACCGAAAGAAACTCTGATCAGAATGAACAGTGCAGAGAGACAGCTATGGACCAAAAGAACTTCTGCAGCAGGAGTAAAATGAATTTATCTATCTTGTTAGATGGATTAAAAAAATGTATACTTTAGTCATATTTCTATTTTTAGGGTGAAGCTGGATTAAATATTAAAGGGGAAAAAGGCGAACCTGGAAAACCAGGGCCCAGAGTAAGTGCCTTATATTATATTATCACTTTGGAAGTATCATTAAAGAAGTATGTTAATAGAAGCAGCCCATGCAGCTGCTGTGGGGCCTGTAGATCAACAGAGCCTTCCTATCAGGTCTCAATCTTCTCTTCCTTTTTTAATTCTAATCTGACCAAGTTCCTCCTTGTAATAGGCACCACTTGGCAAGCATACAACTTCTTACAAGTCAGAAGAATATACATCATACATGCTCTCATTTTATATGTTACCTTTTCTTCAATTTAGGGAAAACCTGGGAAAGATGGGGAAAAAGGACAAAGGGGATATGATGTAAGTATTTTTCTTATTAAAGGAATAAGGTGACTCTAGATATTTTAATATTGTAGATTTCTAAGTGCATGATATCTTATTGTTATATTTATCCAAATAAAACATACGAACATTTCAGTGGTGGTCTTTAAAAGATTTATAGTTTACTGTATGACATGTTATGCAAAACATTATTGGTTAAATTTCCTTATCTGTAGAGAATTTATTTCTTTTACTTAGCTTAAGTGCCAACTTAACTCATGCTGCATCACTGTTATAGTGATTCTATAAACCACCTCCAGATAATAATCAAATAAGAGTTATTTTTGTAAAATTACAAGTTACCGTATATACTCGAGTATATCGGCCATCGGCTGTCCGGGTTTGCTGGGAGTTGTAGTTTTGAAACCTCCGGAGGTCCGCAGGTTGAAGACCACTGTGGCCTTCGACATCATCCAGCCCCCTCTCACCCCCCTTTAGTTCTGTACAGTACTCACCTCCGCTCGGCGCTGGTCCGGTGCTGCAGGACTGTCCGGTGAGGGGGTGGTCCGGTGGGATAGTGGTTCTGGGCTGCTATCTTCACCGGGGAGGCCTCTTCTAAGCGCTTCGGGCCCGGCCTCAGAATAGTCACGTTGCCTTGACAACGACGCAGAGGTACGTTCATTGCCAACGTACTTCTGCGTCATTGTCAAGGCAACGCCTCTATTCCGGGCCGGAAGCGCGGAGAAGAGGCGCCCCCGGTGAAGATAGCAGCCCGGAACCACTATCCCACCGGACCACCTCCTCTCCGGACAGCCCTGCAGGAACGGACCAATGCCGAGCGGAGGTGAGTACTGTACAGAACTAAAGGGGGGTGAGAGGGGGCTGGATGATGTCGAAGGCCGCAGTGGTCTTCAACCTGCGGACCTCCGGAGGTTTCATAACTACAACTCCCAGCAAGCCCGGACAGCCGATGGCTGCCCGGGCTTGCTGGGAGTTGTAGTTTTGAAACCTCTGGAGGTCCGCAGGTTGAAGACCACTGAGGGCGGATGATGAGAAGAGGATGATGAAGGGGGGGGGGGTGGGATGATAAAGGGGGGGGGTGTGGGATGATGAAGGGGGGGTGTGGGATGATGAAGGGGGGTGTGTGGGATGATGACAAGGGGATGATGAAGGGGGGGGATGATGACAAGGGGATGATGAAGGGGGTGGGGATGATGACAAGGGGATGATGAAGGGGGGTGGGGATGATGACAAGGGGATGATGAAGGGGGGTGGGGATGATGACAAGGGGATGATGAAGGGGGGATGTGTAGGATAATGACAAGGGGATGATGAAGGGGGGATGTGTGGGATGATGACAAGGGGATGATGAAGGGGGATGTGTGGGATGATGACAAGGGGATGATGACAGGTGATGATGATGAGGGTCTGGATGATGACAGGCGGTGATGATGATGAGGATGTTAATGACAGGTCTGGATGATGACAGGGGGGGATGATGTATTTCCCACCCTAGGCTTATACTCGAGTCAATAACTTTTCCTGGGATTTTGGGTTGAAATTAGGGGTCTCGGCTTATACTCGGGTCGGCTTATACTCGAGTATATACGGTATATATATTTTTTTAATTAACTACTAGTACTATACAACATATATGAATTTCAACAGACATAAAGTGGTACTGTTTTGACAATATGATTTAATTGTTTAATGTATTCTTTGATATTTTCAGGGTATACCTGGTAGACAAGGATTTGATGGAATTCGAGGACAGGATGGACAAAAAGTAAGTCCAATGTGCACACTGTGCTCACAAAGGTAATGGTTAGATCTGGACAAGAGATATAGTTATTAGGTTCATTTTTCTTTGCCAAAGAATCTTGTCAGGGTCTGGACTGGTGGCTGGTGAGGACACTGGAGGTGGATCCTCTGTGCCAGAGAGGCGATGACGCGGGTCGTACTGGGGAATCGGTTCTAAGCAGTTACTGGTGTTCACCAGAGCCCGCCGCAAAGCAGGATGGACTTGCTGCGGAGGTAACTACCAGGTCGTGTTCCCCAGTAGCGACTCGACCCCTCTGGCAGCTGAGACTGGCGCAGTACACAAGGACTAAACAGAGGCGAGGTCAGACGTAGCAGAAGGTCAGGGCAGGCAGCGAGGTTCGTAGTCAGGGGCAACAGCAGGAGGTCTAGGTACACAGGCTTGGGAACACACTATAACGCTTTCACAGGGCACAAGGCAACAAGATCCGGCAAGGAAGGGAAGGGGGAAGTGAGTATTTATGTGTAGGGAGGTGATTACACTGATTGGACCAGGCACCAATTAGCGGTGCGCTGGCCCTTTAAATCTTAGAACATTGGCGCGCGTGCCCTAGGGAGCGGGGCCGCGCACGCCGGGACGAGACAGCCACAGGAGGAGGGTGAGTAGAACGGGGCGCGATCCGCGAGCGGGTCTGACCCGCCACGCGGATCGCATCCCTGCCAGCATGAACACAGCAGCGCTCGCGGTCAGAGACAGAGACCGTAGCGCTGCTGTTAGCATAACGCCGCGAGCGCTCCGGGGAAGCCGCGGACCCGGAGCGCTCGGCGTTACAAATCTGATCATGGTAAAATAATGTTAATGACTTTGTTACTTATTCCCCCTCCCCCAATTTTCATTATTATTTTTTTGTTTTTTTGTTTTGTTTATGAAGGCACTTTAAGATAGTACAATAGAGAAATAGGGCAAATATTTTTTGGCCAATTGAAGCTCTTTTTAAAGTGCCACTTTATATGCATACTAATCAAATTGATGACCATGCTGTCAGTTTAGTTTTGTCAGCATTTACTGTAGATTTGCTCTTATTTCATTTACATGTGCTTTCCTTAACCATATGTTAGCTTGTTCTTTAGAGGCATTACTTAGCTTAATTAATATCAAGTTTTATTTGGATTTTCTGGTAATTCATGTAAATCTGCAGTACAATATTAAGTGCACAGTCTGCATTGCACAATATTTATTCCCTGGCTGTACTGTACATTTAGAATTGTACTAATATATTCAGTAATTACCTGAGATACTTTCCTGATGTCAACTTTTTTTTTCATTAGGGAGAAAAAGGTGACACTGGACCAGCAGGACCGCCAGGAATAGTAAGTTGTATATTTCACACATAGATGTTCTTTCTTGTAACATCAATTTTTCATTCTCTAAGACTTACCTTGTGAAAGGTATACAGCCATACAACATGGAATGACATGTTACATCATATAGCTTAGCAAAAAAATAGCTACCGGTAGTTCATTTAAAAATTTAGAATAGAAAAGTGTTTATCATTTATTTTATTTTTTTGCATATGAGGTAATACAAGATGGCCAGCAAACTGTTACTGGAGAAAAAGGAGATACTGGACTACCTGGTTATCCTGGCAGCAAAGGAGAAAAGGGTTCCAAAGGTAAGGGCTACATTTATATTTAATCAGTATATGCCATAAGGGAAGACTTTTATTTTTTCATCAGATGCTTGAATCTGGGCCTCAGGTTTGAACAGTCATTTTTATTTTATTTCATGACAAAAAATATGCAATGACAAATAATAACATCTAGTATTCCTAAATATCCCACAAAATGTTCTTGTTATTTTTAAGGTTTAACTGGAATACCGGGAAACCCAGGACAACCAGGTATGGTATAAAATAAAACTGTATAAATCATAAATGCCTACCTTCCTAGGATGTCTGGGAAACTCATGGAAAAAGGAGTTGCACATGTACTTTCTCCCATTTGGTTTGAGTTGTTACTAGCTGCCCTGCATGAAGCACAAAATTAATAATCAAATATGTTACATTAGTAATATAATACACTTTATTAAGTGGCAAATGTATATAAAATATGGTATACAATATATAATTCTACTTTACTAGTTTCTTTAACTCTCAAATTCATGAATATAAATGTTGTTTTTGTTCAAGTAAATTAACGTTTTCAACATAAAACAAAATAAACCCATCATCCCCTCTTCCCCACCCCTCCCCACTGTAATCCTAAAAGAAAAAAAAACAAAAAGAAAAAATGGGTAGCACAATATATAAAGAACTTTATACAATTATATATCTTTGGATACAATACAAATTAAAAACAAGAAGCACTTATTGAGGGTGACAGATTATTTATTATGTATAATAGACAATGCACTCACTTAAATGAGTTAAGACATGATATCTGGTTAGATTAGTAGAGGTCAGGCCCAAATCATCGAGCCACACCACCCTGATCTTTTCAAATGCCCTTGTTTAAGATAATTATGTATTTCTATTGTCAACAACCATTTGATCTTATCAACTAACTCATGTTCAGTAGCTGATGTCCAGTAGTAAGGCATTTAAAGGGGTACCCTGGTGAAAACTTTTTTTTTAATGAACCGGTGCCAGAAAGTTAAACAGATTTGTAAATTTCTTCTATTTAAAAATATTAATCCTTCCAGTACTTATTAGCAGGTGTATGCTACAGAGGAAATTAATTTCTTTTTGAATTTCTTTTTTGTCTTGTCTACAGTGCTCTCTGCTGACATTTCTGTCCGTGTCAGGAACTGTCCAGAGCAGCATAGGTTTGCTATGGGATTTTCTCCTTCTCTGGACAGTTCGTGATACGGGCATCAGGTGTCAGCAGAGAGCACTGTGGTCAAGACAAAAAAGAAAAGAAAAAAAAAGAATTTCCCCTGTAGCATACAGCTGCTATAAAAGTACTGGAAGAACAAATATTTTTTAATAGAAGTAATTTACAAATCTGTTCAACTTTCTGGCACCAGTTGATTTAAAAAAAAAATGTTTTCCATCGGAGTACCCCTTTAATACAGTGCCACACAAAAGGTTAGTACATAAAATTAGTATGGGAGGATCTTTGTAAATGGGTTAGCAACTGTCTCAGTGATGGAGGTAGAGGGTGTGTATCAATGAAACTTACTCTGGTTAGGTGACATTTACAAGTGTAGTACTGCATGGCAAATAAAGTTTAATGTGGACAACTGTAAGGTTATGAACTTGGGCTGTAAAAAACAAAATATACAATTATGTGCTAAATAATAAAACAATAGGTAATACTTCTGCCAGAAAGAACTTTAGTGACCAGTGCCAGGCAACAGCTGCCAAGGTTAATAAAGTTATGGTTTGTATCAAGAGAGGCAAAGAGGCTTGTGACAAGAAAATAGTCAGACCACATTAGTCAGACCACATATGGAGTATTGTGTCAAATTTTGGGCACATATAAAATGGACATGGCAGAACTGGAGAGGGTTCAGAGGAGGGCGACAAAGATAATTAATGGTAATGGCAAATTACCAAGACAGGTTATCAAGCTTGAGGTTATTTAGGTTGGAAAAAAGATGTCTTAGGTGCGATCTGATCACAATGTACAAACATATAAATGGACAGTACAGAGATCTTTGTAGTGATCTTGTAACCATGACAAGGCGGTATTTTTTATGTCTAGAGGAAAGAAGGTTTCACCATAATCACAGAAAGAGATTATTTACTATAAGATCAGTGAGACTATGCCTCGCTGCCACATGATGTTGTAATGGCTCACTCACTAACAAGTTCAAGGGGGGCCTGGCTGTTTTTCTAAAAAAAATAAAATAATAATATTACAAGTTATGGGTATTAGATTGTTAGGGATAGAACATTGATCCAGGAATTTAACTCAATTGCTATAGTTGAGTTAGGAAGACATTTTTGCTTGTTTATGGGGAAATTGACATCTGCCTCATAGGGAGTATATGCATTCCTCCGGATCAACACAGTAGAATTTCTGGTTGAACTTGATGGAGACTTTTTTCTTTTTTCAATCCTATAAATAATGTAAATATGTAACTATACGTAAGAAGGCAAGGCATCTAGCTAGTGTGGGACAATGACCTCTTGAGCTAAATAGAGTATCTAAGCTATTGCCAAATTAATATTTTCCTTTATTGGCAAGTCATCGACATACTCCAACACTCAGAAAAGAGGAGTAAGAATAACACGGAAAGTCAAGAAGTAATACTAAGAATCTCCTGCAACCTTCTTGCAACAGCAAATGTTCCCTTCTTATTTTTCTTTATATCATAAAATAGACTTCTTGTGATATTTAGATTATATATACACAAGATTATACCATTACAGTATTCCACTTTTGTTATCCTCTCCAACAAACCACCATCTAGTGTCACTATAAGAATATGAAGAGTTTTATTGGCTATTTCCTTATCAAGCGTGTTGTGTAATTTAAGGTATTTAAAATTGAGAATTTATATGGTTTTAAGTCAAATTGAGAACAGCAAACTTCTTAACAACGCACTGAAAGCCTTCTAGACTAGATAAACCTGAGAGCCATGTAGTAGTCTATATGGGGAAGATATAGCAGAACCTGTTCGGAGGAAAAGTTGCCCAGTTGCCCATAGCAACCAATCAGCTCACTTCTTTCATTTTTAACAAGGCCTCTGCAAAATTAAAGAAGTGACCTGATTGGTTGCTATGGGCAACTGGGCAACTTTTCCTTTGCACAGGTTTTGATAAATCTACCCCTATGAGTGTAAACTGCAGCCATCCTTATATCCGATATGATCCAGATTAAGTCTCTCAAAATCCAAAAAAGGGCATAGAGAGATCTATGATTAATGTTATTTTTGAAATATGCAGGTATATCAATTCCTGGACCATCTGGGGCACCTGGATTAACAGGAGAAAGGGGTGAAAAAGGTGAACCTGGAATTCCTGGATTATCCTTGCCTGGACAGAAAGGCAGAGAGGGACAACGTGGACCTCCGGGTATCCCTGGTCCAACAGGTAAAGAAATGGTGAACTGTTGGATGAAATGTGTATCTCTATATACTATAGTCAGATTGTTAAAGCTTCAAATAGTTAAACCTGCAAAAGGTGTCCTTATTGCTAGCTTTAATGAATATAGCAATTTCAGATACGTTTAATTAATTAATTGCAATAATTAATAGTGTGGTAACATAATGCTTTTCAAAACAAATTGCATTCATTTTATAATTTGACATGCTAGATACATTTATTGTATGCCTCCTCCTGGTCATTCTACATGTATGCCAGAATAGTGATCAGGGCCACCATCAGGGCAGTACAAGCAGTTTTGAAAAATGGGAATCTGTTGTTGTCACCACCCTCCTTCCACTGTCTGTCTTTAGCAAAATGTTGTAAATTTGTGCAAATTTGTGCAAATTTTACAAAATTTGTGCAAATTTGTGCAAATTGTACAAAATTGCTGCTATTTTACAGTGATTTGCACATTCCCTTTACCAGTTACACTTACAGTATCCTTCTGTTGTCATCAAAGGGCCAGCAAGTGTAACTTTCCTGCATTAGCAAAATTGCATAGATAGATTCCCTTGGCAGCTACACTTGCAGGATCTTTCTGATGTCATCAAAAGTCCTTTAAGTGTAAGTGCCTTGCAGGAAATATAGGAATAGGAAAGTGAGCATGGGGAGTGTGTGAGGAAGGAAGGGGGGCAAGGACACCTGTGAGAGGGCCTTGAGCAATCTATGTGGAGTGGGGGCAATAAGTGACAGTATTTGTGAGAAAGACAGAGTGGCATGAGATGCAGTCTATATAAGAGGGGAGCAAGAGGAACAGTCTATGAAAGAGGGGTCTTTTGGGCTAATCTGGTTTCTGAATTTCTAAATATATAGCCAGAGGTATAAGGGAGTTTAAAATAACTTAAAGTAGATTAGGACACCTGCCAACAGAGTCTACCTTGTCTACCTTTAAAATGTTTTGTTCAAAGGAAAAGATAGTATTTATGTATCAAAGATTGTGGAACAGGGCAAGATAGAAACTGGCATGGGGGTGGGGGTGCAAATGCTTTGGCTGTAAGATAATGTTGGTGGTCCTGATTATGATCAATAAACCAATGTGCAATATAATTTATTTGGATTGCTGTTTTGATATCTTCTTAAAATATGTTGTGCATTATTATTTAATTTTCTATACAACAGACCCAACCCAAGAATGCATTCCTGGGCTGCCTGGTGAACCTGGAGCCTCTGGAAATCCAGGTGAACAAGGATTCCCTGGAGAAAGAGGTCAAAAAGGTATGACTTTTTCTATATCCCTTAATGGTTAATGAATTTGCTGTTCCGTTATTACAGTGAGTCAGGGTTATGACAAGGACATCTTTGTTGTATTGATTGCCTGTAGAATATCCAGTCAGACTCTCAAAAATGTAAACTCTCCAATAGTATCTAGGATGGTATATCATAATGCCTATGTGTCTTTGATATAAGTTAACTGAATGTGACAAATTATGTGAAATTGACTGACAATATAATATGAAGGCCTGGGGAAAGAAGGATCAGTCATGTTAGATTTCAACATCTCTGATCCTTAGTTCCAGTAGGGGATAAGCTGATGCCTATAACAACACGTTCATCTGGGTGGTGGTCAATCGGTTTTCCAAGATGGCTCATTTTATTCCATTGCCCTGTTTACCATCTGCTCAGCAACTGGCCAAACACTTCCTTCAGCATATCTTCCGCTTACATGGCCCACCATCTCACATCGTCTCCGACCGCAGGGTGCAATTTGTCTCTAAGTTCTGTTGAGCTTTATGCTCTCGTCTAAAAATCAAGTTGGATTTCTCATCTTCCTATCACCCGCAATCCAATGGGCAAGTTGAGAGAATAAATCAATTCTGGAAGAATTTCTTTGTCACTTCGTTCTGTCCCGACAGGAAGACTGGGTCAATCTTTTTACCCTGGGCGGAATTCTCCTGCAATCATAGAGACTCTGAGGCCACAAAGTCTTCTCCATTTTTTGTTGTCTACGGTCTTGGGAGCTGGAGGAGAATATACTGGACCATGACTTACTTCAGAAGTTTTTAAGACCCAAAAAGAGGGGGAAGACCAAAGGGGGGGGGGTACTGTTAGGGCTCTACCCTCTGCTCCTGGCAGTGCCACGGTTCGCATTGGGGGATGCTCCCACAAATGCGAACCTCGGGCTGCCACTTACCTTCTGCCCCGTCCTCTTCTTTCCATGCTGGACCTTCTCCTCACGTTGTGGGGGCACGCACGCTTGTGAGCCCCGCTCTGTTCCTCTTCTCCTGCCCATCCCTGCCAGTGTGCATGTCCCTGCCTCCTAGGGCGTCAGCTTTTCTAAATTTAAAGGGCCAGTGCACCAATAATTGGTGCTTGTCCCAAACCAATCCTATTTAGTTCCGGCACTTCCTCCTTTTTCCTGCTGGATAATTGTGCCTTAGTTGCCAAGAGAAAGTGTATATTTGTGTCTTGCCTTGCCGTGTATCTGATCCCTTACTATGTATACTGACCTTGCTCCTGTGCTGCCTGCCTACTAACGTCCTGCTATGTGACCGCTATGTGACCTGACCTTACTTCATTGCCACCTGTCCTGACCTCCTGCCGTTCCTGACTACGTCTGTGCCTCATTCTTCCTGTGCCACGTTATACCTCAGCTGCCTGTGGGGACGAGTTGTATCAGGGGTAGTGACCTGGGTGCCGCCTGCCCCAGCAGGTCCATGCCGCTTTGCGGCGGGCTCTGTTGAAAACCAACGGCACCTTAGACTCTGCTCCCTGGTACGGCAAAAGCCATCTTCCTCAACAGGTCAGTGGATCCACCTAACCATAGCCGTTACAATGCCAATTGTGTCTGGCAGAATCTTATTTTTCTATTCCCATTGAAACAAATTTGGAGTTAGCCAGTTTACAGCATGTGTGCAAAGAAAGGCAAAACAATGGTCTCCCAGAGGAATTAACATATAAAGTATTATAACTTGTAGAAGTCTGGAGAAAAGTGAACTTAAAGTTCACTTCAAGATCTGCACATAATACTATTGTCTAAAAATAGTCAGAGATGTAAGCTTTGCAAACAAACCCATTTTACTTAGAGGCAACATAGTACTAGATCAAAATGGATCGATTTCTGGAGCATTTCTGAAACTTTTTGAAGAGATTTCCTAAAATTTAAATTTATTTAAGAATATCCCTTAATTTTACAGAACACCAGAAATAATATTTCAAGTATGCTTAATCTTCAAAGACACTGGTTCAGATTCATCAGTCTGTGTGAGGACAAAAACTGTCACATTTGCCCATAGTAACCAATCACAGCTCAGCATCATTTCTTAAATTGCTCTTATTAAAATGAAAGCTGACCTGTAATTGGTTGATATGGGCAAATCTAACCGTATTTGTCCTCAGACACTGATAAATCTGGGACACTGTATTTAGTGCTGTATCTTGCATGTAACCACACATGACACATGACTTTAACATCACTTGCCATGACTTCCTGAAGAACTGGTTGCAGGCCAAGTGAGGTTACTATAAATTTTCTTTACAAATGATATAAATTTATTTTAAAAAAAGGTCTACAGCAGACATTGAATCTTTAAATATTGTAGCAGAAGAGAAGATAAGGGCCACTCTGTGGCTGAAATATATTTGCAGAATACGCCAATGCTTTGTCATTTTTTATGGGTTTAAGGTTAAAGGGGTACTCTGTTGCTTTATATCTTATCCGCTAGGACCACTAGGCACCTAGGACCCCGACACCACGACCACGGCCTCCTGAACCCAATATAATGTTTAGAATGCAAGGTGTCTGCACAGAGATTGCTGAGATAAGATGTGTAGCAACGGAGTACCTCTTTAAGTTTTAAAAACAATTACCCTGTGCCTTAGATTCTGGAAGTTGTGACATGGTGGAGAATCACAAGCTAAGCACGGTACTCAGCCAGTGGTGTAATAGACCCTTTTTCTTTTGGAGTAGGTGCTGAATATTGTCTGCTAACGGTATTCTGAGTAGATTGGGGGGAACATAAAAAGCACATCCTTACATTCCTCGCTCCCAGAGAGCGCTTGCTGTGTTTGGGTCTTGGTGTTAATGGAGAACATTAGATGAAAAAATATATACTCGGAATATCCCTTTAAACTAAAGTCAGCACACTTAATGCTGGTCTTAGACAAACATAGAGGTAAATGGTTGCATACACTTGCACTGCATGTGCTTGGTCCTGTCTGAGGGAAAATAAAAACCTACAAAATGCTTGTCCATCAAACCAATGCTAACAGCTCATCCCATTTTTGCCGTTTACCATTTTACTGAGGGGGGGTTGTATGAATTAAGCTTTATGAAGTTATAGAAAATGTTTTATTTTTGTTTAAAGGTGACAAAGGAGATGCCTGTCCAACGTGTGAAACAATGCCATCACCACTACCAGGGCCACCAGGGCCTCAAGGTCCTCCTGGGGAACAAGGTATGATTTCTGCTGTTACTGTACACAAACAACTAACTTGCTTTGACTCTTTCCCTATCTGTCTCCATCTGTCTCTTCAGAGGAAATACTAGGTAGTACTGCAAATCAATGACTGACCATGTATTGCATGGAAGAGCTGGGTTCGTCAGCATGGGAGGTTTTTTTTCAATTTGGCTTGGTAAACAATTATGTTTTAGTGTAATATCAAACCGATTGACGCCTAACACACAGTGCAAGGCCTTATTATTCAAGATGACGAAAGAATAAACACGTTAGACAAAGACATATTTTGACAGCTAATGTTAAAGGGGTTATCCAGGAATAGTAAAACACAGCTAATTTCTTTGATAAACAGCTCCACATCTTTCTCCAGGTTGGGTGTGGTTTTACAACTTGGCTCCATTCACTTTAATTCAACTTACCTGCAGAACCACACTCAACCTGGAGACAGACAGGAAGTGTTTTTTTAAAGAAAGTAGCTGTGTTTTTCTATTTCTGGATAACCTCTTTAAAATCAGTAATATAATGTAACTTTAGGTCTGTATGAAGGGAAGGCTATGCTATAAAATTGATCAGCAGAATTTTTAAACAAAAACCTAGAGAAGCTTTAAAGGGGTACTCCTCTGCTCAGCGTTTGGAACAAGCTGTTCCGAACAGTGGAGCCGGGGCCGGTAGCTTATGACATCGCGTCCCGCCTCCTCAATGCAAGTCTATAGGAGGGGGTGTGCCTCCTCCCATAGACTTGCATTGAGGGGGAAGGGCGTGACGGCATGAGGGGTGGGGCTATGATGTCACGAGCTCCCGGCTCCAGAATTCGTTTGTTCCAAACGCTGAGCAGCGGAGTATCCCTTTAACATCGGAGGTGCAGGCTAAAATGAAAAAAAGTAAAAAAAATCATACATTCTTAAAAATGTTATATTAATACCAAATCAGTTTAAAAAGAAAAAAAACAACAGTAAGTGATGTTACAATAACTACCTGATTATGTCTATTTGCTTTGCTTATTGTTAATACACTTTTTTTCTTCAACTTATTTTTCTCAAGGTTCTCCTGGCCAATCAGGAATTAAGGGAGACAGAGGGGAACCAGGCTATGATGGCCCACCAGGAGCACCTGTAAGTAATGAATGTACTAGAGAAAATGGAAGAAATCCATCATCCACATGTTTGAAGAAAAAATGTATCATAATTTATTAGATAAAATAGGAAACATTTACTGCTTCTTCTCTTTTTTTAATCCACTCCACACCATGAGTGGGTTTAAAAAAGAGAAGTAGAAGCCTATGTTCTTTTTCATCATGATCCACACCTGCTTTTGTCTTCAACACTGCTTAACAAAACTTCACAGCATAAGGCTAGATTTCCACTTGTTTTTTTGTTACAAAAACGCCAATAAAAACGCCCGTTCTGCCGCATGGCGTATTTTTTTTTGTGAAAAAACGATGCGGCCAGATGTGAGCTGCAAGTCAATAGTAAACTGCAAAATGCCAAATCCACTTGGAGTTTTTTAGTTTGGCATTTTTGGGCTTCTTGGCAGTCTTTAAAAAACGACCTCTTGTCGAGACTTTGGCGTTTTTTGGGGAAAATCTTGGCGTTTTTCTCCCATAGAAGTTTATGGGAGAGAAAAAATGCCAAGAAAAACGCCATGTGGGTTTTAACTTTGGCGTTTTTTCAGGTGGTTTTTATTCTCTTTTAGACTTTAACGATCCAAAAAAGTGATGGAGATACCTTTTTTATAAAAATTTAGTAGGGTACCACTAAAAATAATAATAAAAAAGATACAGTAGTGATGGAAAAAATTGTATTTAACAAAATGTATCTTTTTTATAACAAAATTTTAATACATTTTTAAACAGGGATCAATTTATGTGCGCGGGTAGGGCACTAAAAATGTAGCCGACAATAATAAAAAATTTTTCGGTAGTACTACTTCTCCCAGCATGGAACACACTGTTCCATGATGGGAGTAGTAGTTACCTGTACTAATTGAAAGATTGCCGGGGTCTGCTGCGATCCTCCTGTATAATGTGTAGATGCGGATGCTCTTCTATTGTCCCCTGCACTGCCGTATATATACACATATTCATATTTCCCGCAGAGCTGTGGTTGACCAGATGGTTCCAGCCAATCACAACTCTCTGTGGGAAATAGGAATATGTGTGTATATACATCAGTGCAGGGGACCATAGAAGAGCAGCCGCCCCTATCTATACATTATACAGGAGGATCACAGCGGGTGTCAGAAGTTACACTCGCTGCGATCTGTCTATTAATGCAGGTACTACAGCTCCCAGCATGGAGCAGAGTGTGCTCCATGCTGGGAGTAGTAGTACCTGCAGTAAGGGACAGATCACAGCGGATGTCACTCCTCCTGACACCCGCTGCGATCCTCCTGAAGTGACTGTCGGGATCAGCTGTTCTCAAGGCTACAGAGTCGGGAGAACAGCTGATGCTGAGCTGTATATATACATTGTATACCTACTGCCCAGCAAGAACTTACAGTGAGCCTGCAATGTGTATACAGTATTCACATTGCTGGCTCACTTAACCCCTTGCTGAGCTGTGCGCTAAGACAGCCCAGCAAGGAAAGAGTTAACTTACACTGCTGGACAGTGTAGATTAACCCTTTGGGCAGTATACACTATATACAGCTATCTATAGATAGCTGTACATAGTGTATACAGAAGATGGAGAAGTCCCCCTACCTTCGTCCAGTCCCCGCGGGCCCGTGTAGCTCCGCCCCTAGTGATGACATCATTAGGGGTGGAGCTACATACGGGATCCAGGCTGGTAAGGGTATAAGGCTCTGTTAACATTGTCCGTTTTGGATAATGTGAACAGACCTTTCTGGCAGTGTCTACCCAGACAGGGAGACTCCAGCTGTTGCTAAACTACAACTCCCAGCATGCCCAGACAGCTAAAGGCTGTCTGGGCATGCTGGGAGTTGTAGTTTTGCACCAATTGGAGGCTTCCTGTTTGGGAAGACATTGCATTATGGGCGCTCACCCCTGCGGAGAGTGCAAAAAATGTCCTAACCCATTTTTTTGTGTTTTTTTTTTCTTCTTGTTTCAGATCCGTGTATGCAGAGGATTACGGTGGATTCGATGGATTACGACGGATTAACTGGATTTTTTTATTTTAATGGTTTAAATGGTTAATGAGGGCTGTGGGGGAGTGTTTTTTTTTTTTAAATAAAATAATTTTTCCAATGTGTTGTGTTTTTTTTAATTGAATTTTCAGGCTTAGTAATGGAGACTGTCTAATAGACGGAATCCATTACTAAACTGGGGCTTAGCGTTAGCCCCAAAAACAGCTAGAGCTAACCCCCAATTATTACCCCGGTACCCACCGCCACAGGGGTGTCAGGAAGAGCCGGTACCAACAGGCCCGGTGCGTCAAAAATGGTGCTTCTGGGCCTAGGCGGTAACAGGCTGGCGTTATTTAGGCTGGGGAGGGCCAGAAACAATGGTCCTCGCCCACCCTGGTAACATCAGGCTGTTGCTGCTTTGTTGGTATCTAGCTGATACTGAATATACAGGGAACCCTATGCGTTTTTTTTTTTCATAAATAAAAAAAACGCGTAGGGTTCCCCCTATTTTTAGTATCAGCCAGATACCAACCAAGCAGCAACAGCCTGACGTTACCAGGGTGGGCAAGGACCATTGTTACTGGCCCTCCCCAGCCTTAATAACGCCAGCCTGTTACCGCCTAGGCCCAGAAGCGCCATTTTTGACTCTCCGGGCCTGTTGGTACCGGCTCTTCCCGGCACCGCTGTGGCGGTGGGTACCGGGTAATAATTGAGGGTTAGCGCTAGCTGTTTTTGGGGCTAACGCTAAGCCCTGACTTAGTAATGGATTCTGTCTATTAGACAGCCTCCATAACTAAGCCTGAATATTCAATAAAAAAGAAAACACAACACATTGGAAAACATTTTTTATTTAAAAAAAAAACTCCCCCGCAGCCCTCGTTAACCATTTTATTAAAATATAAAAAATCCTGTTCTTCCGTGGTAATTCATCGAATCCGTCGTAATCCTCTGTATACATGGATCTGAAACGAGAAGAAAGGACAAACACCAAAAAAATGGGTTAGAACATTTTTTGCGCTCTCTGCAGGGGAGAGCCCCCATAATGCAATGTCTACCTAAACAGTGAGCCTCCAATTGGTGCAAAACTACAACTCCCAGCATGCCCAGACAGCCTTTGGCTGTCTGGGCATGTTGGGAGTTGTAGTTTAGCAACAGCTGGAGTCTCCCTATCTGGGTAGACACTGGCAGAAGGGTCTGTTCCCATTATCCAATATGGACAATGTTAACAGAGCCTTATATCCTTGCCAGCCTGGATCGCGTCTGTAGCCCCGCCCCTAATGATGTCATCAATATGGGGCGGAGCTACACGGACATGCGGGGACTGGACGGAGGTAATGGGACTTCTCAGTCTTCTGTATACACTATATACAGCTATCTATAGATAGCTGTATATAGTGTATACCGCCCAAAGGGTTAACCTACACTGTCCAGCATTGTAAGTTAACTCTTTCCTTGCCGGGCTGGCTAAGCGCACAGCTCAGCAAGGGGTTAAGTGAGCCAGCAATGTGTATACTGTATACACATTGCAGGCTCACTGTAAGTTCTTGCTGGGCAGTAGATATACGATGTATACCTACGTCTCAGCGTCAGCTGTTCTCCCGGCTCTGTAGCCCTGAGAACCGCTGATCCCGACAGTCACTTCAGGACAATCGCAGTGGGTGTCAGGAGAAGTGACCTCCGCTGTGATCTGTCCCTTACTGCAGGTACTAATACTCCCGACACGGAGTACACTGCTCCATGCTGGGAGCTGTAGTACCTGCATTAATAGACAGATCGCAGCGAGTGTCACTCCTCCTGATGCCCGCTGTGATCCTCCTGTATAATGTATGGATGCAGCGGCCGCTCTCCTATGGTCCCCTGCACTGCCGTATATATACACATATTCCTATTTCCCACAGAGTTGTGATTGGCTGGAACCATCTGACCAATCACACCTCTCTGCGGTAAATACGAATATGTGTATATTTACGACAGTGCAGGGGACCATAGAAGAGCGGTCGCTGCATCTATACATTATACAGGATCGCAATGGACCACGGCGATCTGTCAATTAGTACAGGTAACTACTACTCGTATCATGGAACAGTGTGTTCGATGCTGGGAGTAGTAGTACTACCTAAAAAATGTAAAAAATAAAAAGTGAAACACACAAACACACACTACATTTTTATTATTGTCGGCTACATATTTAGTGCCCTACCCGCGCACATAAATTGATCTCTGTTTAAAAATTAATTAAAATTTTGTTATAAAAAAGATTTAAAAAATTTAAATACAATTTTTTACATCACTACTGTATCTTTTTTATTATTATTTTTTAAAGGTACCCTACTAAATGTTTATAAAAAAGGTATCTCCAACACTTTTTTTATCGGTAAAGTCCAAAAGAGAATAAAAACCGCCTGAAAAAACGACAAATTTAAAACCCACATGGTGTTTTTCTTGGCGTTTTTTCACTTCCATAGACTTCTATGGGAGAAAAACGCCAAGATTTTCCCGAAAAAACGCAGAGGTCTCGACAAGAGGTCGTTTTTTAAAAACTGCCAAGGAGCCCAAAAACGCCAAAAGGATTAAAAAAACGCCAAACTGAAAAACTCCAAGTGGATTTGGCATTTTGCAGTTTACTATTGACTTGCAGCTAACATCTGGCCGCAGCGTTTTTTCACAAAAGTGGAAACCTAGTCTGATATCACACTGTTTTTAGGAGAAATCAATTTTGTGTTAACCACTTAAATGACTGAATAACCACTATAAATGACTGGATGCTGGATAACTTTCCTTTTCTCTTTGCTTCTATTTAAGTTAACACTAGATGAGCTGGACTATGTTTTGCTACAAAGTAATAAGTGTACTAGTTATATGTAGTATTCTACCTGTAGAAAAAAATATAAATAAATTAGGGGAAATATGAATTAAACCCAGTACAAAATTGACCTGTGTAAAGTGAAATATGTATTGACTGAAATTTTTCTTTAAGATTACGGTATATCTATCATCATTATTATTATTATTAATATTTTTATTGTTTGTTTGATTATTTATTTATTCATTAATTCATTCATTT
This sequence comes from Hyla sarda, assembly GCF_029499605.1. Taxonomy (NCBI): domain Eukaryota; kingdom Metazoa; phylum Chordata; class Amphibia; order Anura; family Hylidae; genus Hyla; species Hyla sarda. Next base: position 172,534,255 of record NC_079190.1, on the reverse strand, counting down.
ATCTAGGGACCACAAGGTGTCCCAGGCCTTATGGGGAGACCTGGAGCAAAAGGAGCACCTGGTGAAGTTTATTTTGAACCAAAATTAAAAGGGGACAAAGGAGATCCTGGCTTACCTGGACTGCAAGGTACTCCTGGAAGAGAGGGAAAGCCTGGAAGAGATGGCGAGCCAGGACAACCAGGCCTTAAAGGTGTTTCGGTATGTTTCTATTTTATTACAATTTTTTTAAGTTTAAAGAGAATGTCTAATTTAGCTAATATTTCATCTTAATAATTAAATGTAAAATTGTACAAGAGAATTAATGGTTTTTAGGGTGGTCATATAAGAGATACAAACTTCCTTTTTGTACACACTGCAATTAGATGTGTGCTTTTTAGGCAAACTAAAATGAGTGTGAGTCAATTGACAGAAACATGATTAAATAATAAAGATGTGGCCCAATCTATACAGTAAAGCTGACAAGAGCTACAGAAAGCAGGAAGCATCAACTGGCTGTGACAGCTCTAGTGGCCAGTGTTGCTAAATATTTGATAGTGAAAAAAAGACCCCCATTTTTTAACTAAGAACATGTTATGATAAAAATACAACTGAAGTAAAACAATGCTGTAATAAAGTAAAAAACTTTTGACAATTTATGCTAACATGTCAAAAGTTTTGATCAATCGGTCTAAGTGCTGATATCCCCACTAATGACTCGATACAGCCAGGAGAATCGGCAGTATGTTCTTCTCCTCAACTTGGTGCTCAGTCCGACTTGTAGCGGAAGTCTACACATCTTCTGCAGTGTCTGCATGAAGTGTCAAAAGGTTTATTTAAAAAAAAAAAATGACAGTACAACCTGAAATAGTGTCATTTTCTGATTACTGGAGATAAGTGGAGTAAGAATGATACCTTCATTAGCTAACTGAGAAGATATAGTTTTCAATCTTTCAAGACCTCTTAGGTCCTTATTGGACAAATAAAATGTAAAAAGCAATCTATATTTTCCCAGTGAACCAATAAAGGTATCAACCTTACTCCACTTATCTCCTGTATTTCTACGGCTAACACGGTACCAATTCTGATTATACATGTTATAAATCTTCTGATTATCCATTTTCTTTAAAGCGGTACTCTGGTGAAAAACATTTGTTTTTTAAAGGAAAACTGTTAGCTTTCTCCCCCCCGCACTAAGCAGCGGTACTGGCTGGTAGTGCAGGGGACGCTGATCGGTCCGATGCTTACTGTGCCCGGATCCGCTGCGCTGTTGGGCCCTTATCTTCTAATTTCGGGATTTGCTGTTGAGGTGCTAACTGGCAACGACTGGGCTAACTGGCACTCTGACGTCAGTTCTGCTGGCCGCAGCGCCGCCTAGCTCATCAATATTCCTCCCCTCTCTCTTCATTACAGAATGGGGAGAAGAGGGAGTGGCGGAGGGAGGGGAGGAATATTGATGAGCTGGGCGGCGCTGCGGCCAGCGGCACTAACGTCAGAGTGCCAGTTAGCCCGGCCGGTGCCAGTTAGCACCTCATTAGCATATCCCGAAAATAGAAGATTAGGGCCGAACGGCAGTTTTCCTTTAAATCAACTGGTGACAGAAAGTTAAACAGATTTGTAAATTACTTCTATTTAAAAATCTTAACCCTTCCAGTACTTATCAGCTGCTGTATGCTTTTATGCTCTACAGGAAGTTCTTTTCTTTTTTAATTTATTTTCTGTCTTACCACAGTGCTCTCTGCTGACATCTCTGTCCATGTCAGGAACTGTCCAGAGCAGGATAGGTTTGCTATGGGGATTTGCTCCTGCTCTTGACAGTTCCTGAGACAGAGGTGTCAGCAAAGAGCACTGTGGTCAGACAGAAAAGACATTTAAAAAGAAAAGAACTTCCTGTGGAGCATACCGCAGATGATAAGTACTGGAAGGGTTAATATTTTTAAATTGAAGTAATGTACAAATCTATGTAACATTCTGGCATCAGTTGATTTTCTTTTTTTTTTTACCAGAGTACCTTTTAGGGTGGGTTCACACACAGTATTTTGTTCATTGTTTTAAGGCATTATTTTGGTCAGTATTTTTAGCCAAAACTAGGAGTGGAACTGACATAAAGAAAGACTATAATGAAAATATTTGCAGTATTTTCTAAAATATATGTTTTATATGCATAAAAGTTTAACATTATTGACTTTTCATGAAAGCAAAGTGAAGAACCTTTCTAAATAGCCTTCTTGGAAAATTTCTACCATTAAAATTGATAAAAATAAATCCATCAGACAGACTTTCTGTTCTCTCAGTGTTATTTCAATGAGATAATAGCAGGAAGGGGGATTACACAGCAGTTCAGATAGTGGACAGGAAGAAACCCTGGAGGAATGCTCACACAGGTTGCAGAGGGGGGGGGGGGGCAGATATAAGGCAGTCTGTAAGGGAAAGACATATAGGCTGTACAGTATAAAGAGAAACTCATACAGCACATTTTAAAGACTATAGAAGCAAAGATATTAATAAAGGTCTTTGGAGAAAATGTTTGTTGTTTTTTCTTTTTCGCACCATTAACAAAACGCAACAATATACAATGCTTTTCAATAGTGTCCATAGCTTTTAAGATTAATTTTACTCTTCGTTCAATTAAATTTAATTATCCAGCCAACATGTATTGGTAAACACACTAAAAATACAGTAGAATAAATCTGTTATACCCAAACACATTATACATAGGACCAAGGTATATTTAGAATAGAGAGCGGGAAAAAAAAAGAAAAAATAGTAAAATAGTGGTATAATTTTTCAACAATATACTGCCCTGTGTTAATTAAATAAAAGTAGAAATAATTTATTTTATTTTGAGTATATGTTAAGAAACAAATAAACTGTACGAACATAAACTTGATCTATTCACTGTAAGTAAGTCATACTTCAACCCAACATGATGGTTGAAAGATTATCTGTCACCTTAAATCACTTACATAAACTATGCCCATAGGCCCGACAGCCCTGTGTGCCAATTAAAGGCTGTGATGTGAGTGAGACATGCATGGTTGCTTGGCGATGGTGCAGACCTGCTGGCCACACCTCCAGTACCCTCCGGACCTGAAGTAAAATGTGTTTTTAATCAGCTTTTTGTGAGCAAGCAACATAAGAAAGGTGTATGAGTAAAGGGGACAATAGGGGGAATGTGTTTATAAAAATAGTTTACGTAGGTGATTTTAGGTGTCAGATGCAAGTGTAAAAGAATGGTTAAGTGATCATCATTGCTTGTACCAACAAAAGCTTGCTTAGATCAAGTACTTAAAGGGGTTGTCCAATTTGATCAAGCAATCCTTGATCTTATCAACAAATAAAAGAGTGTGAACATGCAAACATAAACCAGTCTTACACATGAAGGAGTGAGCGTAATTTATTACAATATATGGTAATCACTTAAAAGACAATGTTGCATTAAAAGTAAAGACTCTAAATCAGCAATGTCCTAAAGACTAATCTTATATATAAATCACATGTAGTTGATTTGATATTGGGTTAAAATTAGACGACTTGTTTTGAATCATATGCAGACAAGTAGCGGTAATAATGTACCAATTTGCCATCTAAAAATGCACCTCTGCAGTGTTTCGCTAAATGATTACTTTAACTTATTTTAAATATAATATATTTATTAGGAAAATCGAGAAACGGCACATAATATACATGTGATTGTCTATTAATAAGTCTATGTTGCTGCATATACAATTTAGGGATCAATTGGCTTCAAAGGTGAGCGTGGACCACCTGGAGACAGTGGATTTCCTGGGCTACCTGGACAAAAAGGTTTGCAAGGACCTCCAGGATCTGGTCCAACAGGGCAACCTGGAGAAAGAGGAGAACCTGGAGTGCCAGGATTTTCAGGAGTACCAGGCAATCCAGGTAAGCACAATAATATTTTTCCTGTGAAACACTCGATCATACAATACTGACTTTTCTGAAATCCATTCAACAATACTACCGATTACATAAAATGTTTTGCTTTCTCTTTAGGAAGTAAGGGTGAACCTGGAAAATTAACTATTCTGTCAGGGCCACCGGGACCAATGGGAAACCCAGGTTCACCTGGTTTGCCAGGAGATCAAGGTATAGTTGACTGCACAAAACGACATATGTGGATAAACTGATCATGGCTGTATTATAATAAAGCAGATGTCAGATGTAAGAATAGTGGTCTAATTGTGTTTCTTTAAATTTCTTACCTTTTTTATACTTTTTTTTTATCTTCAGGTGATAAGGGTGCTCCTGGATTTCCAGGAAGACCTGGATTTCCTGGAGAAAAGGGTGAGCTTGGCTTACAAGGGAAAGGACTTCCTGGGCCTCCTGGTGAAAAAGGTTTGTTCAATTTTATACGTCATACAATCATATTATTTTCACCCAACAATGCCTAATTTGCCTTTAAACTTTTTTTATTTTGTTGTTAAAAAATTTATAGTGGGCAGCATTGAAACCCAATTTGCAAACAACATTATATTTATAGTATACAAGGCATATCTATATCTTGAACTAAAGAGATGAATGCTACCGTATATACTAGAGTATAAGCCTACCCGAATATAAGCCGAGGCCCCTAATGTTACCCCAAAAACCCAGGAAAAGTTATTGACTCGACTATAAGTCTAGGGTGGGAAATACATCATCCCCCATGTAATCATCCAGACCCCTGTCATGATCCAGACCCCCGTCATCATCCCCCCCCCCTTCATCATCACTGCCTGTCAATACCTTTATCAGTGGTCTTCAACCTGTGGACCTCCAGATGTTGCAAAACTACAACTCCCAGCAAGCCAAAACTACAATGCTGGGTGTTGTAGTTTTGAAACCTCTGGAGGTCCGCAGGTTTAAGACCACTGCGGCCTTCGTCATCATCCAGCCCCCCCCCTTGTTGTTTTGTACTCACCTCCCCTCTGCGGGAAGTTAGGGTGAGCTGGTCCGGGCCATCTATGCTGCAGGGACTGTCCGGTGGGGAGGGTTAGTTGTTGCCGGCTGTCCATTTTCACGGGGAGGCCCTCTTCTCCGCGCTTCGGGCCCGGACTAGTGACGTTGCCTTGACGACGACGCACAGGGACGTTGCGCATGAACGTCCCTGTGCGTCGTCGTCAAGGCAACGTCACTACTCCGGGGCCGGGCCAAAGCGCGGAGAAGAGGCCCCCCCCCCGGTGAAAATGGACAGCCCGCAAGGACTAACCATCCCCACCGGATGGTCCCTGCAGCATAGATGGCCCGGACCAGCTCACCCTAACTTCCCACTGAAGGGAGGTGAGTACAAAACAAAAGGGGGGGGGGGGGGGGCTGGATGATGACAAAGGCCGCAGTGGTCTTCAACCTGCGGACCTCCAGAGGATTCAAAACTACAACACCCAGCATGCAACATCTGGAGGTCCGCAGGTTGAAGACCATTGATGAAGGGATTGACAGGTGGAGAGTTCACTTGAGTATAAGCCAAGGGGGGGCGTTTTCAGCACGAAAAATCTCTAATACTCGAGTATATACGGTATATTCTAATAAATATTTAGGAAGGAATTACTAGCTCCCATCTCATGTAAATGAGCAGGCTAATAACATGATACTGTGCACTCCTGCATGCAATGCAATCAGCGTTATTCGGCTATGTTCTCATGGGGAAATGCCGATCCTTTGCAGGCATGGAGTGGGGTCTATAATTCATATAATTATGTCCTGAAAGCCAAAGGGGGCTCTTCTCCTTCTGGGTCCTACCAGGTGGTCAGGCAACCAAATATGGCATAAGTTGGGGTACTGCCCAGCCCAGGACGAACAATGTAATAAAATATGGGGAGCGATGTAACAAAATGATGTTCCACAAATAAAGCATTTGGGGGGAAAAAGCTAATTTTTTATTTTTTCTACTGACTTTGAAATAATTCCAGCCACACAATAAGGGCTCAATGTACCCACTACTGTCCTAGATAAATACTTAAGAGGGTGTAGTTTTGAAAATGGGTTTACTTCTGGGGGTGCAGTATTGTTCCAACAGCTAGAATGTTTTGCAAGCATGAAGTATGGTCTATAATTTGTATAATGATATCCTAAAAGCCAAATGGCGCTCCTCTCCTTTTGGGTCCCACCACGTTGCCAAGCAACCACATATGGCCTATACAGGGGTACTCCCTAACATGGGACAAGCAGCATAATAAAATTTGGAGTGCATTTCATTCATTTCAGAAGCTATTTTAAATAAATGTATCCCACAAATGATGCATATGTGGAAAAAAAACAAAATATTAAAATGTAAATATTTTACACTGACTTATGCTAATACAATCAAAACATAAAGGCTTCAAAAAAGTATTACTAACCCAAGTGAATATTTTAGGGGCCTTAGTTTTTATAAAGAGGTAACTTGAGGGGGAGCAGTATGGAACTTCCAGCTTCAGTCCTTTGCAGGCATGGAGTGGGACCTATAATTTTTATTAATAATGTCCTGAAATCCAAATGGCGTTCCTTACCTTCTGGGTCCCACCATGTATTGAAGCAACCAAATGGGTAATAAAATATGGGGCACATTTCCTCCTTTTCAAATGCAATGTAAAAAAAACATGTCCCACAAATGATGCATTTGTGGGGCAAAAAAAGCAAATTTTAATATTTTCTACTGACTTTGTAACTATTCCAGCCACACAAAAAGGACTCAAAGTACTCACTTTTGGTCTAGGTGAATACTTTAGGGAGTGTAGTTTCCAAAATGTGTTACTTGTCGGGGTTCTTTATGATTCTGGCAGCTAAAATGCTTTGCAGGCATGAAGTGCGGCCTATAATCTATTTGGCCTAAAATGATTCCCTGAAAGCCAAATGGCACTTCTCTCCTTTTGGGTCCTGTCATGCGGCCATGGAACTTAATATGGCCTAAGCGGAGGTATTTCCGAACACGGGACAAGAAGTTTAAAAAATATATGGTGCTTTTCTTCCAATATCAGAAGCGATGTACAAAAAATAAGTACCACAAATGATGTATTTTTGAAAAGAAGAAAATGTCAATTTTTTACACTGACTTTCCAATAATTCCTGCCCCCCCCCAAAAAAAATGGTGTTAAAATACTCACTATACTCAAGGTGATTAGCTTTAGGGGTCTAGTTTTTAAAATGGGGTCCTTTGGAGGGGGGGGGGGGGGGGGGGGGGAGTTCCTATGTTCTGCCACCTCTAATTTTCTGTAAACCTTGCATAGCACATAAAAATGTATATTTTTAAATTTCCAAAATTCTTAAAATGTCAAGTGAAATTGTTAGGCTCCTAATTAATTTGAAATATTAATAAAAAAAAATAAATGCTGTCAAAAAAGTAGTCATCTGAAAGTGTGAGTTTCATTAACTATTTGCTCAGTAAGTATAAATATATGCAACCTATTAGCGATAAAATAGCAAAAATCGAATATTCACTTACTTTTACTATGTACATGTAGTACAAATTGTGCCAAAAAACAATCTCAGAATTGTCGTGATTAGCAAAACATTGCCACAGTTATTCTCTAATAGAGCCATACGATTTGAAGTAATAGGCTTGGTCTTTAAGGGGCATACAGGCTTAATTGTTTTGGTCCTTAAAGAGTTAATTATATATGGAGAAATACCAAGCGCACTATTGAAACAAACAAACCAAAACAAACAAAAAGAAAAGTAAAAAAAAAAAGAAAAATTTAAACACAAATAAATACAAGTAAAAGAAAAATTAAATAAACAAAGTCCGCCTCACATCAAAAAAAGTTAAACATTTCCAAACTCGCAATTCACACTCACCAATAGTGTCAAAAAAATGTATGTCCCTATGAGGGATATCATCCATATACAGATGCATATAAAGATAATGATGGGAGATATTTAAAGTTATCTAAGGGTCTTTGTTCTTGGTGCTATAGTGACATTACACTCACTGAACCAAATGGTAACTTTATTATGAATAGAAATATTTATTTACTGTATATACTTTTCTTGTTAGAATTACTCTCCTGACTTCACAGAGGCATCTAAGCAATCTAAATATTCTTGCAGCATAAAATATAGTAGTAGATTTTGTCGTTCCAGTATATTCCTTTATCAATGTTATGCCCAAACTGCACAAATTTGCAATAAGAAAATGTGCCATGGATAAAAAAAAAAAAATGTTGGTTTTCTACCACAGATTGCCCAGTAGATCCATACATGGATTAGGCCCATTGTAATGCAGTAAAGCTAATCACTGTATCGTTCACATGCTTTGCTGGCAGAATCTTGGACCATTCTGTTGGATTTAGGCACAGAATCCATGACTCCATAGGATGTAATCAATTCATTATTTATAATATTATTTAAAATTATTACCACATACCTTTCTTTGCCTAAATTTCCATATGGTTATAGAACACAATGGCACAGATTTATTAATCTATCAAAAATGTGTCTTATTTTTGTGCCAGACAGATAGCAACCAATCACAGGTCAGCTCTCAAATTTTTTGGTATGATAAAAGCTGAGTTGTGATTGGTTTCTATCTGTCTAAGAAATAAATCAGACCCTTTTTTTGTCTCAGGCAGATTGATAAGGCTGGGTCATTGTGTATAAGTGATAACAGTGTTAAGATTTGGGTGCATGATGTTCATTTTCCAGGTTATCAAGGTATGGAAGGTGCACGAGGAACGGATGGTATTCCTGGTCAGCCAGGTCGTGATGGTCTACGGGGTGAATCAGGTGCACCAGGACCAAAAGTAGGTAACAGTTTACAGATAATCTGAAATGATTCACAAGATCACATTCACAGGGCACTACAGGTGTTGTGAAACTATAACTTTCAGCATACCTTATAAAACTCAGGCTATTAGGATATGCTGGGAGTTAAAGTCACCAAAAATTCTGTATTGTGGTCTGTGCAGTATTCCTAGGATACAAGAAATAGTGGACACAGCATGAAACAATACTGTCAGTAAGATCATGCGGTCCTATTTGTAACTCCTTAAATCGCATCTGACAGTAAGGTCACCAGCACTTACCTGAAGTTTTTGGAAAACTTCCACAGCAGTTTTGAGCCAAAGCCAAAAGTGTACTTTAAAGGAATAGGACATATAAAGGAAGGACTTATTCTTCTCCTCCCTTATGGATCCACTGCTGACTTTGGCTCAAAAACTGCAGTGGCAGTTTTCCAAAAACTGTCAGAAAAAAAAACAAGTGGAAACTTAGCCTCATACTGCTTACCGGGTGCAAATCAGTGCAGCCGTTCCGGAGATATTAGTGTGTTTGCTGATATGTTAATTCCTAGTGTTGGAGGCAGTTTGCTGCTGCATGAGCTCCTGCTTTGTCCGATAACTCTTCCCCTTGCGCCTCCATTGTGCACTGCTTAGTAGGCACATCTCTCTGGCCGGCATTTATCATTGTAGTGTAAGTGAAGCATTTTTTTACACCTTTTTTGTGTGTGCTGCTAATGTGTAGGAGCACCAAATTTATTAACTGGTCACAGAGCATTTGATAAATTTCATTCTTCACATACACCAAAAAACTAAGCTAAGTCTGGGCTGGTGTAGTTTTAGAGACTTTTCAGTGGCTTTGCGCCTTTTTTGTGCCTTTTCACAAAAAGGTGCAGTTCATAAAACTCTTCCATATCATGTGTATTGCCAAAATCAGTGGATTGGAACTCAAAATCAGCAGAAATATGTAAACCAAAAGGCGCAAAAAAGGCTTGCGCCTTTTTTGCGCCTTTTGTAGACACAAAAAACTGTCTAAAGACATTGGTAAATGTCAGCCCGTGAGCCTTGCTTCGAAGTTATTATTTCTGGCATTTTATTTTCCTTTTTTTTTAAATTTAACTATGCATACTGCACTGTCCTGTTGCTAATTGAGGCCAGCATGATCTTATCGATGATTACCCATTAAAAACATGAAAGAAGACTTAATTTTGATGTGTATCATTTCAGGTGCTTCCTTTGTACTTTTTTTTGTGCTTAAACAACCTCACCGTAAAACAATAGAAATGCATGTATGAGCAGTGAGCTAAAAGTCCAATCGGCTGATGATTTACTGATGGTTGGTTGGCAAGCCTTCTATTGAGAGCTTGCACATTGCACTTTTCTCAGATCTCACTGCAAGATGACTTTAACCCCTTGTGGGCTCAGGGTTTTTCTGTTTTTGCACTTTCGTTTTTTCTCCTCACATTTTAAAAATCATATCCCTTTCAATTTTGCACCTACAGACCCAAATGATGGCTTCTTTTTTGTGCCACCAATTCTACTTTGTAATGACATCAGTCATTTTACCCAAAAATCTAAAGTGAAACAAAAAAAGAAAATCATTGTGAGACGAAATTGAAGAAAAAAACGCCATTTTATAATATTTAGGGGCCTTCCGTTTCTACGCAGTAAATTTTTCGGTAAAAATGACACCTTATCTTTATTCTGTAGGTCCATACGATTAAAATGATACCCTACTTATATAGGTTTGATTTTGTTTCACTTCATAACGAAAATTTATACGTTTAAAATTGTCATCTTCTGAACCCTATAACTTTTTTATTTTTCGCCTAATGGGGCGGTATGAGGGCAAATTTTTTGCACCGTGATCTGAAGTTTTTATGGGTACCATTTTTGCTCGGATCGGACTTTTTGATAGTTTTTTATGAATTTTTGTTATGGTATAAAAAGTGACCAAAAATACGCTATTTTGGACTTTGGAATTTTTTTATGCGTACGCCATTGACCGCGCGGTTTAATAAACAATATATTTTTATAGTTCGGACATTTACGCATGCGACAATACCACATATGTTTAGATTTATTTTTATTTACATGTTTTTGTTTTTTTTAAATGGGAAAGGGGGGGGGTGATTTGAACTTTTATTAGGGAAGGGGTTAAATCACATTTACTAACTCTTCTTCTTCACTTTTTTTTTTGCAATGTTATAGCCCCCATAGGGGGGCTATAACATGCAGTACAATAATTGCCAGCACTGTTCAATGCAAAGCCATAGCATTGCATTGATCAGTGTCATCGGTGGCGGATTGCTCCAGCCTGGATCTCTGGCTTGGAGCAATCAATCGCCGATTGGATGCGCCGGAGGCAGGTAACGGACCCTCCACTCACGTCCTAGCTGATCGGGACATCATGGTTTCACTGTGATGGTCCAGATCAGCCCGACTGAGCTGCCGGGAATGCTTTTTTTTACCGATCAACTTTGAATGCCGCAACTAAAGGGTTAATAGTGCGCATCACTGCATCAGTGATGCGCGCTTTTAGCCCCGGGCCCCGGCTACCGTTAAGCGACGGGACCCGGCTACCGTTAACCGCCGGGACCGACCAGTTATATCACGGGAGTGGGACTCAGGACTTACTGGTACACCCTGAGTCCCCAAGAGGTTAAAGGGGTACTCCACTGGAAAACATTTTTATTTTTACACCAACTGGTGCCAGAAAGTCAAACAGATTTGTAAATGACTTCTATTAAAAAATCTTCATCCTTCCAGTATTCATCAGCTGCTGTATGATCCACAGGAAGTTCTTTTCTTTTTGAATTTCCTTTCTGTCTGACCACAGACCTGTCCAGAGCAGGATAGGTTTTTTTTTATGGGGATTTGCTCCTACTCTGTATAGTTCCTAAAATGGACGGTGGCGTCAGCAGAGAGCACTGTGGTCAGACAGAACTTCCTGGGGATCATACAGCAGCTGATAAGTACTGGAAGGATTAAGAGTTTTTAATAGAAATCATTTACAAATCTGTTTAACTTTCTGCCACCAGTTGATTTAAAAAAAAAATGTTTTCCAGTGGAGTACTCCTTTTAGAACATTTTAAAATGTTATTTCCAAATATTGAGAGATTACTGTTCTTAGCCACTTGTGTTAAATGTACACAGTAGAACATAAGATCATGTTCTTGTTCCTCTTTTACTCTAGGGTGAGCCAGGACTGGGTCTTCCGGGACCTAAAGGAGCAAGTGGGCCTCCAGGTCCTTATGGAGCTGCTGGAGAAAAAGGAAACACAGGAGCAACAGGTGTTCCTGGAGAACAAGGTCTTCCAGGAGTTCCAGGATATTCTGGGGCTAAAGGTACGATCTGTGTAAAGTATATGATGTAGTTCATAAAGTGAAGTTTTAACCATTTGTATGATATGTGTTATTGGAGTCATTTTACATGTTTATCTAAGTAATTTTATTGTATTTCTTCTAAAAAGGTGACACTGGACCGGCTGGCCAACCAGGCTTAAGAGGTAACCCTGGTGTTCCAGGATTTGGCCCACCAGGTGAACCAGGGCCCTCAGGACCAGCAGGATCCCCAGGAGTTCCAGGTGATAATACTATTGATAACTGTTAATCTGCTGGGGACATGTAGCGTGTTGAACACTATGGGGGGAATTTATCAAAGGATTTGCCTGTTTTTTATGATCGAATTTGTTGTAGTCTAAAATTTGCAACTTTTGGTTTACACAAGAAATCAAAGCAAGTTGACAGATTTGAAGTAACTTTGATGCAACTTTAACCCCTTCCCGACCCATGACATACATGTACGTCATGACCGGGAAGGTTTTCTCGACCTATGACGTACATGTATATCATGCAGATACTGGCCGCTACTTGCGGTATCCTGCCGCGCCCGGTAAGATGGTGGCTATTACCAATAGCAGCCATCTTGCCTCGGGATCTAGGAGGGTTTCGTCCCCCCCCCCCCTAACAGTGATCGCTCCTATCTAGCGATCCTAACTAGCTGATGGCAGCGTTTCGCACACAAAAATTCTCCAGTGTCCTTTACCTGTCCCCCTTCCCCTGGTGTCCCTTGCCTTCAAAATATGCAGTAACTTCTCTGGAGAGAACTGGAAATGGCTGTCCACCTATGGTCTCTATCCAAGCTGATAGAGCTTTAGAGGATCTGCAGAGAAAAATGGCAGAAAATCTCCAAATTTAAATGTGCAAACCTTGTGGCATCATATCCAAGAAGACTGTCTGAATACTTAAGTCAATGTAATATTTTAGTGTTTTTTTTTTTCAATAAAATAGGCTGATTTTTTTTCACATTCTGTTTTCAATTTGTCATTATGGGATATTAAGTACAGATTGATGGGAAAAAACATGATTTTATTTTTATTTTAAAACCAGGCCGTAAACATATTAAAATGTGGTCTTAAACCCTTTACTGTACATATATACAGTGGTCCCTCAACTTGCAATGGCCTCAGATTACAATCTTTTTGGACCATTGTAACTTGAAACCATACTCAACAATACTACAGTCCAGATCTGTGGAATATATCAATGGCAATCACTCGTAAAACAGCTGTATTACTGAAGGGCATGCACTGACTGGTATTGCCTCCCTACTGTACAGGGAGGTACTACATATTCTGTACTACTTTTTACCTTTGCAAGGGTTAGCTGCTCCTTTTAACACTAGGTGAGGACGGCTCCATTTTTGGACAACATTTGGGGGCTTCAGAACCAATTACCAGGTTTCTATAGAGTTATGGTCTCAACATACAATGGTTTCAACATATAATGGTAGTCCTGGAAACGAATAATATTGTAACTTGAGGGATCACTTTATATTGCTGGGTCAATTAGTGTAGTGTTACGCCGAGCGCTCCGGGTCCCCGTTCCTCCCCGGAGCGCTCGCCTCATCCTCGTTGCTGCAGCGCCCCGGTCAGATCCACTGACCGGGTGCGCTGCGGTCCCGCCTCCAGCCGGGATGCGATTCGCGATGCGGGTGGCGCCCGCTCGCGATGCGCACCCCGGTCCCCGTACCTGACTCGCTCTCCGTCGGTCCTGTCCCGGCGCGCGCGGCCCCGCTCCCTAGGGCGCGCGCGCGCCGGGTCTCTGCAATTTAAAGGGCCAGTGCACCAATGTTGGTGCCTGGTCCAATCTTCCCAATTACCAATTAGTGTGATCACCTGTGTACTTCCCTATATTACCTCACTTCCCCTGCACTCCCTTGCCGGATCTTGTTGCCTTAGTGCCTAGTGAAAGCGTTCCCTTGTCTGTTCCTAGCCCGTGTTCCTGACCTCCTGCCGTTGCCCCTGACTACGATCCTTGCTGCCTGCCTCGACCTTCTGCTACGTCCGACCTTGCTTCTGCCTACTCCCTTGTACCTCGCCTATCTTCAGTATCTTCAGCAGTCAGAGAGGTGAGCCGTTGCTAGTGGATACGACCTGGTCACTACCGCCGCAGCAAGACCATCCCGCTTTGCGGCGGGCCCTGGTGAAAACCTGTAGTGGCTTAGAACCGGTCCACTAGCGCGGTCCTCGCCAATCCCTCTCTGGCACAGAGGATCCACCTCCTGCCAGCCGGCATCGTGACAGTAGATCCGGCCATGGATCCCGCTGAAGATCCTACACTGGTCGCCCAGCTAGCCCTAAAGATCGCCCAACGAGATCAACAGCTGGCATACTTGACCTCCGAGGCACTGCGTATTCAGTCACAGATACAGCAGCTGCAGCCGCAGATACAGCAACAGCTACAGCTGCAACTACCATCTCCTCCGCCGGCTCCTGCAACTCCTCCGCAGCAACCGGTCCTTCCTAACCCCTGCTTGTCCCTGCCGGACAAATTTGGCGTAAAGATCGCCCAACGAGATCAACAGCTGGCATACTTGATCTCCGAGACACAGCGTCTTCAGTCACAGTTACAGCAGCTGCTGCCGCAGATACAGCAACTTCAGTCACAGCAGCTGCTGCCGCAGATACAGCAACTTCAGTCACAGCTACAGCTGCAACAACCATCTCCTCCGCCGGCTCCTGCAACTCCTCCGCAGCAACCGGCCGTTCTTAACCCCTGCTTGTCCCTGCCGGACAAGTTTGATGGGGACCGCAATGATTCTGCCACAGCCACAGTCCAGTCCTTCTTCACTGAGGTCCGTGGTGTCTTCGAGGAGCCTGCTCGAGCTTCTTCTGCCGAGATTGCCCTGCTGAACCTGGAACAGGGTGTTTCTTCCGTTGGCGAGTACGCCATTCAGTTCCGTGCTCTTGCTTACGAGTTGTCCTGGAATAGTGAGGTTCTCTGCGCGACCTTTAAAAAAGGCCTATCCAGCAACATTAAAGATGTTCTGGCCGCACGAGAGACTCCTGCTGACCTACATGAACTCATTCATCTTGCCACTCGCATTGACATGCGTTCTTCCGGATGGCGTCTGGAGCTCCGCCTGGATATGGACTTTGTTCGCACGAAGCGTTTTTTCTCCCCGGCTCCTCTCTCCTCTGGTCCTCTGCAATCCGTTCCTGTGCTTCCCGCCACGGAGGCTAGGCAAGTTGACCGGTCTCGCTTGACACCTCAAGAGAGGACACGACGCCGCATGGAGAATCTTTGCCTGTACTGTGCCGGTACCGAACACTTCCTGAAGGATTGTCCTATCCGTCCTCCCCGCCTGGAAAGACGTACGCTGACTCCGCACAAAGGTGACACAGTTCTTGATGTCAACTCTGCTTCTCCACGCCTTACTGTGCCTGTGCGGATATCTGCCTCTACCTTCTCCTTCTCTACTATGGTCTTCTTGGATTCCGGGTCTGCAGGAAAATTTTTTTTGGCCTCTCTCATCAACAGGTTCTACGTCCCCGTGACCAGTCTCGCCAGACCCCTCTACATCTATTGTATTAACAATGAAAGATTGGACTGTCTCATGCGTTTCCGCACAGAACCCCTCCTAATGTGCATCGGACCTCATCACGGAAAAATTGACTTTTTTTTCCTCAGGTTCTTTGGCCCCAAGAAGAGGGGGAGACCCAAGGGGGGGGGTACTGTTACGCCGAGCGCTCCGGGTCCCCGTTCCTCCCCGGAGCGCTCGCCTCATCCTCGTTGCTGCAGCGCCCCGGTCAGATCCACTGACCGGGTGCGCTGCGGTCCCGCCTCCAGCCGGGATGCGATTCGCGATGCGGGTGGCGCCCGCTCGCGATGCGCACCCCGGTCCCCGTACCTGACTCGCTCTCCGTCGGTCCTGTCCCGGCGCGCGCGGCCCCGCTCCCTAGGGCGCGCGCGCGCCGGGTCTCTGCAATTTAAAGGGCCAGTGCACCAATGTTGGTGCCTGGTCCAATCTTCCCAATTACCAATTAGTGTGATCACCTGTGTACTTCCCTATATTACCTCACTTCCCCTGCACTCCCTTGCCGGATCTTGTTGCCTTAGTGCCTAGTGAAAGCGTTCCCTTGTCTGTTCCTAGCCCGTGTTCCTGACCTCCTGCCGTTGCCCCTGACTACGATCCTTGCTGCCTGCCTCGACCTTCTGCTACGTCCGACCTTGCTTCTGCCTACTCCCTTGTACCTCGCCTATCTTCAGTATCTTCAGCAGTCAGAGAGGTGAGCCGTTGCTAGTGGATACGACCTGGTCACTACCGCCGCAGCAAGACCATCCCGCTTTGCGGCGGGCCCTGGTGAAAACCTGTAGTGGCTTAGAACCGGTCCACTAGCGCGGTCCTCGCCAATCCCTCTCTGGCACAGAGGATCCACCTCCTGCCAGCCGGCATCGTGACATGTAGTATCTTTTTTATCTTTTTACAGATAAGAAGTAATTATATAGCTTAATTATGTTTATGTGTAATTGTTACGCCGAGCGCTCCGGGTCCCTGCTCCTCCCCGGAGCGCTCACGGCGTCTCTCTCCCTGCAGCGCCCCGGTCAGACAAGCTGACCGGGAGCGCTGCACTGATATTGCCGGCGGGGATGCGATTCGCATAGCGGGACGCGCCCGCTCGCGAATCGCATCCCAAGTCACTTACCCGTCCCGGTCCCCGGCTGTCATATGCTGGCGCGCGCGGCTCCGCTCTCTAGGTGATGATTGGTGCCTGGCCCAATTAGCCTAATTAGCTTCCACCTGCTCCCTGGCTATATCACCTCACTTCCCCTGCACTCCCTTGCCGGATCTTGTTGCCTTGTGCCAGTGAAAGCGTTTAGTATTGTCTAAGCCTGTGTTACTTGATCTCCTGCTATCCATTTTGACTACGAACCTTGCCGCCTGCCCCGACCTTTTGCTACGTCTGACCTTGCCTCTGCCTAGTCCTTCTGTCCCACGCCTTCTCAGCAGTCAGCGAGGTTGAGCCGTTGCTAGTGGATACGACCTGGTTGCTACCGCCGCAGCAAGACCATCCCGCTTTGCGGCGGGCTCTGGTGAACACCAGTAGCCTCTTAGAACCGGTCCACCGGCACGGTCCACGCCAATCCCTCGCTGACACAGTGGATCAACAACCAGCTAGCCGAATCGTGACAGTAGATCCGGCCATGGATCCCGCTGAGGTGCCGCTGCCAAGTCTCGCTGACCTTACCACGGTGGTCGCTCAGCAATCGCAGCAAATTGCCCAACAAGGACAGCAGCTGTCGCAGTTGACCGCCACGTTACAGCAACTTCTGCCTCTGCTACAGCAGCAACCATCTCCTCCGCCAGCTCCTGCACCTCCTCCGCAGCGAGTGGCCGCTCCTAGCCTCCGCTTGTCCCTGCCGGACAAATTTGATGGGGACTCTAGACTCTGCCGGGGATTTTTGTCTCAATGTTCCCTGCATATGGAGATGTTGTCGGACCTATTTCCTACAGAACGGTCTAAGGTGGCATTCGTAGTGAGCCTTCTTTCTGGAAAGGCCTTGTCTTGGGCCACACCGCTCTGGGACCGCAGTGATCCTGCCACAGCCACAGTCCAGTCCTTCTTCGCTGAAGTCCGTAGTGTCTTCGAGGAACCAGCCCGAGCTTCTTCTGCCGAGACTGCCCTGCTGAACCTGGTCCAGGGTAATTCTTCAGTAGGCGAGTACGCCATCCAATTTCGTACTCTCGCTTCCGAATTATCTTGGAATAACGAGGCTCTCTGCGCGACCTTTAAAAAAGGCCTATCCAGTAACATCAAGGATGTGCTGGCCGCACGAGAGATTCCTGCCAACCTGCAAGAACTTATCCATTTGGCCACCCGCATTGACATGCGTTTTTCTGAGGGACACCAGGAGCTCCGCCAGGAAAAAGACCTAGATCTCTGGGCACCTCTCCCACAGTATCCTTTGCAATCTACGCCTGGGCCTCCTGCCGAGGAGGCCATGCAAGTGGATCGGTCTCGCCTGACCCAGGAAGAGAGGAATCGCCGTAGGGAAGAAAATCTTTGTCTGTATTGTGCCAGTACCGAACATTTCTTGGTGGATTGCCCTATTCGTCCTCCACGTCTAGGAAACGCACGCACGCACCCAGCTCACGTGGGTGTGGCGTCTCTTGGTTCGAAGTCTGCTTCTCCACGCCTCACGGTGCCCGTGCGGATTTCTCCTTCTGCCAACTCCTCCCTCTCAGCCGTGGCCTGCTTGGACTCTGGTGCCTCTGGGAATTTTATTCTGGATTCTTTGGTGAATAAGTTCTGCATCCCGGTGACCTGTCTCGTCAAGCCGCTCTACATTTCCGTGGTCAACGGAGTTAGATTGGATTGCACCATGCGTTACCGCACAAAACCCCTTCTAATGTGCATTGGACGCCATCACGAAAAAATTTAATTTTTCGTCCTTCCCAACTGCACTTCCGAAGTCCTCCTCGGTCTGCCATGGCTCCAGCTTCATTCTCCCACCCTTGACTGGACCACCGGGGAGATCAAGAATTGGGGCTCTGCTTGCCACAAATGCCTCTCCTCTCCTCCCAGTCCCGTCAGGCAAGCCTCAGTGCCTCCTCCTACACCTGGTCTCCCCAAGGCTTATCAGGACTGTGCCTTGCCTCCTCTTGGCCCCTGTCCTGGTGACACCCTGCCCCGTGTCAAGCTTCTCCCTCTGCCCTCCCTCCCCATTCCCACTCCTGCTGTACTGCCTGCCTTTGAGGAAACCCTACTATCACTCCCGGTGTCCTCGTCCCATGTGAAGCAGTTGCCGGACAAAAAAAGGGGGAGACCTAAGGGGGGGGGGGTACTGTTACGCCGAGCGCTCCGGGTCCCTGCTCCTCCCCGGAGCGCTCACGGCGTCTCTCTCCCTGCAGCGCCCCCGTCAGACCCTCTGACCGGGAGCGCTGCACTGACATTGCCGGCGGGGATGCGATTCACATAGCGGGATGCGCCCGCTCGCGAATCGCATCCCAAGTCACTTACCCGTCCCGGTCCCCGGCTGTCATATGCTGGCGCGCGCGGCTCCGCTCTCTATGGCGCGCGCGCGCGCGCCATCTCTCTGAGACTTAAAGGGCCAGTGCACCAATGATTGGTGCCTGGCCCAATTAGCCTAATTAGCTTCCACCTGCTCCCTGGCTATATCACCTCACTTCCCCTGCACTCCCTTGCCGGATCTTGTTGCCTTGTGCCAGTGAAAGCGTTTAGTATTGTCCAAGCCTGTGTTACCTGATCTCCTGCTATCCATTTTGACTACGAACCTTGCCGCCTGCCCCGACCTTCTGCTACGTCTGACCTTGCCTCTGCCTAGTCCTTCTGTCCCACGCCTTCTCAGCAGTCAGCGAGGTTGAGCCATTGCTAGTGGATACGACCTGGTTGCTACCGCCGCAGCAAGACCATCCCGCTTTGCGACGGGCTCTGGTGAACACCAGTAGCCTCTCAGAACCGGTCCACCGGCACGGTCCACGCCAATCCCTCGCTGACACAGTGGATCCACAACCTGTAAGCCGAATCGTGACAGTAATAAATCACAAGCAGTGCATTTTTTCCACAGATTACCTGTATAAAAAACATAAAAAATCTCTAACATGTGGACTTTAATGTGCATTTGAATGTGGATTTGCCAAGAACTTGCTGTGGCATTGCAAAGGGTGATATCCGAAGCAAGTCTACAGCATATAAACATTAAATTCCACATTAAATTCACACGTAATGCATGTGGATTTTGCAGCACATTTGCTGTGGCTAATGCTTGGCATAAACTTTTGCCATGCGTGTGTCCACCCTAATAGTTAAATATTGAGTGATGCAAAGTTGTTTTGTCAAATGTTTCTAAGAAGTTTTTTTTTCATTTGTTTGACATTTATTATCTGACCTTTCTGAAATTTGCAGGTCCCATAGGAGTAAAGGGAGAGAGAGGCTATCCAGGATTTCCTGGAACTGACATGCCAGGACCAAAGGGAGATAAAGGGACATCAGGCATGCCTGGCATAATGGGTATGCCTGGTGTACCAGGGTTTCAAGGTGCACCAGGAAAAGATGGATCTCCAGGTCTTCAAGGTAGCATGAGTTATTAAGAGATATTACATGATTTGCAAATGTATTTAAGTCAAATAGTGTAAAAACTGTAATGTGTTTTTCAGGACAAAAAGGAGATATGGGTTTGATGGGAATTCCAGGAATCCAAGGCCAACCAGGTTCACCAGGAAATCCAGGCTTACCTGGGGAAAAAGGTAAACTAAATCCAGATTACCTAGAGTAGCACCTTTTAAGGAAATAACATGCCTGGGATAAGGGGTAGATTGAGTAAATAGCTGCCTACGATGCCACCTCGTAGTAGGAATTTAAGGGGCACAATTTTATTAAATAAAATCAATGAATAAATAAATTCAAATATTTCATACACATCTCAGTGTTGTGTTAAATACCACGAATAAACTGCAGTGTGCAATGGCCCTTGGTGTGTTCTGAGCTCTATTTAGAGGTTTAGTTTGGAGTCTATTTTAGTTAAGGGGTCTGGTTTGGGGTCTGTATTTATTCTGATCTGGTTTGTGTTTTCAGTATGGGACTTAGATCTGTATTTATTCAGGGTCTGGTTTGGTATTTAATTCAGTGTATGTTCTACGGATGGTGTAGGTTCTGTGTGTTTTTTGGATCTGTCTTTATTTTGCAGACTGTATTCATTTTGTCATGTGTCTTTGGATAAGGGATCATAAATATATGTTTTTTTTCCATATTTTTTTTACTAGCTGAGTACCCAGCGTTCCTATGTTTTTCCTACCTAATCCTTGTGCAGGAGGAAAAACAACATAGGAGGAAGTACTTGTCCTCATATCCCGTACTCATATCCTGATCTCATATCCCGCCTCATATCCCGTCCTCATATCCCGACCTCATATCCCGTCTTCATATCCCATCCTCATATCCCGTCCTTATATCCCGTCCTCATATCTCCCGCTCTCATATCCTGCCCTCATATCCCGTCCTTATAGTTGTGATGAAGAGATTGTAGGACGAAAATAGAAGAAGGCGTGGTTTTGTGGAAGTGGGCGTGACGTGCAAACTGGAAAAATACACAAAAAGAGTAGAAAATAAAAAGGGTGTGGCTTAAATGGTGGGAGTGGCTTTGTGGGAGGGTTGTGGCTGGACTGACGCACTCACCAGGAGAGTAGTGATGAGCAGCAGGGGCCATATTCGAATATGTGATATTTCACGAATATATGGACGAATATTCGTCCTATGTTCGCGAAATTTGCATATTCGCTATGTCCGTTCTCTTTTTTTTTATGTGAAAATTCATAATTACATTTGCATAATGCGCATGCGCAATTATATCGTTCATGTAAAAGAAGGGAGGGATCAGTCTCCAGTCTGGAAGTGCCGATATTCGTATAAATATTAGCATAAATTTGCATTAAAAAAACGAATATATATATCACTATATTCTAAATATTCACGAAATTCACGCTCAACACTTATGTTCTTATAAGGCATTTACGGCTGATATGTCATTTTATGAGGTTCTTATGTGGCATTTTATGTTGTCTCAGTGAGACTATAGAACTTGATCATGGTGAAAATTTATAAAATATTTCTAAGGGTCCTGGTTGTATTTCTGGAGAGTAATAACATTACGAGTTACGGATACTTGGATACTAGATTTATAGGGACAGAACGTTAATCCAAGAATTTATTCTGATTGTCATATATGGAGTTGGCAAGGAATTTTTCCCCCTAGTATGGGGCAATTGGCATGGTCACCTGGAACAAAGATCCTTGCTAAGAGTTTGGTTTGTTGAATGAAGGTGTAGAGAAATGAGTCTTTGTCTCTGCCTACATCATTATGCTAAGTTCATTGTGACATAAAACTGTGTTCACAGGTTGCAGTACCACATTTAATTAGCATGAATGGCCAAATTGCGGTAAAAATGTTGTATTTTACTGTAACTATGCTAATGACGTCAAACTCTGTAAAATGTGCAATTTTTTAAATACAATTTCACTATAAAATTTGCTGCAAAACACGTGTGGTAATTACTTGCAGTACTGCAGCATATAAACACAGCCTGATGCTAAGTTTCTACTTGTAACTACTAGCGATCCAAAAAAGTGATGGAGATACATTTTTTAATAAAATTTCGTAGGGTACCATTAAAAAATATATAATAAAAAAGATACAGGAGTGATGGAAAAATAGCATTTAACGAAATTCATCTTTTTTATAATAACATTTTTATCAATTTTTAAACAGGGATCAATTTATGTGGGCGGGCAGTGCACTAAAAATGTAGCCGATAATAATAAAAATGTAGTGTGTGTGTGTGTGTTTTTTCACTTTTTATTCTTTATTTTTTAGGTAGTACTACTACTTCCAGCATGGAACACACACTTTTCTATGATGGGAGTAGTAGTACCTGTACTAATTGACAGATTGCTTCGGGTCCGTTGCAATCCTTCTGTATAATTTATAGATGCGGCCGGCCGCTTTTCTATGGTCCCCTGCAATGACCTATATATACACCTATTCATATTTCCCACAGAGAGCTGTGATTGGCCAGATGGTTCCAGCCAATCACAACTGTCTGTGGGTAATATTAATAGGTGTATATATACATCATTGCAGGGGACCATATAAAGCGGCCGGCCGCATCTATACATTATACAGGAGGATCACAGCAGGTGTCAGAAGTGACATCAACTGTGATCTTTCCTTAACTGCAAGTACCACAGCTCCCAACATGGAACAGAGTGAGCATATTTTGGACGATCACATCGGGCGATATGTCTATTAGTACAGGTACTACTACACCCATCATGGAACAGTGTGTTCCATGCTGGGAGTAGTAGTACTACCTAAAAAATTTCAAAAAAGAGAGAAAAAAAAGTGAAACACACACTTTATCAAAAATGTTATACAATTTTGTTATAAAAATATAAATTTTGTTAAATGGGCACTGTCACCAACTTTATTTTTTGATATGTTGTAGTACTTATGTACTACAACATATCTCTAATATACTTTTATTTTTATTTTTTTCCATTAAAAAGGTTTAATTTACATTTAAAAAACGGCCACTAGGGGTCACCCTCCTTGTGGCCGGCTGCAGCCTGGCGTGACGTCACACCTGAAAAAGGACTGATTTCGGAGTGGCAATCAGTCCTTTTTCAGTTAGGCTGCACTCGCTCCCTGCCTGTCAATCAGACAGGCGGGAGCGAGCGCATTGGCTCCCCGGCCACTGGCTGGGAGGCCACTCCTCCCGCACATCGCCGTCGCCACCGCTGTCCCTGCACGCCCGCTGCCGGGCTCTGCAGTAACTGCAAGTGCAGTGAGGGAACGCGGGGCAGGGGGGGGGGGGAGGAGGGAACGGGCTAGCGCCGCAGCGGGGGGGGGGGGGGAATGGGCTAGCGCCGTAGCGCCGCAGTGCCACTTGTAACTAACTAATAGTTTATCTACACAGGGTGCCTCCAGCTGTTTCAATACTACAACTCCCAGCATGCCCTGACAGCCAATTGATGTCAGGGCAAGCTGGGAGTTGTAGTGGTGAAACAGCTGGAGGCACCCTGTGTAGATGAACTAAGGGCGGAAGCCCTCCCCCCAGCAGGCATCAGTGACGTGGTGCCTGCTGGGGAAGTCTGCCTGGTAGTGAGCACACTGCCAGGCAGACAAAAGGCATTTTTAATATAGTAAAAATAAAAATTTAAAGCAGGGAGGGGGTTAGGGATAGATTGGCAATAGGCAGGGACAGAAAAAAAATAGGATGATGGGAGCTACCCTTTTAATAATTTTTTTTTCTATCACTACTGCATCATTTTATTTTTTATTTTGGTACCCAACAAATTTTGTGTACCAAAAAAAAACGCCAAAGGGGCCAAAAATGCAATTTCCACACAAATGAAAAAACAGCAGAAAAAATGCCAGATGCAGGAAATTGCACTGGCGTTTTTCTTGCATTTTTTTCAAACCAAAAAACGCAGGACAAAAAAACAAGTAGAAACTTAGCCTAAGAGTGTTTGATATTTATTGAAAATGTAAAAATTTGCTAGAACCTCTTAATAAAGTGAAATAAATGTGCTGGTGTAAATCTGCTTTGTGTTTCACATTGTTTTGCTGTCTTCCCAACTATCCAAAGCTAGTTTTAAATATTATTACTGCTTAAATGTAGGTGATCCTGGTCCAACTGGGTCTCGTGGTGGGATAGGAGCTGATGGAGCAAAAGGTGAAAAGGGTGAAACAGGTTTGCAAGGCCTCCCAGGAACACTTCCTTCTATGGAAAACATGAAGGGTGAAAAAGGAGATCAGGGCAACACAGGTACAGTTATGAGCTCTCTATTTTGAAATTATCTAGAAACATAGAACATCTATATTACTACCTTTTTTATTTAAGGATAGATATATGTTTATCCCAGACATGTCTATATTCACCAAGTGTGGATTTACCAACCACTTATTCCAGAAGTTTGCTCCAAGCACCTATGACACTTTCAGTAGAACAAAATATTTAAAGCTTTACTGTAATTTGGAATAAAATTTATATAAATGCTCAAGAAAATGTACTAATGTGCCCTATGACCTTTATGCATAACAATATGCATGTTTTAATGTGTAAAATACCTTTTTATTACACTTACTCTTATTGGGGGGCATTTACTAAGGGGTTTAGTAATTTTTTTCTGACTATTTTTGGCGCAAAATTGTCGCAATTGCGCCTACCCTATAAATTGTGCGACTTTCCCTAGCAAGAGCTAGAAAGTAAAAAAAAAAAATCCCGCTTAATTTACGCAAGTTTTCAGTTTTTACTTGCAGTGGTCAGGAATTTATTAACTGAGACAGTCGCAGTTGCGCAATAAACTGTCGCAACGGCCATAAAAATTGACTAAATTTACTCCAGCTCCAACATGGAGCAGGAAAAGCTACTGCCGCCCGGGCTCCGACATACTTTCTCCCCGCTACCCTCACTGCGCTACCGGGACATTGCAGTGATTTACATCCCCCCCTCTCACCTGCCAGCGCCACACAACTGCCATCTGTCTGCTGTTGCAAGACTACAAGTCCCAGCATGGCCTTACAGTGAGGACACGCTGGGAGTTGTAGTCTTGTAGCAGCGGGAGCTGAGCGGCGCGGGCGGGAGACAAGGGGAGGGGGGGGGGGGGTAGCGGGGAGGCCGTATGAGGAGCCCGGGCGGGAGACAAGGGGGGTAGCGGGGAGGCCGTATGAGGAGCCCGGGCGGGAGACAAGGGGGGTAGCGGGGAGGCCGTATGAGGAGCCCGGGCGGGAGACAAGGGGGGTAGCGGGGAGGCCGTATGAGGAGCCCGGGCGGGAGACAAGGGGGGTAGCGGGGAGGCCGTATGAGGAGCCCGGGCGGGAGACAAGGGGGGTAGCGGGGAGGCCGTATGAGGAGCCCGGGCGGCTGCACTGTAATGTCAGCCCGGGCTCCTGCCCTGAGAGCCATAGGCTTTGGCTGTCAGGGCATGCTGGGTGTTGTAGTTTTGCAACAGCTGGAGGGCCACAGTTTGCAGACCACTGGTGTGTGGTCTGTAAACTGTAGTCCTCCAGCTGTTGCAAAACTAAACAGCTGAAGGGGACCGGCGAAGAAGTTCACTTACCCTTCCGAGGCTCCAGCGACGATCGCTGACGGAGATCGTCGCGCGGCACTGTCGCGTGGCAGTGTCGCGCGGCAGTGTCGTGCAGCGCTGGATCCTACGGAAGCCGGTAAGTTGCGCAAGCTTCCCAACCAGGGTGCCTCCAAATGTTGCAAGACTACAACTCCCAGCATGCCTGGACACCCTTTGGCTGTCCGGGCATGCTGGGAGTTGTAGTTTTGCAACAGCTGGAGGCACCCTTGTTGGGAAACACTGGCCTAAAACAGTGTTTCCCAACCAGGGTGCCTCCAGATGTTGCAAGACTACAACTCCCAGCATGCCTGGACACCCTTTGGCTGTCCGGGCATGCTGGGAGTTGTAGTTTTGCAACAGCTGGAGGCACCCTTGTTGGGAAACACTGGCCTAAAACAGTGTTTCCCAACCAGGGTGCCTCCAGATGTTGCAAGACTACAACTCCCAGCATGCCTGGACAGCCATTGGCTGTCCAGGCATGCTGGGAGTTGTAGTTTTGCAACAGCTGGAGGGCCACAGTTTGCAGACCACTGGTTTGTGGTCTGTAAACTGTAGTCCTCCAGCTGTTGCAAAACTAAACAGCTGAAGGGGACCGGCGAAGAAGTTCACTTACCCTTCCGAGGCTCCAGCGACGATCGCTGTCGGAGATCGTCGCGCGGCAGTGTGGTTCAGCGCTGGATCCTACGGAAGCCGGTAAGTTGCGCAGGCTTCCCAACCAGGGTGCCTCCAGTTGTTGCAAGACTACAACTCCCAGCATGCCTGGACAGCCTTTGGCTGTCCAGGCATGCTGGGAGTTGTAGTTTAGCAACAGCTGGAGGCACCCTGGTTGGGAAACACTGGCCTAAAACAGTTGGGAAACACTGGCCTAAAACAGTCACCCTGGTTGGGAAACACTGTTTTAGGCCAGTGTTTCCCAACCAGGGTGCCTCCAGATGTTGCAAGACTACAACTCCCAGCATGCCTGGACAGCCTTTGACTGTCCAGGCATGCTGGGGCTTGTAGTTTTGCAACATCTGGAGGCACCCTGGTTGGGAAACACTGTTTTAGGCCAGTGTTTCCCAGCCAGGTTGCCTCCAGATGTTGCAAAACTACAACTCCCAGCATGCCTAGACAGCCTTTGACTGTCCAGGCATGCTGGGACTTGTAGTTTTGCAACATCTGGAGGCACCTTGGTTGGGAAACACTGTTTTAGGCCAGTGTTTCCCAGCCAGGTTGCCTCCAGATGTTGCAAAACTACAACTCCCAGCATGCCTAGACAGCCTTTGACTGTCCAGGCATGCTGGGGCTTGTAGTTTTGCAACATCTGGAGGCACCCTGGTTGGGAAACACTGGCCTAAAACAGTGTTTCCCAACCAGGGTGCCTCCAGATGTTGCAAAACTACAAGTCCCAGGTTGGGAAACACTGTGCCCGGCCTCCGCCCCACCTTACTGTAAGGGCATGCTGGGAGTTGTAGTCCTGCAGCTGGGGGCAGGGGACAAGCTTGTCACTTGCCCACACATCTCCTGCACCACACAACTACAACTCCCAGCATGTCCTTACTGTAAAGGCATGCTGGCAGTTGTAGTCATGCGGGGCGGGAGATGTGTGAGCAGGTGATAATAAATGTACTAACCCATTTCAGATCCGTTTATCCTGTGGACTCCTTCGGATTCGGTGGACTACTTCGGTGACCAGCGTTTTTCTTTGTTTGATTTTAATAAAATGGTTAACGAGGGCTTGTGGGGGAGTGTTTTTTGTAATAAAAATTTTTTAAAACCTGTTGTGTTTTTTTCTTACTTTACTAGACAGGCTTAGTAGTGGAAGCTGTCTTATAGACAGAGTCCATTACTAACCTGGGCTTAGCGCTAGCCACAAAAACAGCTAGCGCTAACCCCCTATTATTACCCCGGTACCCAACGCCACAGGGGTGCCGGGAAGAGCCGGTACCAACAGGCCTGGCGTTATTTAGGCTGGGGAGGGCCAGTAACAATGGTCCTCGCCCACCCTGGGAACGTCAGGCTGTTACTGTTTGGTTGGTATTTGGCTGAGAATGAAAATAGGGGGGACCCTATGCGTTTTTTTTTTAAAATAAATAATTAAATATATTAAAAAAACGCATAGGGTCCCCCTATTTTTATTCTCAACCAAATACCAACCAAACAGTAACAGCCTGACGTTACCAGGGTGGGCGAGGACCATTGTTACTGGCCCTCCCCAACCTAAATAACGCCAGCCTGTTACCGCCTAGGCCCAGGAGCGCCTGTTGGTACCGGCTCTTCCCGGCACCCCTGTGGTGTTGGGTACCGGGGTAATAATTGGGGGTTAGCGCTAGCTGTTTTTGTGGCTAACGCTAAGCCCGGCTTAGTAATGGACTCAGTCTATAAGACAGCTTCCACTACTAAGCCTGTCTAGTAAAGTAAAATAAAAATAAAACACAACAGGTTTTAAAAAAAATGTATTACAAAAAACACTCCCCCACAAGCCCTCGTTAACCATTTTATTAACATCAAGCAAAGAAAAACGCTGGTCATCGAAGTAGTCCACCGAATCCGAAGGAGTCCACAGGATACACAGATCTGTAGAAGAAGTAACCAAAAAAAAAAAAAAAGTGTAAGTACATTTAGGGAGAAAAAAACTGTGTTAAAAAAATGTAATAAACACACACACACACACACACACTAAACGCCATTTACCACTTCTGAGCCATGACTACAATTTACAGTGATCCCTCAACTTACAATGGCCTCAACATACAATAGTTTCAACATACAATGGTCTTTTCTGGACCATCGTAAGTTGAAACCAGACTCAACATGCAATGCTACAGACAGTCCAGATCTGTAAAACGTGTCAATGGCTGGAAGAACCAACCAATCAAAATGGGCATTCACTGGTAAAACCCCTGTATTACTGAAGTGTATGCACTGACTGGTGTCTGGTATTACATGTTCTGTACACTTTACCTGTATCAGGGTTAGCTGCTCTTTTGGACACCAGGTGAGGGCGACTCCATTACTTGTTTGGGACATTGCCTGTACTGTACAGGACCCCTGAAGAAGCTCCTGTCCTCTACATAGACCAGTGTTTGCCAAGCAGGGTGGCCCCATCTTTTGCAAAACTACAACTCCCAGCATGCCCGGACAGCCTTTGGCTGTCCAGGCATGCTGGGAGTTATAGTTTTGCAACAGCTGGAGGCTCCCTGCTTGGGAAACACTGACATAGACAGTAATTTACAGTTCCCAGCAGATCTTTATTACTTTTATATGTAAGGATTTGCTTTATCTATATCAGTTATCTACTTATTTTTCTTTGTCACTTTTTCCTATTTTGGATGACATTTTGGTGCCTTTAGAACCAATTACCACATTTCCATAGAGTTATGGTCTCAACATACAATGGTTTCAACTTACAATGGTTTTCCTGGAACCAATTAATATTGTAACTTGAGGGACCACTGTAGTTATTGAATTATTTAGATGTGGTGAAAAAGCTAAAAAAAAACTCAAAAACAAAAGATCCAGAAGGAAACCAGCAGCCAAACCTATTCAGACAGCTGGAAAAAGGAACAGACTATTTTTTCTACTACATAAAGTAAATTTCCCACTTTTGCCTATGTGTGCCAAATTTATTAATGCCGTGCAACAATTCAGTAAATTTGTCGCACATAGTCAAAAATGAAGTAGAAAAAAACAGGGTAAAAACCAGACTACATAGTAAAAGATTAGTAAATGCCCCTCATTATACTTGCTCACTGCTGTTGAACCTCTCTCAGAAGCTGGGGGTGTTTGCTCCTTTCCTCCCCCCTCCTTCTCCATTTTCAGGAGGCCTACCCAAACAGAAACATTTGTACATTTGCAAAGCTTTGTGCACAAAGTGCACACTTTGTAGTACTATAATAGAGTCAGATACACAAGAAATTAGTTAATAAAATGACCATCGAGAAATCATTTTGCATATAAATAATACTTTAGCATCTTGTATTGCTTGTCATTGTGCATGAAAATGCTCCTCTTCTGCTTCTGAAAAGAATGCAAGCTGACAGCATCTCACAGGTGTTCAACTCATAATGGAGAATGCTGCCTAATACACTGCACTAAGGCACAGCAGGGAGATAACCACACCCCCAGGTCCAAATTTCTGGTTGCAAGGACCAACTACCCTAGGATACCAGGGTTCGTTTGCAAAATTAAAGTGACAGGAACTCCTAGTGGCTATTTATTTATTTATTTTTTAAATTCACATCTTTAGCAAAAATTATTTAATGAAGTATATTAGGAAAATGCCTAGTTTTAGGGAATTATTAAATAAAAAAAAGTTGTTTCGAACGACAGTAACGATTGAAGTGTCAGCTGAAAAAAATAACAAATTTAAAATTATTTTCAGGACAAATTGGGCTTGAAGGAGAGAAAGGATCGCGTGGTGATTTAGGATCCCCTGGAATGCCTGGAAAAGAAGGGGAGAAAGGAATGCCGGGAAAGCCAGGTGACAATATTATTACATGCATTCTTGGTATAATTACAATTCTTTTAGGCTACGTTCACACACACTATAAAATGAAACCAAAACAATTGCAGTAAAATAGGTTTAAAAAACAACAGATTTTCTTATTCTAATGATGTGCTATATTAAAGTCTATAGGAAAGCGCATACTAAGGACTGTATCTAGAACACCAATTGGTTTCTTTTCTGGCAGTTTTTGGAAAACTGCCACTGCAGTTTTTGAGCCAAAGTCAGATGTGGATCCATAAGGGAGGAGAAGTATAAGTCCTTCCTTTATATGTCCTATTCCTTATGAATACACTTCTGGCTTTGGCTCAAAAACTGCAGCGGCCATGTAACGCCGAGCGCTCCGGGTCCCGCTCCTCCCCCGGAGCGCTCACGGCGTTCATCTTCTGTTAGCAGCGCCCCGGTCAGACTCACTGACCGGGAGCGCTGCTCTGAGTCCCCCGGCGGGGATTCGATCCGCGCAGCGGGACGTGCCTGCCCGCGGGTCGCATCCCGTTCTGCTCACCTGCCCCGTCCTCCTTCCGTCCCGTCCCGGCTCTCTGAAATTTAAAGGGCCAGTGCACCACTAATTGGTCAATCAAGTGCAATCACCTCCATTTCCTATATAAACCCACTTCCCCTTCCTGTTCTCGTTGGATCTTGTTGCATAGTGCCCTGAGAAAGCGTTTCTGTGTTCCCTTGCCGGTATAGCCAGATCTTCTGCCATTGCCCCTGACTACAAACCTTGCCGCCTGCCCTGACCTTCTGCTACGTCTGACCTCGCCTCTGTCTAGTCCTTGTGTACAGTGCCAGTCTCAGCTGCCAGAGAGGTCGAGTCGCTACTGAGGGACACGACCTGGTAGTTACTGCCGCAGCAAGTCCTTTGCGACGGGCTCTGGTGAACACCAGTAACTACTTAGAACCGATCCTCCAGTACGACTTGCGCCATCACCTCTCTGGTCCAGAGGATCCACCTCCAGTGTCCTCACCAGCCGCCAGTCCGGATCCTGACAGGCCGTTTTCCAAAAACTGCCAGAACAAAAACCATGTGGAAACTTACACCACTGAAGAAGGGGTCTGGTTATATCCTATTATACCCCGAAATGCGTTTGTGACTGCATTGGATGAGAAAGCGGGTACTCAGGCTTGACCCTTTTACACACGGAGAGTTTTTCTGAAGTGCGGCACTGACGTCTGACACCTGTGAAAAACCACTGGACACAAAGGAAATAGGCAAGAGGTTAATATTTGCCACATACTCACATTTACTATTTTTAACAATTTTTTCCCCACTTTTCTAGTTCCCATAGGGGACTATTACATGCAATCTGCAGATTGCATACACTGATCAATGCTATGCCATAGCATAGCAGTGATCAGTGTTATCGGCGCTCCTTTACTATGGCCTGCCATGGCTGGCAGCAGTAAAGGAGCGACAATTGGATGCACAGACGGTAAGGGACCTGCGGTTGTCATCACAGCTGATCGGTACACCGCGATTGCTCAGCGATGATACTGAGCAGCATCCCTGAGCTAACCGGCAGTACATCTCAGGACTTTTAGACG
The DNA here is from genome assembly GCF_029499605.1 of Hyla sarda. NCBI lineage: Eukaryota > Metazoa > Chordata > Amphibia > Anura > Hylidae > Hyla > Hyla sarda. The sequence goes on along the minus strand of NC_079190.1, from coordinate 172,502,625 downwards.
CTGCGATCAACTTTGATCACGGCATCTAAAGGGTTAATGCGGGTCCCGGCTATGATGTTCACTCAGCTGCTGAGCGTACTGCATAGCATACGGCAACCAATCAGATTACTTCTTTTATTTTTAAAAAGGCATCTAAAAAGAAGCAATCTGATTGGTTGCACCTGGGCAGCTGCATTACTCTTACTCTACAAAGGTTTTGATAAATATCACTTATTGTCTTCAAAATTTAGACCTAAATAATGAAACATCCTTATATTTATATATATATACAGGACCAAAAGGAGATAAAGGTGGTCAAGGATTTCCGGGTGCTCCAGGGACTCAGGGGCAAAAAGGGTCGATGGGAGAAATGGGTTTGCCAGGTAAACTTCTAATTTATATTGTATTTATATTTCTAATTGCTTCGTTTTTGTTCAAATGTCCATAATATTCATTTGAACCTACGAACATTACCTTTGATATATATTTGGAATTCTTTGATTTATTGTAAAAACACAATTTTTACACATAGGGCCCACTGGACCAAAGGGTGAACATGGTATTCAGGGCACTCCTGGCCTGCCTGGAGTTACTGGAATCAAAGGTGAAAAGGGACTTAAAGGTGCAGAAGGTGTTCCAGGCATAGGCATTCCAGGACCTCCTGGTATAAAGGTAAGTACATAAGTGACATTTCCTCATTATCTGTCTGTACTCAGACTCGCCTACCATATTTTATTATGTACAGTTGAGGCATACTTTCAATGTGTAGTTTGGCAAGGGTCCTGTCAAATTAGATTATGCAGTAGATGTCCACAAATCACCACCCCCTAGACCATACAAGAAATGCTAATAATAACAGCACATGGGATGTACATCCTCTCACAAATACTAATACAGTGTACCATTTTGGCTAAACTCCCACTTGGTCTTTTTGAGGAAAAAACACACACACAAAAAAAAGAGTATGGTGCAATGCTGTTTACTAACTCTGCTCCTAGTGGGACTCAGCTCTGCCCGCAGCTATACAGCTGTGCCTGCAGCTATACAGCCATGAGCACAGCTCATGCTGGGCAGGAGCATTGTATATCTCCTGCCTAGCAAAAATATACAGTTAACCAACAATCTGTATAGATCACTGGTTTACTGTAACCTCTTCCTGGGCCGGCCTAACAATGAAATAGTTACGTTGCACTGCTGAGCAGCTCTAGGCAACTCCTTGTGGGGGTATATAGTATATAGCCATCTATATAGATGTACTAACCCATGTTTTTATTTATTTATTTATTAAATACAATGTATGGGGCTCGCCATTTTCTTTTAGTATCCGCCAGAAACCAACCTAGCAGCCTGACATTACCAGGGTGGACAAGGGTTTTTGACCCTCCAAAGCCTAAACATACACAACACACATAAATAAATTAATAAATTAATTAAAAACACTAACTCATAGTCCTGGCTAACCATTTGTCGAAAATCTAAATGCTGGTCATCCATGTTATCTTCGAATCCGATGTAATCCACTGCAGACATATCTGAAACAAAAAGAAAAAAAAGCACACAAAAATCCCCATTAAGTGCATAAAGCAGTGTTTTCCAATCAGGAGCCTCCAGCTGTTGCTAAACTACCTAAACTACAACCCCTAGCATTCCCAGGACAGCCTTTGGCTGTCTAAGAATGCTTGGAGTTGTAGTTTTGAAACAGCTGAAGGGTCCCTGTTTGGGAAACACTGCCATAAAGGGTCTGTTTACATTATACATTTTAACATGCCCTTTTAAAGAAAAAGGCATGCTAAAAATGCACAGTGGGAACAGAACCTCTCTACCCGCATTCTTGTCTGTAGCTCTGTCTCTAGTGACAACATCGGACAAAGGCCCAGATCAGCACACAGTATACAGCCATTGATAAAGATGGCTGTATACCTTCCCAAGAAGCAACGCTAGTTAATTTTTTCCTTGCTGGGCTTGTGCATAGTGCTCAGCCAAGCAAGGGTTACAGCAAACCAGCAGACTATACATATTGCTGCTTTAGTATGGTCCCACATAGCATATATGCAGCGTATTTTGCTGCATATCTGCTGCTGCGTATTTTCCTACCCATTGAGATTAATGGGTAGCAAAATACACTGTGTATACGCTACTTGGGACCGTACCCTTAGGGTGCATTCACGCATGCATATTTTTACTGCAGATCTGCAGCAGATTTTGCTGCCCATTGACTTTAGTTGGCAGCAAAATATGCTGAAGCAAATCTGCAGCAGATCTGCAGCAAAAATATACACGTGTGAACATACCCTTACTGAATATTCTTGCTGGGCAGGGAATTTACAATGTATATCTCCTGCCCAGCATAAGCTATACCCACGGCTGTATATTTTCAGCACAGCTCAGTCCAACTAGGAGCAGGGCCTTCCATCAATATAGTGACAAGAGTCTGGACTCTTGTATAGTATACAGCAGGGTGCTTTGCACCACTATATACTAAACAGTCAGCGGAAGTAAGTAGGGATGCTCTCCATCACTACTTACCTCCATACACTCCAACCTTTAGACTCAGTGGGCAGGTCCTGCTCTGACCTCTCATCTCAGAAGTAGGAAGAAGAGACAAGCAGCAGATTGGCTCTTGAAATGTATGGGTTATTTCTCTTACAGTATGTTTATAGATCTAGTATGGGGAAACTGTGGATATTTTTTGTGGTGTAGAATGTATAATTACTATTAAAATGTTTTGCTTTGTTATTTCAAAATGCAAAATTAGCAAACTAAGATCTGACTTATTTTACCTTAGTTTTTTTTGTAGGGGATATTAACAGGAGTGCTTGTATACCGATTTGAAGCATAGTTTAAAGGGCACAAGCATATTCTGCTACCTAATCTTTTCTTTGGTTCACAACTAATTTAACATACATTTTTATAACATACATTTTTTTTTCTGATAAAAAAATGTCATGTCAGATACTCAAAAAAATACAATAAATAAATCATAGAAGTGAAAAAGGCTTACACAAATTAATATACTATGGCAGAGCTTTCCAAACTGTTCATGTTTTTAGACATGCATAGTTGATCAGCTCCGTTGCTACTTCGTCCCCCCCTTGATCCCACGGTGTGCCACTTCACTCCCACCTATGATTCCCCAATGTCACTTTATTCTTCTCCTTGATCCCTTCCTATGATATTTCATTTTCCTTGATGCCTTGATCCCCAGCTGTACCATTACTTACCTGGCCCATGTCTCTTGCACTCCTGCAGGCTTAGGCTTGGTGGGTCCAGAAGTCCAGAAGTCCATTTTAAAGTGATTTAAAGTGGCTGCAGTGCCAGCTGCCAGTTCAAGATCAGCAGCTTGGGCCCTGGCCACTTAAGAACAGTGACTACTGCTGCGCTGTCATGGCACACAGTTTGGAAGGAACTGCACTATGGCATCTGTTTAAGTCCCATGCAAACTAATAGTATGCAGCTGGAATGAAAAAAAAATGTTATATACCTATCTTAACACAGTAAATAGATTAACATGTCAATATATCCAAATATTAATGCATTCCATTGAACCTTGTCTTTAATACATGTTATAACATAACTGTTTTCTACTGAGAGTGAATATAAGGTATGTATTGCTTAAATATTTTCTAAATTTGTTTTGTAAAACACATTTAAATATAGGGTGAAGCTGGAACTCCTGGTCTTCAAGGGTTACCAGGTGAAAGGGGAGAAAAGGGTGACATTGGTGTCCCTGGAATGCCTGGAATACCAGGACCAAAAGGAACTGTGGGCCTTGCAGGGCTTCCAGGTAATTAGATGTTTTGTCATTGTAGCAGAATAGACATATGTGGACATTTAAATAACGTGGTTAAATATATCAATAGGTAGCCCAGGAATTCCTGGAGAGAAAGGGACGAGGGGCTTTCCTGGACTGGATGGTGTTCCTGGATCAAAAGGACAACCAGGTGAAAAGCATAATTGAATAAAACACCTAATGATCTTTTAAAGAGAACTTCTATTATATCTATCTCATTTATTATTTAAGTCATATTTTATTTGATTGGTGATAATGTAACTCGAGCAGATGCATATACATCCCTCTACTATTGTTTTTCACATACAACACAGTATGCAACTGTAAACTCGTAATGGTGCTAAAGCCTTGTGGATGTGCAGAGTGTCAGGACCCTGGCTCATCCAGGGGTTTGCTGACAGACCATCTCCATGGGTGGGGACCGGAGGATGGGTGAGTATCTGGCCCCCGTACAGAAGAGCACAGAGGTTCCCAGTGGTTGGACCCCCCCACAATCAGAAACTTAACAAGGGGATAAGTTTTATTTCCACATATTACCCTTTAACCCCTTAAGGAGCACGGGTTTTTCCGTTTTTGCACTTTAGTTTTTTCCTCATAACCTTCTAAAAATCATAATGCTTTCAATTTTGCCTACAGACTCATATGAGGGCTTGTTTTTTGCGCCACCAATTGTACTTTGTAATGACATCAATCATTTCATCACAAAATTTACGGCAAACCCATAAATAAAAATATTTGTGGGGCAAAATTGGGGGAAAAAAAGTCATTTTGTAACTTTTAGGGTCTTCCGGTTCTATGCAGTGCACTTTTTGGAAAAATGACACCATAAATGTATTTTGTAGGTCCATATGGTTACAATGATAGCCAATAAATATAGGTTTTTCTTTATTTCACTACTTAAAAAAATATATAACTATATGCACCAAAATTAGTATGTTTAAAATTGTCATCTTCTGACCTCTGTAACTTTTTTATTTTTCCATATACGGGGTGGTATGAGGGCTCATTTTTTGGGCTATGATTTGAAGTTTTCATTGCTACTATTTTGGTTTTGATGGGACTTTTTGTTCATACAAAGTGACCAAAAATGCAATTTTGGACTTTTTACGTGTACACCATTTACCATGCTGTTTAATTAATGTTATATTTTTATAGTTCGGACATTTACGCACACGTTGATTCCGCATATGTTTATTTTTGTAATGTTTTTATATTTTTTATATGGAATTTGGGAAAAGGGGGGTATTTTAAACTTTTAATAAGGAAGGGGTTAATGTGTGTGTTTTTTTTTTACTTTTATAAAACTTTTTTTTACACTTTATTAGTCACCTTAGGGGACTTTTAGGAGGAATCATTAGATTCCTCATACAGATCAATGTGGTTTCAGTTTTATTTTTTTTGCCTACAAATCCCATAATTCCATTTTCCTCCCTCCCACACATCAGCCACCCCACCCATTGAAACATAAATAAGCTGCATCCATTCAAAAGACCTATGGTTGCATTAGTTGCAGATTGATCTCTCTCCCACCAAGCGATCCCTCCACCCATCAGTCACCCATGAGCTGACTAGTGAGTCAGGTCTCGGCCGCATTGCAACCTAGGAAAAATCTGAGACAACAGTAATTTTGTATGCTGTTAAAAATAAATATTGGGGTGAAAATCACAGAAGAATTGTGAGAAAACCGTCACACACAGGTACAGACACTATATTATGGACTACACTAACTTTACAGCCCCTGTAGCATAGTCAAATAAAAATAAATTCTGGAATACCCCTTCAACAGTATGCTGCCTTGTACTTAGCAATGCCGCTATCGTGACTCTCCCCCCCCCCCCCCCAAATAAAAATAAATAATGCATGGATTTTTGGTTGTTTTAACCCCTTCAGGACGGAGCCCATTTTGGCCTTAAGGACCGGAGCGTTTTTTGCACATCTGACCACTGTCACTTTAAACATTAATAACTCTGGAATGCTTTTAGTTATCATTCTGATTCCGAGATTGTTTTTTCGTGACATATTCTACTTTAACATAGTGGTAAATTTTTGGCGATACTTGCATCCTTTCTTGGTGAAAAATCCGTAAATTTGATGAAAAATTTAAAAAATTTAGCATTTTTCTAACTTTGAAGCTCTCTGCTTGTAAGGAAAATGGATATTACGAATACATTTTTTTTTGGTTCACATATACAATATGTCTACTTTATGTTTGCATCATAAAATTGACGTGTTTTTACTTTTGGAAGACACCAGAGGGCTTCAAAGTTCAGCAGCAATTTTCCGATTTTTCACAAAATTTTCAAACTCAGTATTTTTCATGGACCAGTTCAGGTTTGAAGTGGATTTGAAGGGTCTTCATATTAGAAATACCCCATAAATGACCCCATTATAAAAACTACACCCCCCAAAGTATTCAAAATGACATTCAGTCAGCCTTTTAACCCTTTAGGTGTTTCACACGAATAGCAGCAAAGTGAAGGAGAAAATTCACAATCTTCATTTTTTATACTCACATGTTCTTGTAGACCCAATTTTTGAATTTTTACAAGGGGTAAAAGGACAAAATTTTTACTTGTATTTGTAGCCCAATTTCTCTCGAGTAAGCACATACCTCATATGTCTATGTAAAGTGTTCGGCGGGCGCAGTAGAGGGCTCAGAAGGGAAGGAGCGACAAGGGGATTTTGGAGAGTACGTTTTTCTGAAATGGTTTTTGGGGGGCATGTTACCTTTAGGAAGCCCTTATGGTGCCAGAAAAGCAAAAAAAAAAACACATGGCATACCATTTTGGAAACTAGACCCCTCGGGGAATGTAACATGGGATAAAGTGAACCTTAATACCCCACAGGTGTTTCACGACTTTTGCAAATGTAAAAATAAAAAATTTTTTTTTACCTAAAATGCTTGTTTTCCCCAAAAATTTTTATTTTTAAAAATGGTAATAGCAGAAAATACCCCTAAAAATTTGAAACCCAATTTCTCCCGATTCAGAAAACACCCCATATGGGGGTGAAAAGTGCTCTGCTGGCGCACTACAGGTCTCAGAAGAGAAGGAGTCACATTTGGCTTTTTGAACGCAAATATTTCTCTGGGGGCATGCCGCATTTAGGAAGCCCCTATGGTGCCAGAACAGCAAAAAAAAAACACATGGCATACCATTTTGGAAACTAGACCCCTCGGGGAACGTAACAAGGGGTTAAGTGAACCTTTATACCCCACAGGTGTTTCACGACTTTTGCATATGTAAAAAAAAAAATTTTTTTTTTACCTAAAATGCTTGTTTTCCCAAAAATTTTACATTTTTAAAAAAGGTAAAAGCAGAAAATACCCCCCAAAATTTGTAACACAATTTCTCCCGAGTACGGCGATACCCCATATGTGACCCTAAACCGTTGCCTTGAAATACGACAGGGCTCCAAAGTGAGAGCGCCATGCGCATTTGAGGCCTAAATTAGGGATTGCATAGGGGTGGACATAGGGGTATTCTACGCCAGTGATTCCCAAACAGGGTGCCTCCAGCTGTTGCAAAACTCCCAGCATGCCTGGACAGTCAACGGCTGTCCGACAATACTGGGAGTTGTTTTGCAACAGCTGGAGGCTCCGTTCTGGAAACAGTGGCGTACCAGACGTTTTTCATTTTTATTGGGGAGGGGAGGGGGGCTGTGTAGGGGTATGTGTATATGTAGTGTTTTTTACTTTTTATTTTATTTTTTGTGTTAGTGTAGTGTAGTGTTTTTAGGGTACAGTCGCACGGGCGGGGGTTCACAGTAGTTTCTCGCTGGCAATTTGAGCTGCAGCAGAAAGTTTGCGGCAGCTCAAATTTGCAGCCAGATACTTACTGTAATCCTCCGCCCATGTGAGTGTACCCTGTACGTTCACATTGGGGGGGACATCCAGCTGTTGCAAAACTACAACTCCCAGCATGCCCGTTGGCTGTCGGTGACTGCTGAGAGTTGCAGTTTTGCAACAACTGTAGGCACACTGGTTATGTATCACTGAGTTTGTGACCTAACTCAGTGTTTCACAACCAGTGTGCCTCCAGCTGTTGCAAAACTACAACTCCCAGCATGCACGGTGCATGGTGTACGGTGACTGCTGAGAGTTGTAGTTTGCAACAGCTGGAGGCACACCGGTCGTGAAACACTGAGTTAGGTAAAAAAAAAAACTCTGAGTTTCACAACCAGTGTGCCTTCAGCTGTTGCAAAACTACAACTCTCAGCAGTCATCGACAGCCAACGGGCATGCTGGGAGTTGTAGTTATGCAGCCAGCAGATGCACCACTACAACTCCCAGCATGCACTTTAGCTGTTTGTGCAAGCTGGGAGTTGTAGTTAGACAACAGCTGAAGGTACACTTTTCCATAAAAAGAATGTGCCTCCAGCTGTTGCAAAACCATAAGTCCCAGCATGCCCATAAGGCAATGCTGGGAGTTGTGGTGGTCTGCCTCCTGCTGTTGCATAACTACAGCTCCCAGCATGCCCTTTTTGCATGCTGGGAACTGTTGCTAAGCAACAGCAGGAGGCTGTCACTCACCTCCTGCTGCTGCCGGCACACAGGTCAGTCCCGCCGCCGCAGCTGCTCCTGGGGCCCCGATCCCAACAGGGGCGCCGGGGATCGGGGTCCCCAGCACCCGGGGTCGTCTTCCCGCACCCGCTCACGCCCTCCGGAAGAGGGGCGGAGCGGGTGCGGGAGTGACACCCGCAGCAGGCGCCCTGATTGGTCGGCCGGTAATCCGGCCGACGAATCAGGGCGATCGTGAGGTGGCACCAGTGCCACCTCACCCCTGCAGGCTCTGGCTGTTCGGGGCCGTCAGAGACGGCCCCGAACAGCCAGTAATTCCGGGTCACCGGGTCACTGGAGACCCGATTGACCCGGAATCGCCGCAGATCGCTGGACTGAATTGTCCAGCGATCTGCGGCGATCGCCGACATGGGGGGGCATAATGACCCCCCTGGGCGATATGCCGGGATGCCTGCTGAACGATTTCAGCAGGCATCCGGCTCCGGTCCCCAACCGGCTAGCGGTGGGGGCCGGAATTCCCACGGGCGTATGGATACGCCCTCGGTCCTTAAGGACTCGGGATTCAGGGCGTATCCATACGCCCTATGTCCTGAAGAGGTTAATATTGGAGCAGATCGGCAATGCTTTATGCTACTGTTGCATTTTTTTTTTTTTTTACCTGGTGTCGAAATACCCTTTTAAAGGCTATGGATACCTTTGAAAAGCATTTTTTTTTAAATTCTTGCTTTGGTGCAAAAAACATTTTCTCATGTAAAGGTGTCCACAGCCTTTAATGGTTCATTCTTAATTAAATGATTTAACCTTAATGATAATATGTACAGTTCTACCCCTTTACACTTCTTGTCTATTGTACACTCTTGCTCAGAATTTACTAAGGCTGTGCATGTCCTTTCATAAACCACACACTTTTTTTATTTATAAAAAAAAAAAAAAAAAAAATAACGCATAGGGTTTCCCCTATTTTCAGCATCAGCCAGATACCAACCAAGCAGCAACAGCCTGACGTTACCAGGGTGGGCGAGGACCATTGTTACTGGCCCTCCCCAGCCTAAATAATGCCGGCCTGTTACCGCCTAGGCCCAGGAGTGCCATTTTTGACACTCCGGACCTGTTGGTACCTGCTCTTCCTGGCATCCCTTTGGCGATGGGTACCAGGGTAATAATTGGGGGTTAGCGCTAGTTGATTTTTGGGCTAACGCTAAGCCCTGGCTTAGTAATGGATACCATCTATAAGACGGCTTCCACTACTAACGCTGAAAATTCAATTATAAAAAACAAGACACATTGAAAAAAATGTTTTAAAAAATAAACACTCACAGCCCTCGTTAAACATTTTATTGAATAAAAAAAAAACGCTGGTCATCGTTGCAGTCCACCGAATCTGATGTAGTCCTCCGCATTCACGTATCTGAAATGAGAAGAAAAGAAAAACAAGAAATATGGGTTAGTACTTTTTTTTTTTTGCTCTCCCCTGGGCAGAGCGCACATAATGCAGTGTGTTCCTAAACAGGGAGCCTCCAATTGTTGCTAAACTACAACTTCCATCATTGGGGCTGTAGTTAACCAACAGCTGGAGTCTCCCTGTTTGGGAACACACTGCCAGAAAGGCTCTGTTCCCATTATGCAAAATGCATAATGTGAACAAAGATCTGTCTCTCTTCCCTTGGACTACTACTCCTATCATGGGACAGAGCCTGTCCCATGATGGGAGTAGTTGTAGTACCATAGCGCTGCTGAGGGATGGCACTTGCACATCTGCGGGACTTTTAGGACTACTACTCCCATCATGAACAGACTCTGCCTATGATGGGAGTTATAGTCCAGGGGCTGAAGTGCAGATCGCACCGGCTCATTCTGCAGAGACGCACTGCGATCGGCATTTAAGTTAACAAGCCTGGCGGTACATGCGTCTACATCGCGCTTCCCGCCGACTTCTATATACACTGACATAATTCATAATCCCCGCCGGAACACGGGAGAGGGGAGCTCTGATTGGAGAATAGTTATTGACCAATCAGAGCTCCCCTCTCCCGGCGGCGGGGCTTATGAATTATTTCAGTGTATATAGAAGCTGGCGGGCAGTGCATTGTAGATGCATGTACCCCTGGCTTGTTATCTTAATGCGGATCGCAGCGGGTCTCTGCAGAATCACCCGGTGCGATCTGCATCTCAGCCCCTGGACTATAACTCCCATCATGGGCAGAGTGTGTCCATGATGGGAGTGGTAGTCCTAAAAGTCCAGCAGCCGGGGGATGTGCTAGTGCCATCCCTCAGCAGCGCTGTGGTACTATAACTACTCCCATCATGGGACAGACTCTGTCCCATGATAGGAGTAGTAGTCCAGGGGCTGAGGTGCAGATCGCATCGGGTCATTCTGCAGAGACCCGCTGCGATCCGCATGTAAGTTAACAAGCCGGGTGGTACATGCGGCTTCATCGCGCTGCCCGCGGCTTCTATATACACTTGACATAATTCATAATCCCCGCCGCTGGAACACGGGAGCTCTGAATGGAGAATACCTATTGACCAATCAGAGCTCCCGTCTCCCGGTGGGCATTATGAATTATGTCAGTGTATTTAGAAGCCGCGAGCAGCGCGATGTAGCCGCATGTACCTCCCGGCTTGTTAACTTACATGCGAATCGCAGCGGGTCTCTGCAGAATGACCCGGTGCGATCTACACCTCAGCCCCTGGACTACAACTCCCATCATGGACAGTTTGTCCATGATGGGAGTAGTAGTCCTAAAAGTCCCACAGCCGGGGGATGTGCAAGTGCCATCCCTCAGCAGCGCTGCGGTACTACAACTACTCCCATCATGGGACAGACTCTGTCCCATGATAGGAGTAGTAGTCCAAGGGCAGATCACTGCAGTTCACTCTCCTGCAATCCGCATTTATTAACTATACAAGCCGGCGGTACATGCGGCTACACTGCGTTGCCGCAGGCTCCTATATACAGCTCTTATAATTCATAATCCCTGCCGGGAGAGGGGAGCTCTGATTGATGAATAGCTATTGACCAAGCAGAGCTCCCGTGTTCCGGCGGCGGGGATTATGAATAATGACAGTGTATACAGGAGCCGCATATACCGCCAGATTTTACAGTTAATAAATGCGGATCGCAGCGGGTCTCTGGAGAATGACCTGCTGCGATCTACACCTCAACCTCTGGACTATAACTCCTATCATGGGCAGAATCTGTCCATGATGGGAGTTGCAGTCCTTACTGTGTAAAAATAGACACTTTGGTACGTGTCATCCATGGTGGTGTATATTTGCGCAAATTTTTTTTACTTGCGTTCTTTTTGTGCGTCCAAAAAAACGCAGTTAGCAAATCGATATCTACAGGAAAAATGGCTCTACGGTAAGAAAATGCACTTAAAATTACTCTATATAGATTGATGAATCCCCCCCCCAGTGTGTGTAATATTGAAGAAAGCCTAAGGGGATGTTCCTGCGGAATTCCGTGAGCAGAATTCCTAGAGTAGAATTCCGCGCTGTGAACATTATCATCAGTGTGAATGGGTCTTCCGCGAGATCCGTTCACACTCTGGAATTTCAGCGGCAGACAATTCTGCCGAAATTGTTCGGCGCAAAGAAAGAACATGTTCATGTGCGGAATTCCGCGAGTACTGCATAGCGTCAGTGGTGACAGCGCAGTGCCCCGCGGTCCTACTGCCGAAGTATCTTCGGCAGCGGCCGTCTGACAGAATCTCTGCTCGCGAGATTCCACAGTGTGAATATACCCCTAAACAATAAAACAACTTTTGGGCATACTGTGTTCTATTTGGGAGAATAACCACTGTAAGTCAGCATCATTGGCCCTTATTTACTAAGAGTGGAGTGTAGGTTTCTTTGTGGGTTTTAATTCCCTACAATTTATTTTCCACGGTATTTGCTAAGGTTTCCCTACATTTTCCACTTTCCCTACACTTTGCTTTTTTTTTACACATGCTCTGATCTGTCGGGTTTTCCTCAGCTCAAATCCACCACATTTTATGTGGAAACCTTAGTAAAGATGTTGGGTTTTTGTGAAAATGTCAGGAACACGCCCCTTTTCGGAGACCAGGCCCCCTTTTCCCGGCAGCCACGCCCCTTTTCCGGGTTTTCTTAGCAAAATGGAGCGTTAGTTGGGGTTTTTTCAATTTTGGCGCAAAATCTGGCGCAGACAGAATTTCTGGTGCAATGCGACAGAACCTGGCGCACAACCTGACAAAACATGTAGGGTTTTCAATAGTAAATGAGGGCCATTATGTTAAAATGTATGTTCTGTTGTTGTTTACCTTTAAGAGGCATTGTTCTTGTTACCTTAAATATTGTTTATAGACATTACATTGAATGTAATTCTAGCTAAAAAAACAAACAAACAAATAAGCACATTTTTTATGTTTAGGGGAACATGGCATCCAGGGCCCCCCTGGCTCAATTGGAGAAAAAGGAGAACCTGGCTATGATGGAATTCCAGGGACACCTGGTGAGAAGGGTGAGCCAGGTAAGTCAAGTTGGTCTTATTTGAAAACTAGAAGAGTACACCGCGTTGCCCAGTCTACCTAAACTTTTATGGGAGAGGAAAAGCAACAGTAACCCTCTTGTCCTCATATCCCAACCTAATTTCTCATCCTCATATCCCGTCCTCGGGTGGGACTGAGCTGTGATGAAGTGATTAAATGCTGAAAATAGAACGGGGTGTGGCTTTGCAGGGGATGTAACTTTATGTGAGAGGGCATGGCTTGCAGGCTAGACCAACGCACAATAAAGGGGTGAAAATAGAATGGTATTTTTGCAAGCCAGACCATCACTTTTAACCGAACATATAGAGCTTGTGGAGTAAGGTGGGGCTGGGCTGTGATGAAGAGATTGTAGTTTAAGAACCTGTAATATGGGTGTATCGGGTGACAAACAACCTCAACCTCAGGGTGGGTTAGGGTTAATATGACTATCCTATATATTTTTTAGTTGACATGTGCATAAACACGTGTACCAACTGTCATCGACATATCTCCAGATATTTGGAAGGGATGTTGGGACATACACACATAGGGGGAGATTTATCAAAACCTGTCCAGAGGAAAAGTTGCTGAGTTGCCCATAGCAACCAAACAGATCGCTTCTTTCATTTTTGAAAAGGCCTCTGAAAAATGAAAGAAGCGATCTGATTGGTTGCTATGGGCAATTCAACAACTTTTCCTCTGAACATGTTTTGATAAATCTCCCCCATAGGCCCAGATTTATCAAGCTTTGTGAGGGAAAAACTAGAGTGATTTTCCCACAGCAACCAATCATAGCTCATAGCTTTCACTTTACCAGAGCTCATTAGCTGAGCTGTTATTGTGTTGCTGTGGAAAAATCACTCCAGTTTTTCACTCACAAAGTTTGATAAATCTTATGCATAGAGTTTTATAATGTATACTGTAGATGTTATAAACCTTTCATAACTGAAATTTGGCTGCTTTTTTGTTATTTTTCTATGACTATATTATTGACATATAATGTTATACAATACCTACCAAACCCAATACACACTGCAGTTCAGTGTAACACACATATGACATCTATATGTTGTGTTTTGTTCCATTGTACAATGCAGGAAAAATGTAATAAAAGTTAAATTATCTGACTTGTCATGACCCAAGAGCATTTTATTTGCACCATTTTTTCTAGCCTTCATTCAGTAGTAGCTGACTTTGGATGTCTTTTGCATGCTGACAGTTTTATAAGAATATAATAATGTATGTATGTCTTATTGAAGCAAACACTTTTTACTATTTTTATTAATTATTTCTCATATGTGCATGTACTGTCTTTAGTAGTATTTATTCCTTGTTCATAAATTCTAAACAATGTTTGCTTTAGATATACTTCATTGCAGCATATTTATGTAATTTAAGGTTTACCTGGGAGAGGCATTCCTGGATTTCCTGGTGAACATGGTGAGAAAGGTAAGACAATTGATAAGTATTAGGGGAAATTATTAATACTTAACCTCTTGGGGACGCAGGACGTATGTATATGCCCTGCATCCCGATCCTTAAGGACTCAGGGTGTACCTGAGTACTCAGTACGCCCTGAGTATCTCCGATCCCCGGCGGCCCGGAACATCGTTCAGCACATCGCCGAGGGGGGTCCTGAGGATGCCCATATTGGGGATCGCCGCAGATCACTGGTCAATTCAGACCAGCGATCTGTAGCAATTCCGGGTCATTGGAGTCTCAAGCCATAATGCCATACGGAAAACACGGGCATGGTACAAAAAAGTTGTGGTCCCAGTACGCTGGCAACACAGGGACATTCCTGCAGTTCCAAGAGGCAGTGCCAAAGGTGACCGCCAAAGAGCGGGTCAGAGCACCTCTGGAACTTCTGTTCCCCAGATCGTCCCCAGCCAACACTTTCCAGGTGAGGTCCCCCACACTGGAAAGAAGGGATGATCCCCCCAAAAATGCAGAGTGTGTAACAGGAGGGGGATTCGGAAGGACACCACCACTCAATGTGACCTCATCCGTGCCTCTGCATTAAAAATTGCTTCAGGGAGTATCACACTTCCAAGTTTTTAATCCTTTTCCCAAATTTTAATTCCCCAGAATTCGACTCCAATGTTCAAGTCCAGAGTACATTGTCTTCCAAATTTTAAAACAAAACAACCCCCCCCAGAAAAAAGAAATATATATATATATATTTCCCAATACCCCTGATAATATATATATATATATATATATATATATATATTAACATTAATATTTTTTTTTTTTTTATGGGTCCTGGGACACAGAGTCAACAGCATTGGGGATTTGCAGTTGCTTCAAATGCGCAGCACTTTCTCCCCACCTGAGCCAGGTGCGCATTTGAGGTAACAGAATAGGGACGGCCACACACATCACATTCCCAGAATGATGATGCAGAGCATAGGGTTTGGGGCAGGCATCATTTTTACTTTTGGCCATACTCTGGGTCATCATTCTGGGAAAATAATTGGCATATCAGTAATACAATTGCAATTTTCATTTTCCCCAAACTACACTTCATCCATTCCTGGAAAATAAATTTAGGGAACACCCGTCTGTTCCAAATCTCCACTTCACCCCTATACACCTTCCCTAGAGGGTGTACTGTTTGTAATAGGCTCACATGTGGGTGTTCCTTCTTGTATTTTCCTCTGAATGTATGTAACTGTTAGGTCCGTAAGAAACATCGGCAAATGCGAAGAGTTCTCGCTCATGAGCTCTGTCGTATTTCCAGACGACAATTCGGAGTCTTATGTTTGTTGTTTCCAGAAAGATGAAGCAGAGCATAGGTTGAAAATAGCAATTTTCAAAAGTTACCCTTCATCCATCCCTGGAAAACCCGTGAGTTCAAAATGTCCTCTTTACCCCTATACCCATTCCTCAGGGGGGGTACTTTCTGTAATGGTGTTACATGTGGGTGTTTCTTTTATTGTATTTTCCTCTGAATGTATGTAACCGTCAGCTACTGATATGCCATAGGCCTCAAATGCAAACAGACCTCTATGACTTCTGAGCCTGGATGTATTTCCATAGTCAGGAGAAAAAGCCCTCCAAAATTTGTAATCCAATTTCTCCCATTTCCCCTTGTGAAAATGTAAAAAATTGGGTAACCCCAGCATTTTAGTGTAAAAAAATAAAAAATTTTAATTCATGGCCCACTGTTCAAAAAACCTGTGATGTGTAAGTACTCACTGTACACCTTGTTAACTTCCTTGAGGGGTATAGTTTCAAAATTGTGGTCACTTGCCGGGGTTTTTTTTTAAGATTTTATGTCAGAACCTCAACCGTTGCAGTGCAAAGCACCAATTTAGGCCTCAAATCTCATCAGTGTTGTCTCACTCCTAAGCCCTGTTTTGCACCTGCATAGTGCTTTACTGGCATATATGGGGTATTTCCTTATTCTGGAGAAATTGGGCTACAGATTTTGTGGAGCTTTTTCTCTCTCACTACTTGAGAAACTAAAAATATATTTGTTAATACCAGCAATTCAGTGTTAAAAGTCAAATATTTAACTTTTACGGCTCACTGTTCAAAAAACATGTGAGGGGTAAGTACTCACTATAACCCTTGTTACGTTCCCTGAGGGGTGTAGTTTCTAAAATGGTGTCACATGTGTGGGGTTTCTGCTGTTCTTGCACTATGGGGGCTTTGCACATGGCCCCCGACTTCAATTCCAACAAACTTTTTACTCCAAAAGCCCATTGCCGCTCCTTCTTTTCTGAGCATTGCAGTGCGCCCGCAGAGCACTTTACATCCACACATGGGGTATTTTCTTTCTCAGGTGAAATTGCACTACAAATTTTGGGGGCCTTTTTCCCCTGTTTCCTCCATGTGAAAATGAAACATTTGGGGTAACACCATCATTTTAGTGTTAAAGGGGTTGTGCGCTGCCCTGACTTTCGACTTACTCTCGCTGTGTGCGGGCTTCTGTGTTCGCAGCCGCCGGGCGTGACATCACGGCCGCCCCTCGCCCTGGGCGAGACGTCACGAGGGGGCGGGCGAGGGGCCGGGTGTGACGTCACGCCCGGCGGCCGCGAACACGGAAGCCCGCACACAGCGTTCGGAGTAATGAACTTCCGGACGCTGTGAGCGGAGCTCCGAAAATTAGGGCAGCGCACAACCCCTTAAAAAAATCACACTTTTCACTTTTGCGGCCCACTGTTCAAAAAACCTGTGAGGTGTAAATTCTCACTGTAACCCTTTACGTTCCTTGAGGCGTGTAGTTTTCAAAATGATGTCACATGTGGGGGGTTTCTGCTGTTCTAGCTCCATGGTTTGTAAATGCACATGGCCCCCCGACTTCAATTCCAGCAAAATTCTCTCTCCAAAAGTCCAATGGCGCTCCATCTTTTCTGAGACCCGTAGTGCGCCAGCAGAGCACTTAACGTCCACATATGGGGCGTTTTCTTAATTGGGAGAAATTGGGCTTCAGATTTTGGGGTCCATTTTCTCCTATTACACAATGTGAAAATGAAAAATTTTGAGTAACACCATAATTTTAGTGTTAAAAATCGAATTTTTCATTTTCGCGTCCAAGTTCAAAGCAAACCCGTCAAACACCTGTGAGGTGTCAAGGCTCACTGTACCCCTTGTTATGTTCCTTGAGGGGTTCCTTGAGGGACACACATATTATGGTTTTAAATTTGACCCAATCACGTCTTAAATGAGTACTCCACCCCTAGACATCTTATCCCCTATGGAAAGGATAGGGGATAAGATGTCTGATTGCGGGGGTCCTCGCCAACGATTTCTGTGCAGCACCCAGTGTTCATTTAGAATGCTGGGTGCAGGCAGCAGGGGTCGTGATGTCACTGCTACGCCCCTCGTGACATCATGATGACCCCCGCTTCCCGCTCAAAGCGTTTGGAACAAAATGTTCTGAACGCTGGGGCAATGGAGTACTCCTTTAAGCTTAAACTAACAGCAACACAGATCCTGGGGGCCAGGATTTGCAGCAGTAATTCAGGCGCAAAAAAAAATGCTTTTGCTATGTTTGAAACTGCAATAAAATACAAAAAAACATAACTTTGGATTACAGTTTGTAGCCAATTGAAATGCACCCAACAAAGATGTCGCCCTATTATCTAAGTGAAAATAAATTTACAAAAAAAAAGATTTAAAAAAATTGATTTGAACAGTGAGCAATGAGAGACGACAAAAAAAACAAGACATATTCAGTAATAGTTTTCTCCAATTTGTTTCATTATTTGGTTATTTTCTGTTTCATAGGTGTCAAAGGTGACACTGGATTGCCTGGCTTACGTGGAACCCCTGGCTTTCCTGGCATTAAGGGTGATCAAGGGTTTCCTGGAAGTCAAGGCATACAAGGCCAACCTGGGGTTCCTGGACCTCCTGGAATTGCAATGCAGGGACCAAAAGGTGACAGGGGACAGTCAGGTCCTCCAGGATTTCCAGGTAAGGCATAAACAATTCTTTATGTATTTTTTTTAAATTATCTCATATGGGTGGAACAATGTTTAATTTATTCATTATTAATTTTTATTATTATTAAAGAGGACATGTCAGCTCTCCTGATGCCTGTGATTCCTTTGCTATTTCTGTGAGAATGTTATGAATATATTGACAAATGGATTCTATCTTTCCACATTTCAAAGGGGTGTATTCCTAAACAGTCTGACATTATGAACACTGATTAGATAATATTAGAGTGTGTAGGGACACACAATTAAATGGTAACACTCAGTTTTGAATTTATTCATAAATTCTGCCAAAATAGTAGAAGAATGGTACACAAAGTGTTCTATGAAATATGTTCCAGAATTGTTAATTCCTAAGAAAGACAAATGTTTTCAAAAATAATTAGGTCATCTTTAAACACAGTATATAGTATTGTGAGTTCTTTATAATATGTACAATCAGATTGTGTAGTAATCTTGCCTTGCATAATGCTCTAGAAAAGTAATATTGCCTGTTCTATCGTGAGTGATGCTTCTGATATATCATAACAGCCTGCCAGTCCAGTAGTGTTACATGGTGATAGTGGCAACTGATACTAGGAAGCTGATGATGCCTTTCCTGCATTAATCATAGTTATTTAGACTGTGAGAACATCTTTTTGTCTAAGGTTCTCCTGGGCCTGTGGGTGTTCCTGGTGTCCCAGGACAGGATGGTACAAAAGGAGAGAAAGGTGAAAGAGGCTGGCCTGGAGCTCCTGGTTTTCAGGGAGTAAAAGGTGAACCGGGAATACAGGGTCCTATTGTAAGTAATAATCTCACCTCAGTTGCTGTTTTCAGTCTTTACTCTTGCATCTTCATAATAAGATGTATTTCTATTTGTAGGGAGATGCAGGTTTTCCAGGTCAAAAAGGAGACAAAGGGGATATAGGTTCTCAAGGAGTGCCAGGATTTCCAGGTAAGCTATGTAAAAGTGTGTATCAATATGGAAAGATCAAGAAATGATTATTATTATTTTATTTTTACCTTATAGCACCAGTAAATACCAGGGTGCAACACTTAAGAGGACTTTATGTTTTATGTACACCTTTGCATCCAATATTTTTGTATTGTCTCAGTGCCTCTAATAAAATAGAAAAAAATATTTTATAATAAGCCTTTAAGGAGTATTCTGGTCTTAGACATGTAAGATATGCCAAAAATGTCTGATAGATGCAGGCCCAACCTATGGGACCTATACCTATCTCCAGAATTGTGAGTCCCCGCCCTCATGCAGCCTAGTTGCTGTAGCTTAAGGTGTCCGACAGTGGTTGTTTTACACTCTTTCTGTAATTCCCATAGATGGGAGTTGTGGAAACAGAGTAGTCCCGCAATCTACACTGTTTCCATAACTCCTATCTATGGGAATTACTGTTTCCACAACTCCCCTTTGCTTCTGTTGGAGGCAAAGAAACTGTCACGAACTGGCAGGACGGGTAGTGGATCCTCTGGACCAGAGAGGCGATGATGCGGGTCGTACTGGGGGATCGGTTCTAAGCAGTTACTGTTCTTCACCAGAGCCTGCAGAAAGGCGGGATGGACTTGCTGTGGCGGTAACTACCAGGTCGTGTCCCCCAGTAGCGACTCGACCTCTCTTGCAGCTGATATGGCGTGGTACACAGGGAGCAGGAAAAGGCGTAGTCGGACGTAGCAGAGGTCAGGGCAGGCAGCAAGGATTCACAGGCGAGTAGACGGTAGCAACGGGTTCGACAAACAGGCAAGGCAGTACAAGGCTATAGGGAACACTTTCTCAGAGGCACAAGGCACAAAGATCCGGCAAGGGCAGGAAGGGGCAGGTAACTTTTATAGGAAAGGAGCAGAGGTCATTAGCCAGCGCACCATTCAATGGTGCGCTAGCCCTTTAAATTTACTGAAGGCGGCGCGTGCGCGCCCTAGAGTGCGGGGCCACGCGCGCCGGAAAGCAGAGACTGTCGGCGCAGGGAACGAGGCGCCAGGTAAGGCAGACCGGGATGCGGCGCGTGAGCGGGGACCAGCCGCCACGGCAGCCGCGTCCCTGACACAAGGAATCCCGTGCTCCCCGTCAGCGCTTCTGAGCGGGAGGCATCGGGATCCGCTCGTTGTGACAGAAACAGAATAAACCACCCACTTGGCTTTTTTTTTTCCAATGCTGACCATTTTTGGCTGGCATCCTAAAGTTGAACCTGCATCTGCCGGAGATGTTTATGGCATATACTTTGGATATACAATAAATGTCTGAGACAACAAACAAACTTAGTCTACTCGCAAATACAACACAATGTGTGAACACAGTTTCAGGGGAGGATTATAACTACTATATATTCTGATCTTATGATCCTGATCATGTCTGTATAATCACTTTACAGCCTTAGTACACACACACACACATATATATATATATATATATATATATATATATATAAACCAGAAAAGGTATTGCAGCACTACTCAGCCTCAATGTGTGGGTGCCAGCGTCCACAAAACTTCTTGACCAAAAGTCCTCAGTTTCAATAGGATTCAACAATAACGCAGCACTCCAAAGAACGGTGAAAAAAGTGTTGATTTATTCCTGTCACATCAATACAAGCAACGTTTCTGCTCCTATGGAGCCATTTTCTAGCTTGAAAATGGCTCCATAGGAGCAGAAACGTTGCTTGTATTGATGTGACAGGAATAAATCAACACTTTTTTCACCGTTCTTTGGAGTGCTGCGTTATTGTTGGATCCTATATATATATATATATATTCATATACTCATTTGTTCCATTGATCTATTTTAGGATTTAAAGGTACAGAAGGTCCTATGGGCGAAAAGGGACAAGATGGAGATCCTGGACCAACTGGGCTAAAAGGTTGGTAAATGCATGTTATGTATGAATAAGAGGTAAATCTACAAGAAGTCTTTTAAAGGCTATATTTGTTGAGTGAGATCGGTGCTTCTTATACAGGATCATAAAGCATCAAAGGCTATTGTTTCTCAAATTAATCTAGAATGAAAAATGAATCAGCTGAAAATTGTAACAAGTTAAACTATTTTATGTATGCAGCCCCTAAGTAAACATTTGTGATGCAATTACTGCTCCATGGTTACAGACAACAAACAGATCCTAAAGTCATGTAACAGTTGACAAGTAAACACTCATTGCGCTATGCTAATACCATACCATTTACATAGAACAGACTATCTATCGCAGGGCCGACATTGTGCTGCCTGGGTCCAAGAACGAAATGCTGCCCGCCCCCCCCCCCCCCCCCCAAAAAAAAAAAAAATAATACTATGTTGTGGGGCAGTAATTTTTTCAGAGTTCACAATACGGTAAATCTGACATGGGATCATTATTCTGTGGGTCAGTATGATTCCATTGATATCAAACATGGATAATTGATGTTTGTTTTAAGGTAAAAAAAAAAAAATGTTTGTTCAATGCCATGTTCTGACCCCTATAACTATTTTTCCACCTACAGAGCAATGTTAGGGATTATTTTTGCATCATAAACGGAAGTTTGTAACAATACTACTTTTGCTAATCTATGACTTTTTGATCACTTTTTATTAAGTTTAAGCAATTTTACAGTGTTTTATTGGGAAAAGGGGGAGATTTAAACTTTTATTGGGGGGGGGTTATATTTTTAAAAACATTTTTTTTAACTTTTTATTTTATGCCCCTCCTTAGGGGCCTGTCCTAAGTCATTAGTAGATTACATAGATCCATGTAATGCTTTTGCATTACATTGATCTATGTTTCACACGCTCGATTGTAAAGGACTGCCACAAGCAATCGTCAATCCAGCTAGGACCAAGAAGAACGGGTAAGTCCCTGTTCCCAGAAACCCATCTGCAGTCCACAATTACATCACAGAGCTGCAGATGGGTCACCTAGACCCCAGGGATTACTGTCGTTGGAGCCAGCGGGGATCTGCCTGTTATCACACGTACCCGACCCCCGGTCCCATGTCATATTCCCCTCACCTGACCCATGACATACTGGTACGTCATGGGTCGGAAAGGGGTTAAAAATGTTCTCAGGGTGACAATTTGCCACCCCTGTGAAGGTGCTGCCTGGGTCCAGTGAACTCAGCGGGACCCCTTGTAGGGCTGGCCCTGATCTAACGTGAAGGAATAGGATGAGCATCAGAAATATTTTTTGACTGCTTCCTCTGTTTTAAGCTTCTTGCTTCCCTTTTCCTAAGCAATGTAGAGGCAACTGTGGTCAGAATAGGATATTATTATTTAAAGGGGTATTTCGGCTTTATACATCTTATCCCCTATTCAAAGGATAGGGGATAAGATGTATGATCGCAGGGGTTCTGCCGCTGGGGACCCCCGCAATCTCGTTGCAGCCCCTGGAATTCTGTGACGTCATGGCCACGCCCCCCTAATGCCGTCAATTTACCCCTTTGAAAACAGCATATTATATATCACTGAGGATAGAGATCGGTCATTTCTCCTTCTGGGGATGTTTTCTGGCTAAGCATATTAAACATCAATCATGTTCTGAGGCTTATTAAGGCTTATTAATCCAAGCATTGGATTGAAGGGATAGCTACTTCAAAAAAGGTGGCACCAGAGAGTTGTTTTGCATGTCTTTCCCCCCACAAATCAGGAGAAACAGCAGGGATAAGCATGCGATAGAGCATTACTTCCCGGCACTCTGTGATCTTTGTCTCGCTGTTCCATTATAAGTTTATGGGGCAACAAGACAAAGATTGCTGAGTGCTGAAAAGTAAAGCACTCTACCACACACTTATCCTAGCTTGTTCTCCTGAATCAGTCTGTGCTAGGACTGTACAGACATTGCCGTCCCCATAGATGAGCATGATCATTCTTTCAGCAGTGAAATTTCAGCGGTGGAAGCTCTGCCACTGTAATCCTGTAGTATGCACTGTGCAGCAGAATCCTATTGACAGAAAATTGAACTCTGTAGCTTGGAAATTCTGTAGTCTGAACCTGGACAGCTGTTAGTTGGGGATTATCTGAAACGTGGTCAGACAGGTACTTGCAGCTGTAATAGGGATGCCAAAAATGACCCTATATGAGGGAAACCAGATAGGGGCCAGAAGTACAATGTTTCCATCTGAAGATAAGTTTCTGGTGCAGTGGAGGATATTTGGTATGATAGCAAATGCTGGTTCCCTGACATCTAAATGGAAAAAATGAATATTATTTGTACGGTATCCTGTAGATCTGTGGTCATTTACATATCCCAGATATCCCCTTTACTGTAACCAATGTCTGATTTTGGCATCTATCCACAGCTTCTCATTTACTTTTAAATGAACCTCTGTCTTTAACACCATTTTGTTTTTAATAAAGTTTAAACTGCTATAATATTTAATTTCTTAATTTATCTTTATAGTGATCAGAACTTTGTTTTTCTGCTTCAAATACCTTGCATGAACATAAATTTAGGAGTTACTGTCATTTTATGAATTTATGTCATATTGCTAGGATAAGACAACACATCATGATTGTTTATGGGTCTGATGACTTGGATGCACTCTAATCCACAGAATGAAAGAGTATTGCATTCCCTTTAAAGTTTTCTTTGCACTGTGGTACTCCTGGCCACTTACTGTGCATAGAACTGCAGCACAACTACAATTACTTACAAAGTGAAAGGGAATAGTTTTTTACTTGTATTCTTCCAGTTTTAACTTTGTTACCATTATTATTTTTGCTCTTAGTACTCATTTCTGGGAAATGGCCCTACAAAAAAGACTGTACACTTTCAAACAGTTTCATACTGCTGTATTAATCTGCAAGTAAACAATTCTATATAACATAGTTACTTAATAATATGTGCTGATTCTTTGTTTATTCTCCTTAGGATCACAAGGCCCCCCAGGGCCTCAGGGTCAATTCCAGGTATTCAAGGGAGACCCTGGCCCCCCAGGATTCCCTGGTCCTTCTGGCCCAAAAGGTTTACCTGGATTCCCAGGCCTTAAAGGAGAACAAGGTTAGTGTGTTGACTAAATCAAATCATTTTTATATAAATGGAATAACAGCTTTTGTTATAAACACTTCACCATTATTTCTCTAGGTCCAGTTGGTGCAGTTGGCTTGCCTGGCCCAAGTGGAGTGCCAGGAATAAATGGTATCCCAGGCCAGAAAGGAGATTTGGGTCCCGTTGGCCCAACTGGTATGTTACTGTACCTTTTTTATTTTTCAAAGAAAACATGTGAACCAAGTACTTTTTTTTTTAAATTAAATTAATAATTTAATATTATTAAAAATAATTAAATACATGTAGATTTTTATTAGTGCATTTATGATTCCAGGCCCAAGGGGCTATCCAGGTCCACCAGGTGCAGATGGCTTACCTGGTCCAATGGGTTTACCTGGTCTAGCGTCCATGGCTCATGGGTTCCTAGTAACAAGGCACAGCCAAACCACTGAAGTTCCCCAGTGTCCCTTTGGGACAGTTCCAGTCTATAGTGGCTACTCACTTCTCTATGTACAAGGAAATGAAAGAGCACATGGACAAGATCTTGGTATGCATTTTATTACAATACATTATTACAAGACATATCTTTTATATTGTTCTGTGCTTCTTGTTCAGTATACTAACACTGACATTTCAAGTGTAATCTTTGCCTCAGTATTACAAATTGTGTCAAACCTGCAGATTTACTATGAGAGTTACCCGTAATATTGTTTCAATTTTAGGTGCTGCGGGAAGCTGTCTTCGTAAATTCAGCACAATGCCTTTCCTATTCTGCAATATAAATAATGTATGCAACTTTGCATCAAGGAATGATTATTCCTACTGGCTGTCTACTCCTGAACCTATGCCAATGAGCATGGCTCCTGTAACTGGGGAGAATATCCAGCCATTCATCAGCAGGTAACAAAATTGACCTGTGTTTTAGCTTTTGTTTTACTTATTAAAATGACCATACAATACAATGATAACAAGTATGAATAAAAGGATGGTCATTTGTGATGTTGTCAAATTGATATGTAGATATGGATAAGTATGTCCTTTTCTGCAGTTTATTTAACCTTTTTGGTAAAAATCTTACTGTGAACTGGCAATCTAATAGTCCTGAATTGGCAGCCCAACTGTATGAATCAGACCTGGGAAATATTGCTTACAGAATCTGCAATATTTATCAATACTAACAGTAACATAGGGAGATATAAAATTGCCTAGTGTGTGACACAAGCTGATCAAATGGGTTCTGGCTGAGCGGACCGCCTTGAACATCTCAGGTTTGTGGCATTCAAAAACAACAGTCTCATCATTACATTGTTTTATTTCTAACCTCTAGGTTAGTTGACCTCTTCTCGAAATATAAGTCATAATTGGTTTCATACATTGCACATCTTAAAAGTCTGTTTTACCAAGTTTGTTTGCATTTAAGTGTTTTGCTGTTTGTTTTTACTTAGTTTTTATACTTTATTGAAGAAAATGTATACCAATTATTATTTTAATAGGTGCAGTGTGTGTGAAGCCCCAGCAATGGTAATGGCAGTACACAGTCAAACAATTCAGATACCTCCATGTCCAGATGGATGGATTTCATTGTGGATTGGATATTCATTTGTTATGGTGAGTCCTTTAAGGTGTTTCTGCAATACACTATGAGATTGATATCATACAATGTGTATGCAAAATATGAACTCTTTTTTCAAATGTATTTCTTATCTGTGATTCTAGCAAACCAGTGCTGGTGCTGAAGGCTCTGGCCAAGCTTTGGCATCACCAGGGTCTTGTTTAGAAGAATTCCGCAGTGTCCCTTTTATTGAGTGCCATGGAAGAGGAACCTGCAATTATTATGCTAATACTTACAGCTTTTGGCTTGCTACAATAGAGAGGAATGAAATGTTCAAGTAAGTTGGCAATTTTATACTTGGAAAACTACATTTATTATGGATGGAGCCTCTTATGTATGACTGCTACTAAACAGTAGTATAATAAAGGGGTACATGTCTGAATTAAAAATTAACCTTTAATACGTTTCCATAAAATAATCCAGTTAACCCCACAGACATCAAAAGAATTGTAACGGTGATGTTTGAACAAAACTGAAAGTCACATGGGGGATCCAAGACAGGACTGGGTAATGAGAATGTAAAATATGGCACAAAAAAAGATACTTCCCCGGTCAGAAATAAAACAGGGTTCCTATTTCTGATGCTCAGTCATCTCAGGATGGTCAGTCATATACATCCCCAAAGGACCCATATCCAGCACAAAAACAAAACAAAACACAAAAACAAGGAACAAAAGGGGTAGAGAGAATTCAATCCCTAAAGTACCCTGTGAATAGTGTAGTGTAGGCAGTGGCGTAGCGTGGGTTGTCAGCACCCGGGGCAAGGCAAGTAATTTGCGCCCCCTAACCTGTGGATTTTAGCACTCGAGTCTCTTCCACTAGATTAGTTAAAGAAACCCTTACCCCCCAAGCACATGTATTGTTTGTTATGAAAATACTGATGTAATTAAAGTAAAATGCATCTAAATACAAGTTTATTTTCAAACACTTTATTGAGTGCGAACATGCATTACACATTCTCCACATTTTCAGCAGGTCTATGAATACAAATCTACAAATGTAGTAACCTAGCATGGGCCATGCTATTATATGTCGTCTCACAACCATCGTAAACGACAAAAAATATCAAGAACAAAAACTAAACATCAAAATGGAACCATACCCTGGAGATTATCCAAGGCACGTGACTTTGGGTATTATAAGTAAGCGGCAAATGTCAGGGGGGGCATTATATGTGCACTATATGGGCACATGACAGGGGGCCCCTGTCATGTGCCCCCACATATATTGCCCCCTGACATGTGCCCCTCACATATAATGCCCCATGTCCTGTGCCCCTCACATATAATGCCCCCTGAGGGGTCAGGACAGGGGGAATTATATATGAAGGGCACATGTCAGGGGGGGCATTATATGTGAGGGGCACAGGACATGGGGCATTATATGTGAGGGGCACAGGACAGGGGACATTATAAGTCAGGGTCACATGTCAGGGGGGCATTATATGTGGGGGCACATGACAGGGGGGCATTATATGTGGGGGCACATGTCGGGGGGGCATTATATGTGAGGGGCACAGGACATGGGGCATTATATGTGAGGGGCACAGGACAGGGGACATTATAAGTCAGGGTCACATGTCAGGGGGGCATTATATGTGGGGGCACATGACAGGGGGGCATTATATGTGAAGGGCACATGTCAGGGGGGGCATTATATGTGAGGGGCACAGGACATGGGGTATAATATATGAGGGGCACATGACAGGGGGGGGTCCTGTCATATGCCCCCACATATAATGCCCCCCTGACATGTGCCCCTTACTCATCATTTGCCCCTCTCACTTATAATTTGCTCCCCCCTCCCCCTTCTCACGACAATCACCTTTCTCCCACGCTGCGGCTGCTCCATTCCTGCAGTCAGTGAGAGCCGCGGGGACGTGATCTCCGGGCGCTGGCGCGATGATGTGATGTCATCGCGCCGGCCTGCCGTGATTGGCTCTCACTGACTGCAGGAATAGAGCAGCCGCGGCGTGTGATAGCAAGGTGACAGGCGTGAGAAAGGGGTGGTGGAGCGGGACAGCCGACAGCTCCCGCTCCACCATGCGATAGTTCAGGAAGAGGGGCAACAATCTCGGGGGGACGGGAAAGGAGGTCGAGATAGGAGGACAGAAAAGGAGGACAGGATAGGAGGAAGAAATAGGAGGTCACGATAGGAGGTCGGGATATGAGGTCGGGATATGACAACAATATATGAGGACGGGATATGAAGTCAAAAGCTTCCTCCTATGTTTATTTTCCTCCCCAACAAGGCTTAGGAAGGAAAAACCGGGCAACGCCGGGTACTCAGCTAGTATATATATATATATATAAAACTCAATGTGTGTGTGTGCATGTTCCAGCATCACTTCCAAACTCCTAAGGATATTAACATGAAATTTGGTACACATGTTAGTTATATGTCAACAACAAACATAGGATAGGTAATTTAACCCTTACCCACCCCCATTTGCGAGAGTTGAGGTTTTTATTTAAAGTCCCATGCAAGTCTATGGGAAACATAACTTCCAAACAGCTGGAGATATTTTGATTATACTCGGTCACATGTTACTTATATGTCCACTTAAAATATAGGATAGTTAATTTATCCCCTAACTACCCTCATTTGCGAGGGTCGGCATTTTGGTTTAAAGTTCTATGCAAATATATGGGAAAAGTTTGTTCCAGCATAACTTAAGAGACATTTCGCTAATACTTGGTCACATGTTACTTATATGTCAAATAAAATTACATAATAGTTAAATTAACCCTTAACCTACCCCTGTATCTGCATATCCTGGTGAGTGTGTCAGTCTGTCTGGCAAGCCACACCCTCTCCGCATTCCACATCTTGCAAAGACACTCCACACTTTAGGCCACACCCCTTTTATTTTTAGCTTACAATATCTTTACCACAACGTAACATCACCTGAGGATGTGATATGAGGATTAGATATGGGGATGGGTTATGAGGTCGGGATATGAGGTCAGGATATGAGGACGGAATATGAGGACGGCATCTGAGGATTAGATAGGGGTCGGGATATGGGGATGGGATAGCGGGTCGGGATATGGGGATGGGATAAGGGGTCGGGATATGGGGATGGGATAAGGGGTCGGGATATGGGGACGGGATAAGAGGACAGGATATGAGGACGGGATATGAGGTCAGGCTATGGGGATGGGATATGAGTTTGGGATATAGGGACGGGATATGAGGACAAGATATGAAGATGAGTTATGAGAAAAAAATATGAGGACAGGATATGAGGTCAGAATATGAGGAGGGGATTTGGGGTCGGGCTGTGAGGAGGGGATATGGGGTCAGGATTTAAGGATGAGATATGAGGACAAAAGCTTGCTCGATTGATGCTTTTCCTCCCCCACAAGGATAAGGTAGGGAAAAAAACTGGCAGTGCCGGGTACTCAGCTAGTAATTTTATAAAATATAAGCATAATTGAACACATTAGACTTGGTTATTACACTATGCTAATGTATTTAGACTAATTTATCAATGTTTATTTCCACAGGAAACCTACTCCATCAACTCTCAAAGCTGGAGATCTCCGCACCCATGTCAGCCGCTGTCAAGTATGCATCAGACAGACTTAAAGACCAAAGTTTTACAACACATGGTGCTATTAGTTTTATACAAGAAGCCAAATACTATATCATTGTACCTCACTATTGTACAAGAAAAACAGTAAAGTGCATTATAGAAACTTACATAACTAACTTTGTCCATTAATGGTCCTTGTCCACTCGAAAGAAAGACAAAAAGACGAGATTCTAGATGACATTTTGAAATTGCATAATGTTTATAATGCACTGATACTATCAAGCAACAGAAGCTGATTCCTTAATTCATAAGGTGCTAGGAGATATACAGTGCCTTATGCTGTTGACTCCACTTATTTTTGTACTATATTTTAGGTTTGTTTAAGAAATATAAATATTTGTTAAAATCATTGTATGTTTTTGATAAGTATATAATTGTCCATTATGTGTACAAAGAAAACTTAGGGAAGTTGTAACCAGTAGCACACTACATAAGATCCCTTTTATGGCTTTTTGGATAATATGTTTCAAATATAAATTACAGAAAAATACTGCGGCATGACCCAAGTTCCATTAGTTATTGTACAGCAGCTGAACACAACATAACAAAGTAGTTGATAATGTAGGTTGTAAGAATATAGGAATGGAATATTACTTTTAAATGAAGCTGAATTTTAATGTGATCTACAATTGTTGAAGCATTGCGTTTGAGTTTCCTCATTGCATTCAGCCCAATATCTGGAATATAAAACATATAATCCTTCATTTATATGATACAGCAGAACACATTCCTAAGTGTACATTTGAAATGCAGATGCTCAATACCATACTTACATATAATAAAAAAAATCAAAATTCCCAGCACTGAATTTTTATATTAGTAATTTATGTCAGCAAAATAGTGTATACTAATTTAGTTAACTGATATGTACATTTTTATAAATATATATATATATATATACAGTATATATGTAATGTATAATGTAACACTAATAATGCCAGGTCTCTGCTCTATTATGCGGCAATATTGTTTACAGAACAATTCCACTCGCAACTATACTGATCCCAGCCAGGATAAAAATTTATTTTCAAAAAATGACTCTGTGCCAAAACACAAATATATCACCACATCACCAAGTTTAAAAACATATATTTTACTATAAATCAGATAAAAAAATAAGCAAATCAAGAAAACCCTCAACAATTGTGACAAATCAATATCAGTAACAGATAGACATAAAATGCAGTATAACACAAAGCATAGGGTCTGCAAGTGTCAACCACAGACAACTAAGTCACTATCTATGGTGTACAAGGGAGTGAACAAATATCCATACAAGGAGTGAACAGCCATGGACAAAGTAGAGACTAAGTAAAAAAGTATGATGCTAGGCACTAATAATGCAAACTACCAATCATTTCATCTGCCCACTAGAATCTAGAACAAAAATCACCCAGTAATGACTATGCATATGATTGTCAATCACATATCTAAAGTAGGGGTACACAGGGGTACCCTTCTCTAATCTTTAATGTTCCTACGCATTTCACACGATTGGTGTCGGGCACATCAGTGGACAAACTGGGGAAAAAGAATCAATGCATCAACATATAAAATTAATGATAATGGCCAGGATAATCAAATGAAACTATTGTTTAGCCATTAGCAAAATAAAAGATCAGGCTCATGGTGGAGCCACTTAATGATACCCCACGCCTTAGATGAACATACACACAGTCTGTCCTTACTGTTTGTGGTAGTTTCCGTTATAAGTGTCTAGCAATATAGTTCTTACTAGTCTCCACTTTATATGGGTGTTTGCATTTGTTCACCCCCCAAATACCTCATATAGGGACTTAGTCACCAGTGGATGACACTTGCAGACCCTGTGCTTTGTCGTATGCTGCATTTTACGTCTATCTGTTCCTTACATTGGTTTGTCAAAATTTGTGATGGTTTACTTGATTTGCTTATTTTTTTAATCTCATTACTTAGCAAAAGTTATGTTTTAATACATGGTGCTACGGTGATATATGTAAATAATAATAATCCTATAAAACATATTATATATTAATTATCAAGCATTTGAGATTTTGATAATAAAGAGGCAAGTTATGGCTGGGTTTACAAACACAGATTCTGACCACTATTTAAACCAGTATGGATATCTACATGGTTGATATGAGCTGACCATTTACATACTCATAAACTAAATTACATGTCACTTACTTACACGGCTGTAAAACATGCATCCATATTTTTACATGTTGTGTTGTGCACAGACAACAACTTTCCTATAGACTTACATAGAGCATATTAATGCTAAAAGGGTGGACGCCATTTGTCTGCAATTTTGCAAACGCATTTTTACAAATGAAGTACGTCTGAAAAACACTGTGTAAATCTAGCCTAAGGGTATGTTCACACGCGCAAATTTTTTAGCGGGTTTTCCGCTGCGTATTTGAAAGTGGGCAGGCTCTTCTCAGCTGTCTGCAGCAGATTTTCCGCGGCGGAATTTACGCTGCGGAAAATCCGCCACAGTCCATACTGACTTCAATGGGGATTGCAGCGGATTTTCCGCAGTGTACATTCTGCCGCGGAAAATCGGCTGCTGACAGCCGAGAAGAGCCCACCCACTTTCAAATACGCAGCGGAAAACCCTCTAAAAATCAGCGCGTGTGAACGTACCCTAAGGGTGTGTTCACACATTCAGGTTTTTAATTGCAATTACTGAATACAAAACCAAGAATGCATGTAAAGTCTTATTCTTACCTTATACATGTCCTATATTTATGATCTGTTCCTAGCTTTCCATTTAATAATTGAAATGAATAACCTGAATGTGTGTACACACCATAATGACCCTAAATTACCATTAGGGGAAATTTTTTAGGACTGTTGTTTGACAATCCAGTCTAAAACTAAAGTCATCAGAGTGAAATGCACAAAATGTATTAAGATGCACAAGCCTTAAGACATGGAATGAAATCTATGTCTGCTATGAGCAGGTGTAGACTTGCACTCCAATTTGCATTATTTTCTGTCTTTAATAATAAAAATATCTTTCAAAAACATGGTATCCTTCCTTCTCCCTGTTAATCCTATCCTCTCCTCTTGACACTTTTTAAAAGTGGCGAGAGGTGAAAAGTTGTACACTTTAGTGCAAATATAGCAATGCTTGTGACGTCTTGATAACAAAATACTGCTGTAAAGTTATTATTGTTAACATTTCTGTACACTTTGGAATCATTTTTTTTAATTTTTATTATTAATTGGCTTCCTAAATACAAAGAAAAACATAATTTTACATAGCTGCTTGTGCAGTATATTTTTGGATGCACAGAATACATATTCCACCATGCATTAATGGAAAGGACATAAGCCAAGTCCTTAACTACTAACAGTGGGTCTGAGAATGAATAAAGGATTGACTGTTGTAACCTAAACCTTATTTTGGCTTTTTAAACTCAAGGTAACCAGTAACATATATAAAAACTTGTATTTTTCATTTAAAAGCCATGTTCACACACTTTTTTTCCTGCACAAAAATAATAGCCATTGATTTATACAATAGCGATGATAAAGAAAAAATGGCAGGTAGTTTTGCTGTCAGCTCTGCATTTACCAGAAATCACATTAAAAAATTATTTTAAATTGGCACATTTTCAGTACATCTGTTTCAAAAGCTG
Organism: Hyla sarda; assembly: GCF_029499605.1. Taxonomy (NCBI): domain Eukaryota; kingdom Metazoa; phylum Chordata; class Amphibia; order Anura; family Hylidae; genus Hyla; species Hyla sarda. Next base: position 172,469,622 of record NC_079190.1, on the reverse strand, counting down.
TCGGTACATTTTGTTGGTTAAAGGGGTACTCCGCTCCTAGACATCTTATCCCCTATCCAAAGGATAGGGGATAAGATGTCAGATCGCCGCGGTCCCGCTCCTGGGGAGCCCCGGGATCCCTGCTGCGGCACTGCGCTATCATTACAGCACAGAGCAAGTTCGCTCTGCACGTAATGACGGGCAATACAGGGGCCGGAGCATCGTTACGTCACGGCCCCGCCCCTCGTGACATCACGACCCGCCCCTTTCAATACAAGTCTATGGGAGGGGGCGTGGCGGTCGTCACGCCCCCTGCCATAGACTTGCATTAAGGGGATGGGCCGTGATGTCTCGAGGGGCGGGGCCATGACGTCACGCTGCTCCGTCCCCTGTATCGCTCGTCATTACGCACAGAGCGAACTCGTTCTGTGCTGTAATGATAGCGGGGTGCCACAGCGGGGATCCCGGGGATCCCCAGCAGCGGGACCGCGGCGATCTGACATCTTATCCCCTATCCTTTGGATAGGGGATAAGATGTCTAGGGGCGGAGTACCCCTTTAAGTCATGCTTTCAGCCCAAAGTAACAGGTTGGGGCAAAATAATCCAAAATAATGTGGGACAGTTTCACTTATTTCCCCAATATATGCATTACCAGCAGTTTTTCCATTGAGTTCTGTTGAACTCAATAACTGAAAAAAGACAGTTTTTTTGGCTGTCTTTTGTACCTAAAAACGGCCACAAAACTGAAGATTTTTTAATACAGCTGAAAAAATGAATGTGTGAACAAAGCCTAAATGTGTGTGTATCCTCTGAGCAGGTTAGATACATTGCTGACAGATGTACAAACACCAGTTAAAGGGGTATTCCAGGAAAAAAAATTAACTGGCTCCAGAAAGTTAAACAGATTTGTAAATTACTTCTATTAAAACATCTTAATCCTTCCAATAATTCTCAACTGCTAAAGTTGAGTTGTTCTTTTCTGTCTGGCAATAGTGCTCTTTGCTGACATCTCTGCTTGTCCCGGGAAATTCACAGAGTTGAATAGGATTGCTATGGGGATTTGCTTCTACTCTGGACAGTTCCCAAGACAGTTGTCATCAGAGAGCACTTAGACAGAAAAGAACAACTCAACTTCAGCAGCTCATAAGTACTTAAAGAATTAGGATTTTTCAACAGAAGTAATTTACAAATCTGTTTAACTTTTTTGGAGCCAGTTGATGTATAAAAAAAAGATAGATAATGATCTGACAGGTTTCATTGGTGGCGGTATAGTGTCAGGCTATGTTCACACGGTGGGATGTCTGCATGGAAAACCTCAGTTCGGACATTTAATAGACAGTGGAACTCTGAAGCAAATCCGCAGAAAGAATAGACTTGTCTATTCTTTCTGCAGACACCGGATTCAGAATTTCCACAGCAGAATCTGTGCACAGTGCAGCAGAATCCCATTGAAATCAAGGTATTCTTCTGCGGAATTCCACACGGAAATTCCATCATGTGAACATGGCCTCACATGTGGTGTGGAAAATCTACAGTAACAAAGTGGATGAGATTTAAAAAAACTCAAGCTGCTGAATAAATCTGGCCAAAATTAGGGAATAGAAGTGAATTTTTTTATGCGTTTAAAATTTTTACATGTACCATCCCCAAAATCTGTAGCAGAAAATCCCCTGAAAATGCACACCAAAATCTTATAGGTTTGGTTTACATTTTCCACAACATTTCTGCTGCATGTGACTGTGCCCTTAGGGCTATGTGTACACCCTGCCCAACATATTACATTAAATGATGACATTCAATCTAGCTTGGTGTAATCACTTGCTCCATTTTAAGAGGAGATTCAGTGTATGAGAAAATATCAGCAACCGATAATCCTGCACTGTATGGGGGAGATTTATTAAAACCTGTCCAGAGGAAAAGTTGTTGAGTTGCCCATAGTAAGCAATCAGATCGCTTCTTTCATTTTTGAGAAGGCCTCTGAAAAATGAAAGAAGCGGCATTTTCTCTAGACAGGTTTTGATGAACCTCCCGCTATAGCCCTATTGATCATATGCAAATACAAATTAAAAAAAATAAAAATTAAAAAGGATTTTAATATACTGTGTGTAAGTGTTTACCACCTTTTATGTGGTACATTAACGCATGATAAAAATTTGTCACTTTTCCAGGTATAGGTTATTTTTTGATTGTATGTCCCTATATTGTTCATTTAACAAACACAACTGAGTATACAGCTGACACATGGTATATGCAAAAATGTCATTGTTGTAGGGAATCATAATGTTCTGCACCCACTGGCCATCACAGTAGAGATTAGTAGATCAGAGTTGCAATTTTGATTGTACTAAGTTTAGAACTCTGGCCAGACAATAGACAAAACTTCTTGCATTTTTGGCTTGTTTGTTGCTGTGAAGGATAGAGAGCTGTTATTGTCTCTTCATTGATTAATATAATAATAATATAAGAACTATCAGATCATAGGACATTGACAGTATTAGAAGACATTGGATAAGTAACTGAAAGAACACTAACTACATCCGGGTGCTGCTTGCCTGAACAGCTTATTGACGGTGGAGCCAGGTGTTGGCCCCCTGACAATCATTTATTGATGGCCTGTCCTGACTATAGGCCCTCAATTTAAGGTAAATTTTGCCTTGAAAACCTCTTTGATATAGTTGATGAAATCTGCTATAGTTAGCAACCAAGAGATTTTAATCATCTTCAGAAAATATTATATAATAATGTTTCCAAAAATTATGTTCTTAATTCATTGTATACAAAAAAAATCATAAGCCTTTCTAAGTTTTTAACCAGACCATAAAGATTTCTTACTTTGTTCCATAACAGTGTTTAAGTAGTATCTCTCTTCTAGACCTCATGTACACATGGAATTGCATTGACGCACAGAGAGTCCCTGGAAGTCTGTACTGTGAAACTGTCTTTTTGTGCCACTATTTAGTGAGGTTTTATAATACAGTATTTGAATGAATATTCCAGGGAAAAATCTGAGGCATATAAAGGTAAAGTACTTCTATGGGTACCATATAAAAGGGGTACTCCGCCCCTAGACATCTTATGCCCTATCCAAAGGATAGAGGATAAGATGGCTGATCATGGGGGTCCCCTGCAGCACCCCCATTGACCAGCTGCAAGGAGCGAAGAGCGCTCCGTGGCTGATGACAGGCGATACAGGGGCCGGAGTATTGTGACGGCATGCCCCGCCCCCTCATGACGTCACGCTCTGCCCTCTCAATGCAAGCCTATGGGAGGGGGCGTGGCAGCCACCACCCCCCCTCCCATAGGCTTGCATTGAGGGGGTGGAGCGTCATGTCACAAGGGGGCAGGGTCGTGATGTCACGATACTCCGGGTGCTGCAAGAGAGATCGCGCGGGTCCCCAGCGGTAGGACAACCGCAATCAGACATCTTATGTTCTATCCTTTGGATAGGGGATAAGATGTCCAGGGGCGGATTCCCCCTTTAAGCCTCCATTTTACCTCTAAGTAATACTTTTGTGTGCATGAAGCATTAAACCTCATTTTCTAGGTTAAAAAGGTATTCTCACTTGTTCCTAAAAATCCACAATATTTTCGAAAAGGGGCCTGTCACCTTTGGCAAGTCTAACTTAGTGAATACTATAAGACATAAAATAACATTATCTTAATACTGTACATAGCCCTATTATATCTTCTCACCCATGTGACAAGGGGAACAGTAACACCAAGTTGTTAATTTAGTCTTAAATATTCAGGAGAAATAACTGAGCAATGACACAATGTGGAATTTTAAGAAGATGCTGTATTATAAATGTTATTTCTTGTGAGAAGAGTGACATGTCTCCTGTTATGCAAATTCTCTTTCTTTGTATATTCCTCCTCACTCATCACTGCTCCTCTCTTTATCAGCCTACTTTTCCAGACTAGTAGGAGGTACTCTGTTGTCTTTTTTGTGAACTTTAGGAAACCACATCTCAGCATTGCTTGTGTAATGTGCACTCAGTGTCATTTTAGCTACAGACCATTTTCCAGACATAGTTAATGGCTTAATGTACATAATCCATGTGGAGTGTATGGGAAAACTAGTCAAAAATGAAAGTCAGAATGGGAGGAGGGACCACCAATCTGTGGCTTGGAGGTGGCCAAACAGGCATAAAAGTTAAATCTTTCACTGGGAAAGTTCTCTTCCCATTGATGAGAAAGTGAGCATGATTTACAATACCTTAATGTGTTACTGCACATGCCAGGCAGCCATTCTATTCATTGTATAGAGCAAGGGAAAGGTTGTTGGGCTTGGAGCTACTGCAAGTTCTTTGGTGCAGTCACTGTTAAAAACATCACAAACATATAAAGGGACAAGGGGTGGAGAGCTTTAAGGCTCGTTCACAAGGGTGGAATTGGAGCGTATTTTATGCTGCGGATCCGCCGACGATGGACCCCTAAAGTGTGCCTCCAGATGTGCCTGCTTGGAGTGGCAGTCCGCCGATACGAGCAGACACACTGCTGCGATTCGCGAGTTGCTGTGCGCATGCATGGTGTACTCTCCCACATCATGGCCTCTCTCCCTGAGCTAGTCCGAAAACAGCTGCGACTCGCACATCGCAGTGTTTCTGCTCGTAGCGGCGGATTGCTGCTCTGAGCAGGCACATCTGAGGCACATCGTAGGGGTCCATTGTCAGTGGATCCGCAGTGTAAAATATGCTGTGGATCTGCCTGTGTAAATGAGCCCAAAGGGTATGTTTACATGTGCAGATTTTGCTGCAGATTTGCTTCAGTTAGATTTTGCTGCCCATTGACTTCAATGGGTAGCAACATCTGTTGAAGCAGATCTACAGCAGAAAATATGCACATGTGAACATACCCTTGATCAAAAATTGTATAGATTCTACTAGCCTATTCTAGTTTCCGGCTATGCTGTATGTGCAGTAATATTTAGACCTGTTCTCTAATATTACCTTAAATGCAAGCCTTACGGGGTAATTAAAAACTCTGTAAGATGCTTTAGTCACATCTTTACACCTGCAAACAATTGACATATATTTAAAAAAGTAGTCCTCTAAAAATAGATGATAGAGCTTGCTTGCCCATCATCCTTATTTTGAACTGTTGTGTTTGTGATATGTTTGTTTTATTGCTTTGAGGGCTTAATCCTTATCAATGGTCTTAAGTCATTATCGAATTCCTCACTATTGTACCTTACTTTTTTATGTTTAGTGAGTGTTTTATATAGAAATTCCAAACTCTTACAGTTACTAAGGCTTTTATGTGTTCTTGTTCTATAACATAAAACTTTCAGTTTTCAATAAACACTTTTTTATTTTTTTACTGATGACTATATGTAGTGTACTGCCGTTCTGTCCTTACTCTGACTGTATGATCGCAGATTGCAAGTCTAACGAAATTTCACTATTTCACTCCACTCACATGAATACTTTGGCCATGTAACAAGCAAAGTTTTCACCCGGCAGGCTTCCCACAAACATCTGATCAGACTTTACTTAGCACAGTTGATGGGAAAGAGGTTAAATTGATGGCACATTTCAAATAAACTTTAGGGTACGTTCACACGTACAGGATCCTGTGCAGATTTGATGCGCAGGATTTGTAACTGCTGATTAGAAGCTGTGCTCAGTCATTTAGTTTACACTGAAATCTGCAGCAGATTTCAATGTATAATTAAAGGCTGGCGGGGCAGGGAAAAGCTGCCAAGGAGTGCCCCACTGACTTGTGGTTTGGGTAGCATGAAAGTGATGACAGGTTTCCTTTAAGCAGTAATTTTCCCTCATACTTTTTTATTTGTTATTACATTATCCTCCATGTCAATCCTTATTAAAAACTAAAATTAAATAGTTACAATATTTGGATTTAGTATGTTTCTTGCTTTGTTCAATCTATTCAAGAAAAAGAAAATAATAGAACTTGATTGTAAAGTTTTAGTCATCCAGTAGGTGGCACTCATACACTGTTTTTCTTTTTTGTGTGCTTGAGGAAGATAAATATTTCATTTACCATTTATATGCAGAATAACACTACACAGTCTGGTCTATCCTAAATATCATTATTATGAACCTGCTCAAAGTAAGGGAACAAAATATAACAAATCTGAGAGTGAAAAATAGACATTTGTCACTAGGTAAAGTTAATCTATACATCATAGAGCTACTACGTTAGAGTGTTTGAGTCATTAATATATTCCCAGTCAGGATCCTAATTGAACTAGACTTGTATGTTCTTCTTATGATTGGCCAGTTTCTCCTTGAACAATGCTAATTTTGTTTAGTATTTTTTTTTTCAATAAAGGCCAAAGAGGACTATGTCCGTAAAGGGATACTCCGCCCCTAGACATCTTATCCCCTATCCAAAGGATAGGGGATAAGATGTCAGATCGCGAGGTTCCCGCCGCTGGGGACCCCCGGGATTTCAGCTGCAGGACCCACCTGTTGCGGCTTCTGGAAACGCTGGAGGCTTCAGCTCCCGACCACGGTGACGTGAGATCGGGATTTCCCGACTCCACCCCCGTGTGACATCACGCCCCGCCCCTCAATGCAAGTCTATGGGAGGGGGCGTGACAGCTGTCACGCCTCCTCCCATAGGCTTGCATTGAGGAGTTGGAGCGTGATGTCACACGGGCCGGAGCCGTGACGTCACAATGCTCCGGCCCCGTGATCGACAGTAATCAGACCCGAGCGAACACGCTCCGGGGACTGATTTTAATGGGGGGCGGCGTGCAAGATCATGGGAGTCCCCAGCGGCAGGACCCCTGTGATCAGGAATCTTATCCCCTATCCTTTGGATAGGGGATATGATGTCTAAGCGCCGGAGTACCCCTTTAAGGGGTTCAAGGGGTACTCCAGAGGGGAAAAAAAGCCTTCAAATCAATTGGTTCCATTTAGTTATACAGATCTGTAAATTACTTCTATTTAAAAATCTTAATCATTCCAGTACTTATCAGCTGCTGTATGCTCCAGTGGGAGTTTGATAGTTCTTTCTAGTCCGACCACAGTGCTCTCTGCTGACACCTCTGTCTGTGTCATAAACTGTCCAGAGCAGGAGAGCTTTGCTATGGGGATTTGTTTCTCCTGCTCTGGACAGTTCCTGACACAGACAGAGGTGTCAGCAGAGAGCACTGTGGTCAGACAATAAAAGAACAACTCAACTTCCCATGTAGTATACAGCAGTTGATAAGTACTGGATTGTAATGATTACTGTACTGATTTTTTTTTATTTAGAAATAAAAATAAAAAAGGTTGCCTCTTTAGTATCCCATTAAATTGGTACAGAACTGTGTTATTCACAAAGTTCAATATACATGAATAAGTCTTCCAAACTAGGAAAAATATGCGAAATATCATATGTTATTATCGGTCATCTAATATCTATTTAGCTACCTGTTTTTCTATTTGTCTATCTATCTACCTTGTATCTATTGTAATGACCACAGAATGACCTCATAGTCCTAAATTACAGTGATGTAAAGAAATGTATTTCATACTGTACTTCTGTGGAAGCTTGGAAGGAACATGGGTACATTTTGTGATTACGATGTTCTTCCTCTCTGTTCTTGAGAACAAAGGGTTGTGCTTGCTTCTATTTGTGTTCAGAGTACGGTGGGTAAATTTAGCATCTCACAGATGTGCCGTGGCAGACTGCTATTATCTTTTTCTGTATTTAGCATCTCATTGTTTGGTGCGGCAAATCTTTAATTGTTGCTTTCTTTGCTCTGCTATTTTACTATGTGCTTACAGAAGAAACAAATAGAGTGGATGTGTGCATGCAGAATCTGACAATATTTATTGTTCCATTCCATCTGCACCAGTACAGTCATTTATGTAATCTACAGCATACTTCTCAATAAAAGTACTATGTAGAGATAGGATTCAAATGTTTTATACATGGCTAATAATGATATACATGCAGGGGCACAAAGAGTAGTCCTGTGGAAAATTGTTCATTGCTTAACCCCTTTCTGTAGCTGACACCCTCTGCCAGTGACTGGCATCTGGGATCACTCCAATGCTGGTAATATAACTGTCTTAATGCCACAGTCAGTAGTGAACGTGGCACCATGTGAGTTATTTGACACATGTTGCATCTTTTGGGGCTCATTCAAGTTTTACTATTACAGCTTGCTTATAACAAGCTGTACTAGAAGATTGGCAAAATGACTGTTCACTGCAATTCTATAGTATTACAGTGAACTGTGTTAACATTTGAATGATTGTTTATACAGGACATATAGGGGAACAAAAAAAAAGTATAAAAAACTTGAAAAAAATAACGAATGTGTTATTACTGCGTTCATAAATGTCCAAACTGTTAAAATATACTGTTTATGATCCTGGTAAACACCATAACCATTGCAACATATCCAATGGAAGAATTGCTGATTAATTGTACGCTCACATCCCAGAAAAAAGGAAATACAAAGCAATTGAAAAGTCCAGTCTGCTCCTAAATGGTACCATTATAAACTTTAGATCATGGTGCAAAAATATGCCCTAACACTGCTCCTGAGATGAAAAAAGGTAAACAACATATCCATCTAATAGATGCTACTCATCTAACAAACATAGTCTGTTACGCTAAAAACAAAATGTATACTGAGCAGTATATTTTATTTCACTGGATTCATCTCTATGAAATATTGGTCTTCTCTGAATCAAGTCCATTCTATTGGTGGCGGAACTTCAACAGTGGAAAATCAGTAGTGTGCACTGTTCAGCAGAATTCCATTGCCAACAATGGGACTCACCAGAATTTCAATAGTGTTAACTCAGCCTTAAAATACATTTCAGAAGTGTTCCTGTTACATAGGTATACTGTGGAAATGTGAAAAGAGCCTAGTTGAAATGTGTGCTTTCCGCCTAGACTAACACAAATGCTTCCAATTCTGAATATATGCATACCAACACTCACTATAGTAAACTCAAACAATGTAGCATATAATAATAATACTTATTATTATTATGTATTTACATACTGTAGAACCAACAAATTGTGCAGCACATAATTTTAAGGGTACAAATTTCAGACATTACACTATGAGCCCATGTTCACATGTCAGAATTTCTGTTTGGAATTCCACTTGGAATGTCGATATGGAAATTCCACTGCAGTAGAGTCCCGTTGAATTCAACAGAATTCTGCTGCTCTGTGTTCACTGAAAAGTTTACGGTACAGAAATTCCGATTTCCGTGTCCACACACAGAATGAACATTCTTTGGGGGTGGGAGACTGCACAGAATGCATAGCCGTCTAAGAGGCAGGGCTTTCCCCATGCAGTCCTAGCGCCTGCAGATCATGCCGGTACCCTGCCCTGGATTCCATTGGATAGCTCATAGTTCTTTGGGAGCCATTCTGCGGGCTAGGAGTGAGATGGGGAGTTCTATTGTAATGAGAATGGGATCCATGCTTGGGACCAGGACTGCAATGCTGGGACTAGGAATGAGACAAGAGCCATATTGAGGAAGTAAGGAGATGGAGTGCTGTGCTTAGAATTGATAGAGGTCACATGTTGTGGAATAGGAATGAATGTGTACAGTGTGTATGTAGGGGCCTGGCTATGGCCACAGCTGGGTATGACTTCAGCCTCTAAACCTATAGTAAATAAACTCCTCATGTCATATGGAGGGATTTCTATACAAACATTGCATTTCTTTTTTCAGAACGTGAGGCCATTGTTAACATATTTTGTTATAAATTCAGGTAGGGGTAGAGGTATATCCTAAAAGGACAAAGGCAAACATCCTCAAGGGACAATATATAAGAATCTCTGCACTGTACAGATAAGGATGCTCTTCTGGTGTTAGATGAAACATTTGGCACCCTGACAATTTTAGGAGCTGTCAAGCAAATTACACAAAGGTACAATTTGCATTTTAATAATGCCAATCTTAGTAACCAGACATCGTCCTTATCCAAAATGTGATAAAAAAATGATCAACATACAGTGGATATAAAAGTCTACATACCCCTACATACCCCTTAAACCCCTTGACGACACAGCTATTTTTTATTTTTGCACTTTTGTTTTTTCCTCCTCACTTTCTAATAGCCATAACACTTTCAACTTTCCACCTATAGACCCACATGAGGACTTGTTTTTTTGTGCCACAAATTGTACTTTATAATCACGTCACTCATTTTACCACCAAATCTGTGGTGAAACAAAAAAAATATTTGCGTCTGTTTCTACGTAGTGCATTTTTCAGTAAAAATAGTACATTATTTTTATTTTGTAGGTCCATAAGAGTACAGCGATACTCAATTTCTAGGGGCTTTTGTTTTATTTTACTACTTTTAAAAAAAATTATAACTTTTTGTACAAAATTTAGTTTGCTTAAAATTGTCCTTATCTGACCCCTATAACCTTTTTATTTTTCTGCATATAGGGATGTATGAGGGCTCATTTTTTGAGCTGTGATCTTTAGTTTTATATCTCCCCTTTTTTTTTATTGTATAATGTGGATAATGCTTGTCCTCACACAGAAAGGGTTTCCCATTAAGAGTCACCACATAATGACTCAAAACTAGGATATCATTATTAGTAATACTACTTTTAAACAATAGAGTGCTAATATCGTGCTAGATACCAGCTCTACACAGGTTCTCTCTAGACCATGTAAGTGATTACAGTGCAATTGCATTAAAGGAGTACTGTAGTGGAATATAACTTATCCCTTATCTGAAGGATAGGTTTGTTAACCCTTTAGGTGTTTCACAAGAATAGCAGCAAAGTGGAGGAGAAAAATATATATATTTTCATTTTTAAAAGTGTTATAAGGAGAAAAAAAATGTGTAGCCCAATTTCTCTCGAGTATGGAAATACCTCATAAGTTGACATAAAGTGCTCTGCGGACTCACAACATGGCTCAAGAGGGAAAGATTAGCTGTGGGATTTTTGAAAACATGTTGCATGTTGGATTTTGGGGGGCATGTTGCATTTAGCAAGTCCCCATGGTGCCAGAAGAGCAGAAAAGAAAAAAAAAACACAGGGCATACTATTTTGGAAACTACACCCCTCAGGGAATGTAACAAGGGGTAAAGTGAGCTTTAACACCTCACAGGTGTTTGACGACTTTGCGTTGAATTTGGACGTGAAAATGAAAAATTTGATTTTGAACACTAATATTATGGTGTCACCCCAAATTTTTCTTTTTCACAAGGGGTAATAGGAGAAAATGCCCCCCAAAATTTAAAACCCCATTTCTTCTGAGTATGTAAATACCCCATATGTGGACGTTAAGTGCTCTGCTGGTGCACTACAATGCTCAGAAGAGAAGGAGTAAAATTTGGCTCTTTAAAAGAGAATTTTGCTGAAATGGTTTTTGGGGGGCATGTTGCATTTAGCAAGTCCCCAGGATGCCAGAACAGCAAAAAAACCTACACATGGAATACTATTTTGGAAACTACACCCCTCAAGGAATGTAACAAGGGGTACAGTAAGCCTTAACACAACACAGGTGTTTGACGGGTTTGCGTTGAACTTGGATGAGAAAATGAAAATGTTTACTTTTAACAGTAAAATGAAGGTATTACTCCAAATTTTTCTTTTTCACATGGTGTAATAGGAGAAAATGGACCCCAAAATATGAAGCCCAATTTCTCATGATTAAGAAAACACACCATATGTGGATGTTAAGTGCTCTACTGGTGCACTACAGGTCTCAGAACAGAAGGCGCGCCATTGGACTTTTGCAGAGAGAATTTTGCTAAAATTGAAGTCGGGGCCATGTGCATTTACAATCCTCCCATGGAGCCAGAACAGCAGAAACCTCCCACATGTGACACCATTTTGGAAACTACACCCCTCCAGGAACGTAACAAGGGTTACAGGGAGTACTTACACCTCACAGGTTTTTTGAACAGTGGGCCGTAAAAAAGTGAAAAATTCGATTTTTCGCACTATATTGATAGTGTTACCCCAAATGTTTCATTTTCACATGGGGTAATAGGGGAAAAGGCCCCCAAAATTTGGAGTGCAATTTCGCCTGAGAAAGAAAATACCCCATATGTGGATGTAAAGTGCTCTGCGGGCGCACTGCAATGCTCAGAATAGAAGGAGCGCCATTGGGCTTTTGGAGTGAAAAGTTTGTTGGAATTGAAGTTGGGGGCCATGTGCGTTTACAAAGCCCACATTGTGCAAGAACAGCAGTAACCCCACACATGTGACACCATTTTAGAAACTACACCCCTCAAGGAACATAACAAGGGTTATAGTGAGTACTTATACCTCACAAGTTTTTTGAACAGTAGGCCGTAAAAGTTAAAGAATTCATTTTTAACACTGAATTAACCACATTTTTTTGTTTCTCAAGTAGTAATAGAAAAGCTCCACAAAATTTGTAGCCCAATATCTGCAGAATAAGGAAATACCCCATATATGGTGGAAAAGCACTATGCCGGTGAAAAACAGGGCTTAGGAGTGAGACTGCCTAAAGTGGTGATTTGCACTGCAATGGTTGAGCTTCTGACATAAAATCTAAAAAAAAAACCTTCGCAAGTGAAAACAATTTTGAAACTACACCCCTCAAGGAAGGTAACAAGGGGTACAGTGAGTACTTACATCTCACAGGTTCTTTGAACAGTGGGCCGTAAATTAAAAAATTCGATTTTTTTACACTGAAATGCTGGGGTTACCCAAATTTTTACATTTTCACTAGGGGTAATGGGAGAAATTGGGTTACATATTTTGGAGGGCGTTTTCCCCTGATTATGGAAATACATCCAAATATGGGGTAAGGTGCTGGGCGGGCGCACAACAAGGCTCAGAAGTCATAGAGGTCTATTTGCATTTGAGGCCTATGGCATATCAGTAGCTGACTGTTACATACATTCAGAGGAAAATACACAAATGAAACCCCCACATGTGACACCATTACAGAAAGTACCCACCCTGAGGAATGGATATAGGGGTAAAGAGGACATTTTGAACGCACGGGTGTTTCCTAAATTTATTTTCCAGGAATGGATGAAGGGTAGCTTTTGAAAATTGCAATTTTCATCCTATGCTTTGCTTCATCATTTGGTGAACAACTAACATGTGACTCCGAATTGTCGCCTGGAAATACGACAGAGCTCATGAGCGAGAACTCTTCGCATTTGGGGCCGATGTTTCTTACGGACTTAACAGTTACATACATTCAAAGGAAAATACAAGAAAGGAACACCCACATGTGAGCCTATTACAAACAGTACACCCCCTAGGGAAGGTGTATAGGGGTGAAGTGGAGATTTGGAACAGACGGGTGTTCCCTAAATTTATTTTCCAGGAATGGATGAAGTGTAGTTTGGGGAAAATAAAAATTGCTATTTTATTACTGGTATGCCAATTATTTTCCTAGAATGATAACCCAGAGTATAGCCAAAAGTAAAAATGATGCCCACCCCAAACCCTATGCTCTGAATCATCATTCTGGGAATGTGTGTGGCCGTCCCTATTCTGTTACCTCAAATGTGCACCCCACTCAGGTGGGGAGAGAGAGCTGCGCATTTGAGGCAACTGCAAACCCCCAATGCTGTTGACTCTGTGTCCCATGGCCCATTTTTTGGGGGGGACAGTAACCTCCCAGGACAGTAAGGATGATGATTGGTAAAATGTGACCCCAATGACCTGGAATCGCTGCAGATCGCTGGTTTGTATTTACCGGCAATCTGCGGCGATCGCCGATATGGGAGCTCCTCGGGACCCCCCTCGGCACTGCGGCTGGATGCCTGCTGAATGATTTCAGCAGGCATCCCAGTCCGATCCCCGGTCGGGGACCGGAATCGCGGCGATCGCTGATATGGGGGATCCTCGGCAGGCATTCTGGTTCAGTCCCCACCATACAGGTACGCCCTGAGTCCTTAAGGATCGAGGATGCAGGGCGTATGCATAGGCCCTCCGTCCCCAAGAGGTTAAAGGGGTACTCCACTGGAAACATTTTTTTTAATCAACTGATGCAGCAGCTGATAAGTACTGGAAAGGTTAAGATTTTTAAATAGGAGTCATTTCCAAATCTGCTTAAGTTTCTGGCACCAGTTGATTAAAACATTTTTTTCCAGTGGAGTACCCCTTTAACCTGTTGGGGAATAAGGGCGTACAGGTACATCCTTGCTCCCTGGTAGTTAAGGACCAAGGGCGTACCTGTATGCCTGTGGGAATTCCGTTAACCGCCATGCATGGGGCAGTGATCAGAATGGGATGACTGCTGATATCAATCCCCCCCAGCGCTGGGGGGTCAAAAGTCATAATCCCCCGCTTTGCCTGTCTGGAAGTCCGGGCAAAGCGGGGTTGCAGGGGTGATGGCTGCGGGGGTACCTAGCTGCAGTGGTGGCAGTGGCGACGAGCGTGACCAGCAGGAGCGGCGGCAGTGGAGCATGTAATCGGCAGGGATGGCGCAGGCGGGCTACAGTCTGAAGATTGATGTGAGTGATCTTCAACTGTGGCCCCCTAGAAGTTTCAAAAATACAACTCCCAGCATGCCCAGACAGCTCTTGGCTGTCTGGGCATGCTGGGAGTTGTAGTTTTCCAACATCGGGAGGGCTACATACTGTGACCCTCCAGATGTTGCAAAACTAAACTGGCTCTCCAGATGTTGCAGAACTACAACTTCCAGCATGCCTAGTTTTGCAACATCTGAAGGGCCACAGTTTGGAGACCACTATACAGTGGTCTCCAAACTGTAGCCCTCCAGATGCTGCAAAACTGCAATTCTCAGCATGCCCAGACTGTCCAGGCATGCTGGGTGTTGTAGTTCTGCAACATCTGGTACTTCAGGTGTTGCAGAACTAAAACTCCCAGCATGCCTGGACAGTCTGGGTATGCTGGGATTTGTAGTTTTGAAACATTTGTAGGGCCACAGTTTGGAGAACACTACACAGTGGTCTCCTAACTGTGCCCCTCCAGCTGTTACATAACTACAACTCCCAGCATTCCCTTCAGCTGTCAGTGCATGCTGGGAGTTGTAGTTTTGCAACAGCTGGAGATACACTGATGGGGAAACACTGAGTTAGGGTCTGTTACCTAACTCAGTGTTTCCTAACCCTTGTGCCTTCAGCTGTTCAAAACTACATCTCCCAGCATGCACTGACAGACCATGCATGCTGGGAGTTGTAGATTTGCAACAGCTTGAGGTACCCTGGTGCGGAAACACTGAGTTAGGTAACAGACCCTAACTCAGTGTTTCCCCATCAGGGTGTCTCCAGCTGTTATAAAACTACAACACCCAGCATGGATGGTCTGTCAGTGTATGCTGGGAGTTGTAGTTTTGCAACAGCTGGAGGTCCTAACATTACCCCCCCCCCCCCCATGTGAATGTACTTCCCGCTGCAAGTTTGAGACGCGGCAAATTTTCCGCTGCAGCTCAAACTCCCAGCGGGAAACTCGCAGTGGACCCCCGCCCATGGGACTGTACCCTAAAAACACTACACTACACTACACTGACATAAAATAAAGAGTCTTGATATATGAAAAAAATAGAAACACAAAGAATAGCGCAACAATGTGCCGTGAATGTGGTTCTTAATAGACTGAGCAGAAAATGTGTGAAAAACTTGCTCACCTTGGGGTGTTGTGCACTGGGCAAAACACCATATAGTACTTGTATCCCGGTACAGCAGGAATGGCTGAATTTAGGAGGTGCGGCTCAAACCGTGGCGTCCTGTGGATCCGGGACGTCTGGAGGATGCTATCGGTAGAGTTCCCCGAGACACTAGTTCTCAGGGGGAAAAAAAGTGTCCAAAAGCGCTCTCTCCTCTGCGTCAGCTCGCAGGTATAGGATACAGATGGTGGTCATGAAAAGAAGTAGCCCAGCTCGGTGGAGTAGGTTAGTAGTTGGACTTTATTGAGAAAAATCACAGATAACGCGTTTCGAGGGGTGGGACCCCCTCTTCGCCAGATCCAATGATGTGGCATGTCACATCATTGGATCTGACGAAGAGGGGGTCCCAACCCTCAAAATGCGGTATCTGTGATTTCTCTCAATAAACTCCAACTACTAACCTACTCCACCGAGCCGGGCTACTTCTTTTCATGACCACCATCTGTATCCTATACCTGCGAGCTGACGCAGAGGAGAGAGCGCTTTTGGACACCGACTTTTTTCCCCCTGAGAACTAGTGTCTCGGGGAACTCTACTGATTGCATAAAATAAAGAGTAAAACACTACATATACACGCACCCCCTTACACTGTACCCTTCCCCAATAAAATTGAAAAACGTCTCGTAAGGCACTGTTTCCTAAATGGAGACTCCAGCTGTTGTAACAGCTGGAGGCACCCTGTTTGGGAAACACTGCTGTAAGGTCATTTTTGGTGGCGGAGGTCCCTCTTCAAATAATTAATTTAGGCCTCAAATGCGCATGGTGCTCTCTCACTTCGGAGCCCTGTCATATTTCAAGGCAACAGTTAAGGGCCACATATGGGGTATTTCCGTACTCGGGAGAAATTGCGCTACAAATTTTGGGGGTCTTTTTCTCCTTTTACCCCTTATGAAAAGGTAAATTTGGGGTCTACACCAGCATGTTAGTGTAAAAAATTTTAATTTTTTACACTAACATGCTGGTGTTGCCCCATACTTTAATTTTCACAAGAGGTAAAAGGAAAACAATTTAGCAAGGGGTGCAGGGAGCATGTACGCCCCACAGGTGTCTGACCAGTGTCTGAACAGTGGTCCGTGAAAATAAAAAAAATTATTATTTCATTTGTACAGCCCACTGTTCCAAAGTTCTGTCAAATGCCAGTGCGTTGTAAAAGCTCACTGCACCCCTTGTTACTTATAGTGAGGGGTATAGTTTGCAAAATGGGGTCACATGTGGGGGAGTTCACTGTTCTGGCACCACAGGGGCTTTGTAAATGCACAAGGCCCTCCATTTCTATTCCAACCAAATACTCTCTCCAAAATCCATTGTCGCTCCTTCTCTTCTGAGCCCTCTAGTGCACCCACAGAGCAATTTATATCCACATATGAGATATTTCCTTACTCGAGAGAAATGGATTTACAAATTTTGGGGGACATTTTTATCTATTACTCCTTGTGAAAAAAATCTAATGTTTCATTTTCACTTCCAACTTTATTGAAAATTCGTCAAACACCTGTAGGGTGTTAAGGCTCACTGTACCCCTTGTTACCTTCCTTTAGGGGTGTAGTTTTTTGCTGTTCTGGCACCATGGAGGCTTCCTAAATGAGACATGCCCCCCCCCCCCACAAACCATTTCAGCAGAATTTACTTTCCAAAAGCCCAATGTCGCTCCTTCCCTTCTGAGCCCTCTAGTGCACCCACAGATCCCTTTACATCCACATATAAGGTATTTCCTTTCTCTAGAGAAAGAGGGTTTAAAATTTTGGGGTACATTTTTTCCTTTTACCCCTTGTAAAAATAAAAAACATGGGTCTACAAGAACATGTTAATGTAAAAAAATGAAGATTTTGAATTTTCGCCTCCACTTTCCTGCTATTCCTGTGAAACACCTAAAGGGAAAAAAAACTTTCTGAATTTCATTTTGAATACGCTGAGGGGTGCCGTTTTCATAATGGGGTATGTCTAACATAAAGACCCTCAAATTCACTTCAAAACTGGTCCCTAAAAAATTCAGATTTGGAAATTTACATGAAAAATTTGAAAAATTGCTGCTATACTTTGAAGCCCTCTGATGTCTTCAAAAAGTAAAAACATATCAACTTTATGATGCCAATATATATTGTATATGTGAATCAATATATAATTTTTTTGGTATTTCCATTTTCCTTACAAGCAGAGAGCTTCAAAGTTAGAAAAATGCAACATTTTCAAAATTTTCATGAAATTTTTGAATTTTTCACCAAGAAATGATGCAAGTATCGACAAAAATTTACCACTAACAGACGGTAGAATATGTCTAGTAAAAAACAATCTCGGAATCAAGTTCATAAGTAAAAGCATCCCAGAGTTACTAATGCTTAAAGTGACAGTGGTCAGATTAGCAAAAAAATGCCCCCCCGTCATTAGGGTTATAATGGGCTTTGTCCTGTTATATTTTAATAATAATTATTTCAATGATACTTTACATTGGAATTTATATGTTGTCAGAGCTAGGAAACAGTTTCCTATGTTTGTTGTGTCAGGTAAGTATTTGTAATGCGTTACAATGCACATGTAAATTGCAGCATTAAAGAATAGTTTTGAAGAAAGTATTAAGCGTATATTTAGACGTTATTAAAAAATTTTTTTTTTCTGCGAATCAGTGAGTTACTGTCACTCATTGACCGCTGGTGGGCGTCACTATACACTGACTGACTGACCATACTCTGTACAGGCAGTCAGTCATATCAGAGAGGGCAGACTGACACTATCATCACGTAATTATTATTTTTTAATTACTGAGGCTCGATCAGCCAGTCCCACTCCTGCCCTGTCTGCAGCTGTGGTCCGGATCGGGGGCTAGAGCAAGAGGGAGTGCCATCCGGAGGGCAGCACACTGACACTTTGTGGCTGCAGCTGGTATGAGACGTGCCTGTGCGCGGCTGTCAGTTACCAGCAGGCAAGTGATGTTGGCTCACGTGTCCCTACTCTCCCTACCCGGTGCCCGGCCGGCTACACTGCACAAAGGTACTAACTTATATGGGGGCAGAGTATGATGGCTGTGTGTGTGTCACTGTTACGGTTGTTCCGATCAACAAACTGAACTAAACAGCAATGTTTTTTAGCACTTTTAGATGTCGAATTTGAATGTGTACTTTGAGTCGTTGTCGTGCTGAAAGGTGAACTTTCTCTTCATTTTCAGCTTTCTTAACATCTGCAGGACAAAGGGTGTACAGGTATGCCCTCGCGTCCTGGTACTTAAGGACTGAGGGCTTACCTGTACGCCCTGGTCCCATTACTGGGTTTTAAAATGTACTTACAAGCAGAGCACGCTTTAAACCCGGTGAGTCCCGGTTGCTGTGAGCAGCCTGGACCCACCTTTAATGCCGAGCATCACCGATCGGGCCAATGCCTGGCATTAACCCTTTCGATGCTGCAATCAAAGTTTATTGCGGTGTCTAAAGTGCGGGGTTAACGCTGCTGGTTAGCTCTGGGCAGCTGGACGGGACATCCCTGGCAAAATTGCAGGTCCCGATCAGCTGACTGGACAGTGGGAGGGCTCTTTCCTGCCTCCTTGCTTTCCGATGGCATAGCATTGAGCAGTGTATGTAATAAAAAGTTAGCATGTTATAGCCCCCTATGGGGACCAAAAAAAGTGTATAAAAAAAGTGTATAAAGAAGAATTAATAAAACTTTTCACATTTTTTTAAATAAAATAATGTAATAAAAATAAACATAATCATATGTGGTATCACCGAGTGCATACATGTTTGAACTATTAAAATATAAGGTTAGTTAGACCACACAGTCGATGGCGTACAGGTAAGAAAATGCCGAAGTCCAAAACTGTGCATTTTTGATCACCTCATACACCATAAAAAAATAAAAATAAAAAGCGATCAAAGAGTCCTATAAAAATAAAAATGGAACCGATAAAAACTAAAGATCATGGCACAAAAAATGAGCCCTCACATACCCCTGTATGTGCAAAAATAAAAACTTATAGGGGTCAGAAGATGACAATTTTAAACATACTAATTTTGGTGCGTGTAGTTATAATTGTTTTAAAGTAAATAAAACCTACAAAAATTGGATATCCTTGTAACCGTATGGACCTAAAGAACAAAGATAAGATGTCATCTTTACTGAAAAGTGCACTGCGTAGAAACGGAAGCCCCCAAAAGTTACATAATGGTGTTTTCTTTTTCAATTTCACACCACAAATACTTTTTTTTGGGTTTTTCTTTAGATTTTGTTATGAAATGATTGATGTAATTACAAAGTACAATTGGTGATGCAAGAAACTAGGCCTCATATGAGTCTGTAAGTGCAACATTGAAAGCGTTATGAAAATGCAAAAATGAAAATTGGCCTGGTCCTAAAGGGGTATTCCGGCGCTAAACATCTTATCCCATATCAAAAGGAGAGGGGATAAGATGTTAGAATGCGGGGATCTCGCCGCTGGAGTCCTCGCCGCTGGGGACCCCCGCGATCTCTCCTGCAACACCCCCGTTTTTCAGCTGCACAGAGCGAGGATCGCTCTGTGGCTGATGACGGGCGGTGCAGGGGACTGAGTATCGTGACGTCCTTTTGATAGGGGATAAGATGTTTAGTGCCGGACTACCCCTTTAAAGTAAAAATGGGCTTCGTCCTTAAGGGTGCGTTCCCACAGGGCGTATACGCAGCGTATTTGACGCTGCACAAAATTTATGGCAGCAGCGGGAAATACGCTGCGTATCCCTTGCTCACTATACACACAGGGCTTTCCGGCGGCAGCCCTATGTGTGTAGTGAGTTTTGGAGGCGGAGCCATATGCCGGCGTGTCTGTGACGCGCGGCTCCGCCTCCAAAACTCACTACACACATAGGGCTGCCGCCGGAAAGCCCTGTGTGTATAGTGAGCAAGGGATACGCAGCGTATTTCCCGCTGCTGCCATAAATTTTGCGCAGCGTCAAATACGCTGCGTATACGCCCTGTGGGAACGCACCCTAAAGGGTTAAAGATGCTGGAAGGTTTTTTGCTAAAGTGTCCTGGAATTTGGAACTGTTTGTAATACCCTCCACCTTGAATAAAGCCCCGGTTCCAGCTGAAGGAAAACAACCCGAAAGCATGATAGTGCCACCGCCATGCTTTACAGTAGGTATGATGTTCTCTAGGAGATGTGCAGTGTTGTTTTTAAGCCATAAAAAAGAGTGTGTAGACTTTTTATATCCACGGTATATTTTGGAAATATTTTATCTAACAAGTTCTGGCAATCGTTGGCAATTCTAAATTACAAATATTAATACGGTAGAATGCTCAAGGAATGTTGTCTATCAACATTATTTTTTTCTTCGGTTAAAGGAACTAATGCCTGAATGGTCACTCATAGAAGATAACTCCCGGCTTGGCACATTTTTTTTCCCGTATTATATCTAATATGTGTGCAGACAGATAAAATGCTGCAGGCTGCATTCTTAACATTTCCAAGCTGTGAATAGGCAAATGTAGTGAATGAATTGTGAACACCTGTGCGTATATATACCCTGTGATTTCATGAACACAATGCCAGTGGCATTTCATTATGATTTATCTCTTCTTGATGTAACTGCATAAAGGGGTTAAATAATACATTACCCAATATACAGATTGGCAAAGGCCCATCTATTTATTGGTTACCATGCTGTAGATAAATATTAAGACTCCTATTAATTCATAAATAAAAATAAACACTTTTGTTCAGGAAAGTACTCCTCCAAACATGCAAATGTACTATAAAGATAAAGAAAGCTGTCCAATCAGTAATTGTGTCAATTACATAAATAATACACTGGGTATTTAAAAAAACATTCTGCACACTGCAATTTTTCCATGTGATCACAAATTAATTGGTATTAAGGTGATATGTAAAGCTGTCCTTCTCGTACACATGTTCTTGCTTATGTATGTAAGTATATAGGGGGAAATTTATCAGAACCTGTGCAGAGGAAAAGTTGCCCAGTTGCCCATAGCAACCAATCAGATTGCTTCTTTCATTTTTCAGAGGCCTTGTTAAAAATGAAAGAAGCGATCTGATTGGTTGCTATGGGCAACTTTTCCTTTGCACAGGTTTTGATAAATCTTCCCCATAGATGTTTACATTGACTTCATTTATTTTACACTTATTGTAATAATGCACCTAGATAGAAATGAGGCAGATATGTAAATGATTGTAAATGTGACCTGATTAGACACTAGGTCTTGCCACGAGAGGGTGTAAAACTGCTTCTCCCTCTACCCTAACAAGGCTAAGTTTCCACTTTTTTTCTGGCAGTTTTTGGAAAACTACAACTGCAGTTTTTGAGCCAAAGTCAGAAGTGGATCCATAAGGGAGGAGAAGTGTAAATCCTTCCTTTATATGTCCTATTCCTTTTGAATACACTTCTGGCTTTGGCTCAAAAACTGCAGAAAAAAACCAAATTGAAAACTTAGCCAAAAATGCTCTCTGAGGCTAATTTTGATAGTGTACTTCTTGATGATAAATTCTTGACTGTAGTCCTACCTCTACAATGCACTCAAAGACATTTTACTTGGTTGACAGACTTTGAGAGGGCATGTATATTTGGAAAGGAAAAAGAAAAGTCAAAAAGCTAGATGGTTGTTTCAATAAATCGTTCTTCATCTAAGTCATTCTGAACAAGCTGTTGGGGGGGGCTGTTGGGAGCAGTGGTTATGGTGGGCACACCAAGACAGAGCACCACTAGTAGAGAGGATTGTGTGATCCACTGACAAACAGGTGTTTAGCAGATACAAATTTGGTGTCACGGTGCCCATTTCTTGTCCTACCATTAACAGCCACCATCATCTTCATTTACAGTAATGTTGTAAACAAGAAACCTGGACTGCTACGGACTGGAACCATATTGGTAAAAAAGAAATTGGGTATGTGCAGCTCACAATACAAGCCTACTGAGGAAAGGGCCGTGTTTAAAACATATGAGAGCCCTGAAACGCATCTAGGTTTATTCTACACCACCGATACCTGACTATCCACCGGTGACCTCTGATCCAGTACTGCAAACCAGCATATTGCTCATGAGACCATCTCCCAGGCAGCGCTGCCAAGCGCCTGTGACGTCACCTACAACTGAGTTTTCCAGAGGCCCGCACCCGTTACTCTGCTGAGTTACCACCTACAGCGAACAACCTCCGAAAGCGGCTATCTTTCCAACTGTTCTGTGGCAGGCGGACCGCCGCTAAGACACATGCCAGCGTCTGGTACCATCTCAAAAGTGCGGACCTCACAATTTAACTCCAGGTGACCTAATATCAGGTTTTATTGCAGACTGGTAATTATAATATATCTTACCTACCTATATTACTTAGGAATCTACATCATTTATAGGACTTGAGCTCATTTTCCGGATTACCGGAGGCTGGACCATCAAAAGTGACATTAAATTGTCAATTTTTCTATGCAAGCTATCGGTGATTGTTGATACTGTTATTTTATCTTATTTTTATATTTTAATTCCCTCGGCACAAGGGCCCTGTGCTTTGAGGATATACTGATTAAAAAATTATATATTTTAAATTGTGTAATAAATTTACATTTTCATATTATAATTGAAGCACGGTTCAGTTTTTATTATTATCATTTTTCCTCTTTGTATCAGGTAACTGATGCTAACTTTGAGGCGTTGGCTACTGTTTAAACAATTTCTCTGGAACCATATTGTCTTAATAATTGTCGCAATAAATTCAAAATCTGTTTGTAATCCATAGGCAGTTCTGTACGAGCATAAAGGCCTTATGCTGAGTGCTTCAATCCTGCCTTTGCCGTGGAGTAACACACTGCACTAACTGCTGGTGAGATGATCTGAGTCATTACATACGACAGTTGTCACCCCTAGTAGTGATTGATACTGGGGACACAGGTCAGGAAATCCCGATGCTACATGTGTTGCCTTTCATGGCAGGGCTTCCAGCTGGCATTTTTCAGCATGAAAATGCTTGTCCTCACACAATAAAGGTTTCCCATAAAGCGTCACACACAGAAAGGGTCACTACACAGTGTCTAAAAACTAGGATATCATTATTAGTCATACTACTTTTAACCCATAGAGTGCTTATATCAGGGTAAATGCCAGCTCTACACAAGCTCTCTCTAGACCATATAAGTGATTACAGTGCAATTATTTTCAGTGACCCACAGTCTTCTCTGATCAAAGTCATCATTTGTCATCAAAGGCTAGGAAAACTTCCTCAATTGGTTGTAATAACTATGTTAGTTTTAGAAATGATAAAGTTATGGTTATCCTTGATCTCAACAGCCCTTACACAGTGATTCACTATGTTTTACTATTCTCCTTAATAAATTATTATTCTTATAAGCTGCTCCAAAGCACTCGTCATTTTCTTATATGGGATATTGTGGGTCTGTATTTGTCATATGTGTCATTCTTCGACATTTTTTCATTAGTTTTTAATATGAATGTAGCATATTCTGTTGAACACAAGTGTATGGTTAAGTGAAAGATTTTTTTTATACATTTAAAGCTGCAATATCTAAAGGTATATGGACCAAAATCCTATGGGCATGTAGTTATTCAATATTCATAGATAGATTGTGATTTTCGCCATACATGAGGAAGATTGCACACTGTTACTATACATAATAATTCAGGAGCTCTGTGACATTTTCATTTTTGGCTGGAGGTACAGCTAAAGAATAATTCAATATGTTTGAAGCTGAAATGCTGTTATAATACTGAAAGCTAAGTTAATAATGTGATAGAAAATATTTTATGGGAGAGAATTTTCTAGTGGAAGCCTTTAATAAAGGTTTATTTTTCCACATTGCTCAAACCTCCATACTACTAAAACAGGGCCACGCACATGACATGGAGTTTTTCTCAGGTCATGGTGTCTTACGCATGATGTCCCCTTTTTACTACCAAATATGGCAAAACTATTTCAGAAACCTATTTCAGTAATAAATCTGTATTTAGTAATATAAACATTAGGACTAAAAAAGTGAACATCCCTCAATTTTCTGTTATTCAGTGTTTGTCATACCCATCATGCATCTAGTAAATGTTTTAGAAAACCTAATTTCAAGAACCCAATTAGGAATTCTGAGTGAATAGATGATGGATCCCTATCTAAGAAAAGAGCAGCAAAAAAGACAAACATCTTCATCTCTAGAGAACCCAGCATGTCTAAGCATTACATGGACAGCACCTTCTCTATAATGGACATTCTATATTACTTTATTTCCCATGTAGCAGTGCTGTGGAAAACTTGCTGCTTTTTCACAGGTTTCCCTAGAGAATACAAATAATTGCTGGGTGTCCCAAGTGCTAAAAATCTATCTTTAAGAGGTAAACATGTGGGTACTGAGGAGAAGACAAAAGTATTTTATACCCACTTCTATCACCTCTGTTGCAGCCTACATAGTGCTCAGTAAGGTATAAAGCAATGACCACTCGGTATGGCAGAGAGTCTTAGCAAACCCAGATTAGCTCTACCAGTCACAATGTCACTACAGCTGTAGCTGTTCCCTGTAGCTGGGTTTCAGGATAACCCATATTAGTTACATAGTTAGTATGGTCGAGAAAAGACATACGTCCATCAAGTTCAACCAAGGAATTAAAGGAAAGGAGTATGGTGGGAAGAAGGGGAAGGGGTGTGATTATATTTCTGTATAAGCATCAATGTTATTTTGTTCTAGGAATGTATCTAACCTGGTTTTAAAGCTTCAACTGTTTCTGTTGTGACCAGTTCCTGAGGTAGACTGTTCCATAAATTCACAGTTCTTATGGTAAAGAATGTGTTGCCCCTTGAGACTAAACATTTTCTTCTGCAGACAGGGAGAGTGTCCCCTTGTCTTTTGAGGGGGTTTAACCTGGAACAGGTTATAAATGGCCCATATTTTTTGTATGGGCCATTTATATACTTATACACGTTGATCATTCCCCCCCTTAAACGTCTCTTTTCAAGACTAAACAAATGTAATTCTTTTAATCTTTCCTCATGGCTAAGTTGTTCCATGCCCCAAAATTACTTTTGTCGTGCTTTTATGCACCTTCTCCAGCTTCACAACGTCCCTTTTATGAACTGGTGACCAAAACTGAACAGCATATTCCAGGTGAGGCAGTACCAATGCTTTATAAAGGGGTAGTATTATGTCCCTGTGTCCATGCCTCTTCTGATACAGGACAATATCCTGCTGGCTTTAGAAGCAGCTGCCTGACACTGCATGCTCTTCTGTAGTCTATGATCTACAAGTGCACACAGATCCTTCTCTACCAGTGATTCTCCCAGTGTAAACCCCCCCCAAGACATAGGATGAATGCAGGTTTTTAGTACCCAGATGCATACCTTTACATTAATCTACATTGAACTTAATTTGCCAAGTGGATGCCCAGACACTTAGTCTATCCAAGTCATCTTGTAACTTATGCACATCCTCTATAGACTGTACTATACTACAAAGCTTGGTGTCATCTGCAAAGATAGAAACAGAGCTGGTAATCCCATCCTCTATATCTTTAATAAATAAATTAAACAAGAGCGGGCCCAGTACTGAACCTTTGGGTACACCACTAATAACCGGCGACCAATCAGAGTACGAATCATTGACCACCCCTCTCTGGGTACGGTCCTTAATCCCTTAAGGACCCAGCCCAAATATACCTTAAGGACCCGGCCATTTTTTTTAACATCTGACCACTGTCACTTCAAGCATTAATAACTCTGGGATCCTTTTACCTTTCATTCTGATTGCGAGATTTTTTTTTCGTGACATATTCTACTTTATGTTAGCGGTAAAATTTTGTTGATACTTGTATAATTTCTTGGTGAAAAATTAAAAAATTTGATGAAAAAATTGAATATTTTGCATTTTTTTTACTTTGAAGCTCTCTGCTTATAAGGAAAATGAATATTCCAAATAAATTATATATTGATTCACATATACAATATGTCTACTTTATGTTTGCATCATAAAGTTGAAATATTTTTACTTTTGAAAGACATCAGAGGGCTTCAAAGTTCAGCAGCAATTTTCCAATTTTTCAAAACATTTTCAAAATCAGATTTTTTCAGGGACCAGTTAGGTTTTGAAGTGGATTTGAGGGGCCTTCTTATTAGAAATACCCCATAAATGACCCCATTATAAAAACTGCACCCGTCAAAGTATTCAAAATGACATTCAAAAGGTTTGTTAACCCTTTTGGTGTTTCACAGGAATAGCAGCAAGTTGAAGGAGATAATTAAAAATCTAAATTTTTTACACTCGCATGTTCTTGTAAACCCAGTTTTTGCATTTTTACAAGGGGTAAAAAGAGAGAAATTTTCTTAAAATGTGTAACCCAATTTCTCTTGAGTAAGGAAATACCTCATATGTGTATGTCAAGTGTTCGGCGGGCGCAGTAGAGGGCTCATAAGGGAAGGAGCGACAGTGGGATTTTGGAGAGTGAGTTTTTCTGAAATGGTTTTTGGGGGGGATGTCAAATTTAGGAAACCCCTATGGTGCCAGGACAGCAAAAAAAAAAAAAAAACACATTTGTAGACGGTCCACATCCCTGCCATTTCAGTGTTCTATAGACTGTTAGACTTACGCTGACTGTGGCTAGCTATAGCTAAACTTACCTACGTTGTTACGCTTTCAGCGATATGTGTCTCATGCGGACCCTTGTTGTTTACTACTGTATTAATAAATACTTCCTTTGAATAAAAAAAAAAGAAAAAAAGAAAAAAAAAACACATGGCATACTATTTTGGAAACTACACCCCTCAAGGAACGTAACAAGGGGTCCAGTGAGCCTTAACACCCCACTGGTGTTTGACGACTTTACGTTGAAGTTGGATGTGTAAATATTTTTTTTTTTTTTTCACTAAAACGCTAGTTTCCCCCAAATGTAAAATTTTTACAAGGAGTAACAGGAGAAAATGCCCCCCAAAATTTGTAACCCCATCTCTTCTGAGTATGGAGGTACCCCATAAGTTGACCTGAAATGCACTACGGGTGAACTACAATGTTCAGAAGAGAAGGAGTCATAATTTGGCTTTTTGAGAGCAAATTTTGCTCGGGGAGCATGCCTCATTTAGGAAGCCCCTATGGTGCCGGAACAGCAAAAAAAAAAAAAAACACATGGCATACCATTTTGGAAACTAGACCCCTTGAGGAACGTAACAAGTAATAAAGTGAGCCTTAATACCCCACAGGGGTTTCACGACTTTTGCATATGTAAAAAATATATATATATATATTTTCACTAAAATGTGTGTTTCTACCCAAATGACACATTTTTGCAAGGGTTAATAGCAGAAAATACCCCCCAAAATTTGTAACCCCATCTCTTCTGAGTATAGAGGTACCCCATAAGTTGACCTGAAGTGCACTACGGGCAAACTACAATGCTCAGAAGAGAAGGAGTCATATTTGGCTTTTTGAGAGCAAATTTTGCTCGGGGAGCATGTCTCATTTAGGAAGCCCCTATGGTGCCAGAACAGCAAAAAAAAAAAAAAAAACACATGGCATACCATTTTGGAAACTAGACAGCAACAAGGAATAAAGTGAGCCTTAATACCCCACAGGGGTTTCACGACTTTTGCATATGTAAAAAAAAATATATATTTTTTTTCACTAAAATGTGTGTTTCCCCCCAAATTTCACATTTTTGCAAGGGTTAATAGCAGAAAATGCCCCCCAAAATTTGTAACCCCATCTCTTCTGAGTATGGAGGTACCCCATAAGTTGACCTGAAGTGCACTACGGGTGAACTACAATGCTCAGAAGAGAAGGAGTTATATTTGGCTTTTTGAGAGCAAATTTTGCTCGGGGAGCATGTCGCATTTAGGAAGCCCCTATGGTGCCAGAACAGCAAAAAAAAATAAAAAAAAATAAACACATGGCATACCATTTTGGAAACTAGACCCCTTGAGGAACGTAACAAGGAATAAAGTGAGCCTTAATACCCCACAGGGGTTTCACTACTTTTGCATATAAAAAAAAAAAAAAAATCACAAAAATGTGTGTTTCCCCCCAAATTTCACATTTATGGAGGTACCCCATAAGTGGACGTCAAATGCACTGCAGGAGCGCTACAATGCTCAGTAGAGAAGGAGTCACATTTGCTAATTTTGCTGAAATGGGGGGGGGGGGGGCATGTCGCATTTACTGCCAGAAAAGCAAAAAAAAATTAATTTGTAAATACATTTCTTTGGAAAACGGACATACCTCATATCTGGGCGTAAAACGGATCTCCGGGTGCACACTGGTCACGGAGGAACAGGAGGGCAGTCAGGGGCCTTGAGCTTCTGCCTATGGAGCCAGAACAGTGGGACTCCCCCTCAAGGGGCCTTATATGGGTTACACTAATAACTAACAAGGGGTACAGTGGGACATAAAAGGATAAAACGTGTTATGTCCCCAGAATGATGACCCAGAGCATAGCCAAAACTAAAAAATATGCCCACCCCAAACCCTATGCTCTGAATCATCATTCTGGGAATGTGATGTGTGTAGCCGTCCCTAACCTGTTGCCTCAAATGCGCACCCCGCTCAGGTGGAGAGAGAGCACTGCGCATTTGAGGCAACATAAAAAGTCCCCGATGATAGTAACTCAGTGACCCATGACCCAGAGAAAAAAAATACCCCCAGAGGTCTTATCAGTTTCTTTTTTTTTAATGAGAGTTTTTTGGGCAATTTAGTGGTTTTATGGGGTTAAAATTTGAAATGTACTCTGGACTTGGTACATTGGGGTCAAATTGTGGAAAATGTAAATGAAACGGGAAAATTTTGTACTGCATGGAAGTGTGATACTCCCTGAAGCAGTTTTTAATGCAGAGGCCCGGATGATCAGGGCAAGTGTCACATTGATAGGTGGTGTCCTTCCGAATCCCCCTCCTGTTACCCACTCTGCATTTTTTCTGGGATCGTCCCTTCTTTCCAGTGTGGGGGACCTCACCTGGAAAGTGTTAGCCTGGGACGATCCTGGCACCTATAACTTCAGTTCCTTGGGAAGTCCAGCCTGTTCTTTCCCGGTCAGCAAAGATCAGGGCCTTTAGGACTTCTTCTTGGAACTGAAGGTATGTCCCTGTGTTGCCAGCATTCTGGTACAGTACAAAAGAGTTGTACATGGCAACCTGTACCAAGTAGACCACAACTTTCTTGTACCATATACATGTTTTTTCAGCATGGCGTTATATGGCTTCAGGATTTGATCAGAAAGATCAACTCCCCCCATATACCGATTGTAGTCCAGAATACAATCAGGCTTGAGGACCGTTGTTGTGGTACCTCGCACAGGGACAGGTGAGCTGCCGTTGCCATGAATAGTGGTCAGCATAAGGACATCCCTCTTATCCTTATACTTGACCAGCAACAGGTTTTCATGGGTAAGGGCACGGGACTCACCCTTGGGCATAGGTGTCTGAACAAAATTTAGAGGGAGGCCTCTCTGATTCTTCCGCACGGTCCCGCAAGCGGACGTCGATCTGGCGGCAAAGGGATGTGAAGAGAGGGTTGCTGGTATAAAAGTTGTCCACGTTGTTTACCTGTGATTGCAATGTACTTCTCTGTACCGTTTCCTTGCTTTCAATAAATATATCTTTTGACACTAAAAGTTGTCCACGTACACGTGGTAACCCTTATCCAGCAATGGGTACATAAGGTCCCAAACGATTTCCCTCTAACACCCAGAGTGGGGGAACAATCTGGGGGTTCAATACGGGAATCTCGTCCCTCATACACCCTAAACTTGAGAGTGTACCCGGAGGTACTCTCACAAAGTTTATATAGCTTCACGCCATATCGCGCCCGCTTCGGGGGAATATACTGGCGGAAGATGAGTCTCCCCTTAAAACTGATGACAGACTAATCTACAGAGAGCTCCCTAAGCGGTACATAGGCCTCCAAAAATTTGGCCCCAAAGTGATCGATGACTGGCCTCACTTTGTAAAGCCGATAATAGATGGGATCACTTCGCGGTGGACATGCCGTATAATGCAGGCATTTCCGAATGGCCTCGAACCGCTTCCGTGCCACGGCCATACTGTACAGCGGGGTCTGGTATAGGACCTCCCCGCTCCAGTACTGCCTGACACTTGGCTTTTTGACCAGGCCCATGTGCAGCACGAGGCCCCAAAATGTCCTCATTTTGGCTGCACCGACGGCGTACCATTCATTGGACCTGGCCAAAAAAAGAATCAGGGTGGTGGGCGTTGAACTGCCTGGCGTACAGATTCGTCTGCTCCACCATGTGATTGATCAGGCTGTCACTGAAAAAATTACTGAAAAAGTCAAATTCAGTGAACCTAGCCGTGTCAATCCGGATTCCGGAGTCACCAACAAACTCCGGAATCCATGGCTGATAACCCTCTGGGGGTCTCCAGACAGGTTCACCGGAAGGGGGCTCAGGTAAAATCGCCTGGGTGGTCGGACTCCTAGTAGGAGCGACATCACCACTCGCACTAGTGCCAGCCACTGGGGCACTCTCATGGGGGGTGCGTGGCCTCGCCTGGCGGGGTCTCTCATTTCCCTGGGGGGGTTTTCCGTCCCTGCTCTATGGGGGATCGTTGGTCCTGAGGGGGCTCCAATCCTCACAGGGGGGGGGGGGTCCCTGGCACCTTCGAGCAGCTTTGCCCGCTGAATGAACTCAGCTAACGGACAGAGCTGCAAGAAGATGCAGTTAACCCCTCCCCCGCCGGCTGCTATTGTCTGAACCATCGTCCAGCCAATAGCAGTGCTCCTGGGGGGGTCACGAAATCGCCACCTCCCCTTAGATACAGTGGGTGATAGGGGGTGTATTTTACACCCACGATCACCTTGTATCTTCGGGTCAGCGGTTCACACGTGACCCGTATGACCCGAATCGCGGCAGATTGTTAGTGTGAATTCACCAACGATCTGCCGCGATCGCCGACTGATGACCCCCCTGGGCATTTGCGTGGGATGCCTGCTGATATCGTTCAGCATCCCGTTCAGCATCCCGGTCAGGTCCCCGCCCGGCGCGCGGCGGGGACCGAAATTCCTACGGGCGTATGGATACGCCCTGGGTCCTTAAGTACCAGGACGTCAAGGCGTATCCATACGCCCTAGGTCCTTAAGTGGTTTAAGGGCAACCAATCAGCAGATTTTAGCATATATAATGCTTGAAAACACGTTATATATGCTAAAATCACTATCCTCACCATCCCGAGGGGACGTTTGTGCCCCCAGGGATGGTGAAGATATTAAGCTATAAAGTCTGCCCGGGCAGCTCGGCATGTAGTCCCCTGGGCGGGGACTTACACTTACCAGCTTCATTCACCACGTACGTGGTCCCACCCCCTTGCCTTGATTGATGGCTCACGTCACTGCTCTGCTCCATCTGCTAAGGGAACAGAGCGATGACGCGAGCAGTCATTCAAGCGGTAGGGCCGGGGCCACGGCCGGAGCAACGGAAGCTGGTAAGTGTAAGTCCCCGCCCAGGGGACTACATGCCGAGCTGCCCGGGTAGACTTTATAGCTTAATATCTTCACCATGATGCATTGTTGAGCATTATATATGCAAACATTTGCTAATTGGTTCCCTTTAAGCCAGTTTTCAATCCAGTTACAAACTAAAGTTTTCAAACCCAAAGACCTTAACTTACCTATCAGATGTATATGAGGGACAGAATCAAATGCTTTAGCAAAATCCCAAAACACTATATATACAGCCATTCCTCTGTCAAGCAGGATCAGTACAGGAAAAAAAGTTCTGCTTATGGCGCTGCCTTGTGGATATCACAGTCACAGAGGAGACGGTGTAAAAAAGTAACAATGTATTTATTAAGCACATTTAACCTTTTTACATGGTGTGCAAGACGCGTTTCGAAGGATAGTTCCTTCTTTATCAATTGCTTCCTCTGTCAAGGCTTCTACTCACATCTTCATAAAAGCAAATAAGGTTGGTTTGACAACCTCAATATCAGACACCAGAGAATCTGTAAATATCATGAACAAGGGTACAGATATTACTGAGCTTAGTTCTCTAAGAACTCTTGGGTGTCATCCACCTGGTCCTGGAGATTTGCTTACATTTACTTTACTTAATTCTCCTTGGACCATATCTACACTAAGCCAGTTCAGTACATTACATGATGTGTTACCAGCACCGACCCGGCCTGGGTCATTTTCTCTCTACCTTTGTCTATACAGAACTAAAGAATCCATTCAGTAGCTCTGCCTTCTTTTGATCGCCAGTGACCACCTCTCTATTACCATTATTAAGGGGTCCTACATGCTCTGACATTGTTTTTTTTTGCATTTATATATCTAAAAAAACAAAACATTAAAGGGGTAGTCCAGTGGTGAAAAACGTATCCCCTATCCTAAGGATAGGGGATAAGATGGAGATCGCGGGGGGTCTGACCGATGGGACCCCCTGCGATCTCTCTGTACGGGGGCCAGGCTCTCCGGCCAGATAGCGGGTGTCGACCCCCGCACGAAGCGGCGGCCAACATGCCCCCTCAATACATCTCAATGGCAGAGCCGCAGATTGCCGAAGGCAGCGCTTCGGCTCTGCAATAGAGTTGTATTGAGGGGGCGTGTCAGCCGCCGCTTTGTGCGGAGGTCAACACGCCCCCTTCCCGGCTGTCGGGGCTCCGTACAGGAGATCGCAGGGGGCCCCAGCGGTCGGACCCCCCGCGATCTGCAACTTATCCCCTATCCTTAGCATAGGGGATAAGTTGTTCACCACTGAGTCACCACTGGACTACTCCTTTAAGGGTTTGTTTTGCTTTCTTTGGCCACCTGACTCTCTTTTAGAATTTTTGCTTTTTCTATTACATTTTTACAGATTTTATTAAGCTCTTTGTAATGTTTAGCCCCTTAAGGACCAATACATGTAAACCTGTACACCCCTGAAAGGCCAGGCCTGTTTTTCCAAATCGGGGATATCTGACTGTATTATAGAATAACTTTGGTAATGTTTTGCCAATCACGATAATTCTGACCTGTAACTCCTCCTGCGAAGATTTATTGTTTTCAACAAAAAGAACAATCCGTAAGTCAAGATGGTAACACATAGCAACAGGTATCATATAACAGAAAATCCATGAAGAACAGTCTCTCCAGATCAGTCTGTGTACCCTTGCAGAACGAGAGATAGTCATAAATACTATCACTAGATAAGGTCAAAAGCAGGGTTTATGGAGAAAAAGCCACCTCGCCACATTGAAGCAGGTAAAACACTGCGCATAGTATACACTATCAAGGGGCCATGTGGGTACCAATCCGTATTGTTTAGGCTATAGAGTAGTATAATCTAATCTTAGGTACCAAGAAGGAGAGAAGTGTGTGAAGCACAATAAAAGGGGAAAAGAAAGAAGGAGGGGAAGTAATAGACAGGGAGAGAAAGGGAGAGGAAAGGGAAGAAGTAAGAAGAAGCAGGTCACTTCTGGAGACATACCTCCTGGATTGGGACGGCTCAGCCCTCCCCAGACCGGTAACAGCAACAGTCATGAGGAGAGCAGATCATTGTGGTGTCAGGCTGGCCACGCTGGTGCCCCAAGTGCAGGGAATCAAACTCCGGCGATGACAGGAAAGAGAGCCAGGGGCCCCAAACGGCCCGGAATTTGTCGTGTTGACGTTTAGAGTCGGCAAATAATTCTTCCAACCTGCATATATGGGAAATTTCCTGAAGCAAGGACGAAAAGGTGGGTGGTTGGGGTGAGCGCCATAGTCTTGGAATCATGGTGCGTGCCGCTATCAGCATGTGGTGTAATAAGCTAGCTGAAGCCCTAGGAAGGGAGCTGGGGAGTATCGACAGGAGTACAAGTTCAGAAGTCTTTGGAAGCGTGCTGGAGACCAGGCGCGACATGAGGGCAAGCGTCTCACTCCAGTATCGATCAAGTCCCGGGCACGTAAGACAGATATGTGTCATCGTACCTCTCCCTTCCCCACATCTCCAGCACACATTCGAAGTCCCCGGGTAGATTCGAGACAACAAGGACGGGACTATATACCTCCGTGTCAGTATTTTGTAATTAGTTTTGTGAGCCTTACTCGAGACAGTCGTCCTATGGCAGAGAGAGAGCACCTTTCGCCACTCCTCATCTAAGATGGGATGTCCCAGTTCCTCCTCCCAGGATGAGCGGAAATGAAGTGGGGGTGTTGCAAAGTCATTAAGGAAGAGAGCATAAAGGGTGCTAATCAGTTTGGAGGGTGGAGATGACCGATGTCAATAACCGATGGAGGGAGAGTGAGCGTTTGTTAGTATCATAGAAATGTCGAAGTTGCGCATATTGAAAGATTTGGTACTGTATGGGGGAAGAGGGTGCAGTGAGATACTCTAAAGGCTTCAGATTTGTAGAATCTAACAATGAATGAAAATCTGTACCTCCTGAGCGATGAAAGGAAAGAAAGGTGCGGGTGTGAAGTGTGGGTGGGAAGGCCGGGTTATCAAATAAGGGTGTGGTCCATTGGGCGGTACTACAGAGGAGCGAGTGAGGTAGGCAGCACGGGTCTTGAGAATGGAAGCCATGATAGGTGGGGGGCTCTGCGCGCCACGAGGGTATAGGGCATTGGCCGCCAACCATAGGGCAGCTCTAGGGTCTGTACCCGATATGTTGTGTTCTAAGGCCACCCATGGTTTACTATTCGCCCCATGTAAGGAATCCAGTCCTCTAGTGAGGACCGCAGCCAAGTAGTAGGACAGAACATCTGGAAGGGCCAGTCCACCCTCTTTTTTTGCGCCTAATGAGAATGGACTTCGCCAATCTAGGACGTTTCTGAGCCCAAACGTATTTCCTCTGTATGGAGGTGATTTCAGTAAAGAATGAACGGGGCACATGTGTGGGAATTGTAGCAAAGAGATAGAGAAGACGCGGAAGCACGTTCATTTTGAAAACATTTATTCTGCCTAGCCAAGAGATATCCTTTCTTTCCCATTTGGAGAGGTCCGACTCTAGGGTACGTATAAGGGCAGGGAAATTCAAGCGAAACATGTCATCCTGATCTCTCGGTACTTGGATACCAAGGTATGTGCGTGAGTGTGGTTGCCATTGAAAGGGGTACGATGCTTTAAGCTGTTGGACAGTGTGCGCTGGGAGTGTGATATTGAGAGCTTCACTTTTGGAGGGATTGAGTTTATAATTGCTATATGATGAGAAGAGACGAATCGTGACCATAAGGAAAGGTAGGGAAGTGACAGGGGAGGAAAGGAAGAGTAGGAGGTCAGGAGAGCGGAGGCAGCGCGGTAGGATTCAAATATTGTTCTAAGGAGGGCGAGGCCGCGGTGGTCGAGGCCGGGACCCGAGGTCCTGGTAGGTTATAGAGATTGGCATAATAAGCATGAAAGGCAGACAGGATATCAGGGGTGAGCTGGGAAGTGGAGCCCGAGGGGGCACGTATCGCAGGCACATGCAGGGAAGATTTTTTCGCTTTGAAGGCATTAGCCAGGAGGCGTCCGGACTTATTGCCCCAGACATAGTATAGTTTGCCCGTGATCTGTTTGTAATATCTGTGGCTATTGTTTAAATGGTCGAGGAGGTCGTGACGAACTTTGATAATCTCTCTATAAACCCTATCCAGTTGAGACTGTTTGTGTTGGGATTCCAGAGCGTGTAATAGGTTTGTAAGTGTAATCAGTTTGGCTGACGATTCCCTCTTCAGTCGTGCTCCATGTTTCATCAGGACCCCCATCAGAACACATTTGAGGGCTTCCCATTGGGTCATGGGGATGTCGGGTCAACGAGGTGGTCCTGACGAAAGTGGGCGATGGGATCCTTGAGTTCCTGAAGGCATAAGGCATCCATGAGGAGGGATTCATTCAGACGCCATGTGGAGTGTGGTTTTGTATAAGGGGGAAGGGCAAATGAACAGAATACAGGGGCATGATCTGAATGTGAAATTATCCCTATGGTGGAAGAAAGAACAGAGGTGAAGAGGTGATGAGGACAAAAGATATAATCAAGTCTACTATAAGATTGTTGGGGGTGAGAGTAGAAGGTATAGTCACGCCCTTGGGGGTGAAGAGCCCTCCAGACATCGCTAAGCTGAAGGAAGTGCAGTTTACGTTTCAGGGCACAAAGCTTATTGTGGGAAATGCATGAACGTCCCAATGAGGTATCCGCAGTAGGGGACAGTGGGAGGTTGAAGTCTCCACATAAAAAGATTGGGCCTAATGCAAATGAGGAGAGAGCTTTTAGGGTTTCTATGATAAAGGGAACTTGATCTCGGTTGGGTGCATAAATGGACGCTACCATCAGTTTCTGTCCCGCGAGTTCATAGTTGGCAAATATGTACCTAGCCTGTGGGTCTATGAGTGAGGAGGTGACTGTAATAGGCAGGGACCGGTGGAACGCCAGGGAGACTCCTTTCGTCCGTGCATCTGGGTTGGAGCTATGTATCCATTGGGAGAAGTACCTATCACTAATTTTTGGGAGATGTCCTGTCTTAAAATGCATCTCCTGTAGAGCCAATATGTGCACTCTTTGTCTGTGCAGGGAATAGAGTAGTTGGGCCCTTTTCTCCAGAGTGTTGAGACCCTGCACATTTAGGGATACCAATTTAACGTCAGCTGCCATTACGACAATGAGATGTTGGACTGTACTCACCGACCGATCCGGAGGACACCGAGTCGCCCAGCCCACAAGGCAGAGATGAAGGAGAGGATGTGAACCTGCAAGGAGTAAAAGAAAAAGTGTGATACAAGGGTAAATGGGAGAACAGAGTGAAAAGCGGACTAGAAGAAGCGTCCATAAGGGCCAAATTCAGTGACGGGACCAGCCTGCACTGCGACCTATTGGGGGTAACGTAGGAGGAGCGCCAGATAGGGAGCGAATCCAGTATCAGACACAGAAGGGGAATCATGTAGGTAGAGTGTAAGGGACAGTAAGAATCTAGGGACCTATGGAGACTGTAGGGTCCTCTTCACCTCTATAGGTAGGGAGGAGCAGTGCATAAAGGGCTAAAGATCAATCTCTGTCTGTTACTACAAAAAGGGTGGGAGGCAGAACTACAGTAAGTAGCAGTAGTGGTATTTCTATGAACAACAAAATAAACATTAATGCAGAGAACACGTCAATAAATGCAAACTATGGGGGCAGGGCATGTAAGAGCCTCCCAAAATTAGCACTACTGATGACACCTAGTACAAGCAACACGGGTATCAGGGGAGTCTAAGCCATTTCAGGGCCTAAGTGCAGGAAGTTTCCCAACGAGGCAGTCCCCAGGGCACAAGGCCCGCACTATGGGGAGGGGGCTCCCTCGCAGGATAAGACCACACGGGCAAAGTAAGAAATGTGAAAAGATACTTAAAGTCCCGTGGGGAGTCAAGTCTTCCTCTTTTGCTGCTGCGGTTGAGACAGTGAAGATCGGGTAGACCGCCGGTCCTCTGGGGGGTGACGGCGTTGTGGGGTCACCATCTGTAGAGGCGGAGGCAGCCGGAACAAATTCTCCCAATCTGGTAGTTGGACAGGAGGAAGACGGAAAGTCGCGAGGAAGCCTGCGACATCTTCAGGACGACGTAGCGTGGCAGTGGTAGTCCCATGTCTGGCCATAAGAGAAAACAGGTAGCCCCATCGATAAGAAATCTGTGCGTTTAGGAGTAGTTGCAGGAGGGGCCGTAAGGCAGCTCTCAGTTTCAGAGTGCGAAGAGAGAGATCTGGGAACAATTGTATAGCAGTTCCATTATAAGAAAGGTTCATTCAAGCACGAGCTTTGCGCATGATTTCTTCTTTCTGTGCATAGTGGTGTACACGGCCTATAAAATCCCTTGGCCTTTTGGGGTCTGGATCCTTCGCCTTGAGGGCTCTGTGCGCTCTATCTAGTTCCAAGGGACTGTCAAGCGGTTTCTGCAACACCTCATTGAAGATCCTTTGTACCGTGCCAGCAACCTCCTGGGGTAGTACGGTTTCTGGTAGGCCCTTTATTCTTATATTATTTCACCGATTGCGATTATCTATATCATCTAGATGCTCCACTGTTGCCGCTTGCTGGAGCGAGAGGGCCTGAACCGTTTGCTGCAGCGACTGTACTTGGGAATTTATTGACGAGCGAAAGTCCTCAAGTCCCTGAACTCGAGACTGCAGATTGATGACATCGGCCTTAACTGGCTTCAGATCTTGCTGCCACGCAGATTTCAAATCAGAGGCCAATGTGAGGAGATCGTTTTTTGAAGGCAGGAACGCTAATTGTGCTTGTAGCTCAGGGAAGTTGTTAAGGGTGTTTGTAGCTGTTTCAAGTGATGGCAGATGGGGAGCAGGCGTCACCTGTCTCGGGTCGGGGTATGATGTATCCTGAACGGATTTGCTCCCCCCCCTGGGAATCATCTGAAGAGGAATGGTGCCTGTCCGCCGCTCTTAAAGAGCTTCTTTTTAGCTGGGGGACTATCTTCCCAGAATCTGGGGGTGTCACTCCCATCTGTGGAACCATGAGAGCTCTGCTCTTGCGGTGCGTCATCGGAGTCCATATCGTCAGCCCAGTCAGTGACCGAGCGAGCTGGTGGTCCCGGAGCCTGAAATTCCTGGCATGAGGGGATTTGACACGAGGGGCCGGAGGCCTTCAATGTAGGTGAGCATATACGATTCTCATTAGTCAGAGGTGAGCGCAAGATGGAGGCTGTAATTGATCCTGAGTCGTCTGGGGTGGGAGGAGGTATAGGGACAGTGGTTGCAGCAGGAGCTGTAGAAAGGGTGGTGGGGGTCACTGCTGCACACGAGGCTGGGGTGTGAGCTCCTGATGATCGCTAGTCATCCGTTATAGCCCTCATTGAAGCGCCAGAGGCCCCCGCTGCCAGGTCCTCTGCAGGTGGGGGCGTCTGGCTGCTGTCCTGTCTCAGGGCAGGGAAGTCATCTGCGAGCGTGCGCAGCGGTGCGCATTGAGGCTGCAGCAGGGGAGAGGAGTGTACCTGCATAATTCCAGCTCCCGGTTCTCCGTGCGGGTCACTTAGCTTTGGACCGGAGGAGTCAGGCTGTAAGGTGGGTGATCCTCTGTGCGCTGTAGTAGTGGCGGGGAAGTGCGCAGACACTGCTGTGTTCCGGCGGGGCTCCGGAGTCCGGCTGTCAGAGGGCCGCTGCGTCTGCGGGGCCGTGGTACCACTCTGGGGCACGAAGAAAGCAGAGATTGAGCCAGCCGAGTCTCTGGGTTTTCCGGTGTCAGGGTGCTTCTTTTTGGATTTGGTTCTGCCTCCCGTCTCCCATTAGAAGCCCATGTGGTAGTGGTCCCTTCAGGAGCTCTCACAGCCTGCTGCCGACCGCCAGCGCGCCAAGCCACGCCCCCTCTGATTGTTTTTTTGTCACAAGTTGTTCTTCATGCACATAGTAAAACTACATTTGTAGTTTTTTTTTTACAACGCAAAAAATCATGAAATGAAAAAAAAAAAGGATTTTGTTTTGCTATTTTAACACTAATAGGTTGCATATATATATACTTTCTGACCAAATAGTTTATGAAACTTATACTTTCAGATGTCTACTTTATTTTGAAAGCATTTCTTTTTTTTTTATTAACATTTTAAATGTATTAGAACTTGAACAATTTAACTTGAAATTTAGAAAATTTAGAAAATTTTAAAAGTACATCTTTTTTTTATGTGCAGAAATTTGAAGGTGGTAGAACATAGAAATTAATCATGGGTAGTTGGTTCTAGTGTATGGTGAATGATTAGCATGTATAAAAAATAATTGTATAGTGGATACAAATAATTATGTGCAAAGATAAATATTAGTGATACTGAATGGAAAATTGTGATGTAACCCATATGGTGTATAATCGAGTGTACCTACTCCTAATTAGTGTGTATATGAGCATACAGTGTACTAAAAGTGTATAACAATATGTACATTTTTTATATATAAATTAGATAATTAATAACTGTATGTATAGATGGCAAAGTGTATCAGACAAAACGACTGTTAATCAACACCTCAAAAGACA
Source organism: Hyla sarda (assembly GCF_029499605.1). Lineage (NCBI taxonomy): Eukaryota > Metazoa > Chordata > Amphibia > Anura > Hylidae > Hyla > Hyla sarda. The sequence continues at coordinate 172,429,239 of NC_079190.1, read as the reverse complement.
GAAAAATATATCAATAGTTTTATTCAACAATACTATGTATAACAGTAATTCATATAGTACCCAGTTGCTGGTGGCCCTACTCAATAAAGTGACAAGTGCTTTGCTGCTGATGGTCATCAGTGCTCTCTTCAAATTTCCAAACTCTTTTGGACACAGGACCAATTTTCAAAACCCTATAAAGTGTGAAAAAATATGTATATGTATATATATATAATAAAGAAACAAGGAAAAGAATAAAAAAATGTAAAAAGTTTTTAAAATCATTGAAACCACAAAACTAAAAGCGGGATCAGATAGCAATAACTGGTATTAATAGAAGAGATAGTAGAAAGTCATACTATCACGAAAAATCACAGGTACGAGGCAAAACTATTGTATTCATTAAGGCCATAGGGAGTAGTGGTTCTCAACTTGTAGATCCACATAGTTTCCTTCTGTGCCAAAATCTTTCTCCAGTTCCCCCCCCTTGGTCCAGGTACCACTCTATCAATGCCTCTCACCTTGAAGAGGGTGCTGTTACAGTCATGTAACAGCACCCCCCCCCCCCCCCCCCAATGACACCATTTTAGACCCCTCAAGGTATTCGCTAGCGGGTACAGTGAGTATTTTAACACCACAGTTATTTGGCAGGAATTATTACAAAGTTAGTGTTAAAAATGCAAAATTTGCCTTTTTTCACAAATGCATCATTTGTGGGACATATTTTTTGTACATCGCTTCTGATATTGAAAGAAATGCGCGCTATATTTTATTGAGCTGCTCGGCCCATGTTTGGAAATACCCCCCGCTTAGACCATATTTGGTTCCTTGGCCGCGTAGTAGGACCCAGAAGGAGAGGAGCACCATTTGTCTTTCAAGACATCATTTCAGGCCGAATGGATCATAGGCTGCACTTTCTACCTGCAAAGGGTTTTAGCTGCCAGAACCATACAGAACCCCCACAAGTAACCCAATTTTGGAAACTACACCCCCTAAAGTATTACCCTAGACCAAAAGTGAGTACTTTGAGTCCTTTTTGTGTGGCTGGAATGGTTACAAAGTCAGTGAAAAAATTTTAATTTGCTTTTTGCATTAGGCCATATCTGGTTGCCTGATCGCCTGGGGGGACCAAGATGGAGAGGAGCCCCCTTTGGCTTTCAGGGCATCATTATATGAATTATAGACCCCACTCCATGCCTATAAAGGATCAGAGCTGTCGGATCGATACCGCACCCCTACAAGTGTATTGGCTGGACCAGAGACCGCTCTGATCGGTCCTTGGTCGGCTAGCAGTGATGTGCGGCTGTCTTTGACAGTTAAAGTTCCTGATGGATATATCTGTCATCTTGTGGGAATAAGCACCCACTCATGGCCAATATGTCCATCACTAGGCTTTAAAAAAAAATCTTGAAAAAACTGGTATATATTTATGGAGGGTGGGAGGTGGGGTTGGGTGATAGTCCCCATTCATACTGCATTTCTGCAGTATAGGTGTCTGTTGTCATGTCAAAATAGGGATGCCAATTCATACTGTAGCAGTCTCATTCAGAAATGAATGTAGCTGCTACAGTATATGTCAGCATCACTTTTTTTGACGTGATGCTGACAGATACCTCTAACATACTGCTGAAATGCAGTATGAACAGGACGCAGTGTAGGGTCACATAGAGCGCATCCGCAGCATATTTCACACAGCGGATGCCCCCGGCAGTCACAAGGGCGAGATCACTGCTGTGGCTGGATAGCTCAGTATGTCCGCTCATGACTGCCGGCGGGAAATCCGCTGCTATGAGTGGACACAAAAATCTACCCAGCCACAGCAGGGAGCTCATTATTGTGACTACTGGCGAACATCCGCAGCATGTAATATGCTGCGGATGTGCGCCGGGTGATCCTACACATTATGCATTTTTTTTTTCATTATATTTCTTTAATAAATGTTTTTTTATTTTTAACATTTATTGTTTTTACACTTTTATTTATTTTAAATAATTTTTTTACACTTTTTTTTAAGGCTTTGGAATACTTATTATTCCAAAGCATTGCAGATATATGCTGCCTGCTAGTTTTACACTCTGGCACGTCCTGATAGGCAATAACCTGGGCAGACCTGGGGGTCCTTGTAAAGACCCCGAGCTGCCCAGGTAACATGCAGAACCCGCAATCGTTGCTGGATGCTACAGAAGAGAGACAGAGGGAGCCCCCTCCCTCTGTCAAAACTCCTTACAGCTCGCAGTCGCTTCCGACTGCAGCTGTAAGGGTTGAACGGCCGGGACTCAAAGTTTTCTTCGGTCCCGGCAGTGCGGCAGGCCCCCGCCCTCCGGGGATCACACACAGCACCCTGTGCTCTGTCATAACACTTACAGCCCATGGTCACTTCCGACCGTGGCTGTAAGGATTAAACTGCGGGAACTAAAGTTTACTTTGGTCCCGACAGTGCGGCAGGGTCCCCGCTGTGTGTTACAGCCGAGTCCCTGCCGTGATCTCGTGGGTGCACTGGGCAGCACCCATGAGAATCATGGACGTGTATACTCGTCCTGGTGCAGGAACGTGCATCCTGCCTGGACGTGTATACACTTGTTTTTGTTCTCAATGTTCAGACGCATTAATGCAATACTCAACTCACTGATTTTGGGGTTTAAAGAGAGTTAGAATAAAGTTGGAGGCTTTCTGTAGTTTAAAGGGTCAAGGAGGAATCTTTTTTTCAGAATATTTCTTAATATTTTAGTTTTTCAAAAATGCACCTGATTTTGTTCTTTGTGTATGTAATGGAGAGAGTAGGAGATTATGGGGGACATTCATCAATGTCAGTGTAGGTGCACTGATGTTATACACAGCTTTTTATGGTATAGTTGGAGTGTACAAGCACCACATTTATTGAAAGGTGCAGGGCCTGTGAGAAATATGGGGCTAGTACACATTTTTGTAAACTTTCACTTTAGCACACCAGTTTGTTTGACCCCCTTATCTGCGACTTTTGTGTAACATTTTCACCCATGTAATTTTGTGCAACTTTTTGAAACTTTTGTCTACAGACAATTTTGTAAGCCAGGTCTCGAATGGTGTATGTTCGTTGTGTAATTGAGGGCCATGCGACAATTCTGCAACTTTTGTACAACGTCATAAACCTCTGCACATCATAAATTTCTGACCACTGCAAAGTAAAAATGCAAAAGTGTGTACCTGTAACACTCACCTTTCAGTAGACAGGAACATAGGTGGTAGTGGATCCGCTGGACCTGTGTGGCAGATGACATGGACCGTACCAGAGAGCGTAGTCTAAGGTGCCGTTGGCTTTCACCAGACCCCGCTGTAAAGTGGGATGGACTTGCTGCAGCAGGCGGCACCCAGGTCACTACCCCTGGCACGGCTCAACCACACAGGCGGCTGAGGAAATTTGAGGCACAGGAGGGGTACAGCAACTTGTAATCAGGATAACAGAAGGTCAGGGCAGACACACAATAGCATAGTCAGGAACATAGCAAGTGGTCAGTAGGCAGGCGACAAAGGAGCAAGGTCGGGTCACGACACAAGGGTACGTTACACAGCAAGGCAATACTCAGGAATGCTTTCTCTCAGGCACTAGGGCAACAAAGATCCGGCAGGGAAGTGAGGGAGGTGGAGGAATTTATTAACTGGCCACAGGTGTTACTTAATTAATGGGTGCACTGGCCCTTTAACCCCTTAAGGACCACAGGTTTTTCCATTTTTGCACTTTAGTTTTTTCCTCATCCCCTTCTAAAAATCATAACGCTTTCAATTTTGCACCTACAGACTCATAGGAGGGCTTTTTTTTGTGCCACCAATTGTACTTTGTAATGACATCAATTATTTTACCACAAAATTGTGGGGCAAAATTGGGAAAAAGTCATTTTGTAATTTTTGGGGTCTTCCGATTCTACTCAGTGCACTCTTTGGTAAAAATGACATTATATATTTATTCTGTAGGTCCATACGGTTACAATGATACCCAATTTTTATAGGTTTTTCTTTATTTCGCTACTTAAAAAAAATTATACCTACATGCACCAAAATGAGTACCGTATATACTCGAGTATAAGCCGAGTTTTTCAGCACGATTTTTCGTGCTGAATACACCCCCCTCGGCTTATACTTGAGTGAACTTTCCGCCCTCAGTGGTCTTCAACCTGAGGACCTCCAGATGTTTCAAAACTACAACTCCCAGCAAGCCCGGGCAGCCATCGGCCACTGCGGTCTTCGACATCATCCAGACCCCCCACCCCCTTTAGTTTTGTACTCAACTCCGCTCGGTGGGACATTAGGGTGCGCTGGTCCGGTGCTGCAGGACTGTCTGGTGGGGAGGTCATCTGGTGGGATAGTCGTTCCGGGCTGTCCATCTTCACCGGGGGGGCCTCTTCTCCGCGCTTCGGGCCTGGCCCCGGAATAGTCACGTTGCCTTGACGACGACGCACAGGGACGTTCATTAGCAATGTCCCTCTGCGTCGTCATCAAGGCAACGCCTCTATTCCGGGCCCGAAGTCCGGAGAAGAGGCCCCCCAGTGAAAATGGACAGCCAGGAACGACTATCCCACCGGACGACCTCCCCACCGGACAGTCCTGCAGCACCGGACCAGTGCACCCTAACATCCCATCAAGTGGAGGCGAGTACAGAACTAAAGGGGGTGGGGGGTCTGGATGATGTCGAAGGCCGCAGTGGTCTTCATCCTGCGGACCTCCAGAGGTTTCAAAACTACAACTGTAGTTTTGAAACATCTGGAGGTCCGCAGGTTGAAGACCACTGAATCAGACATTGACAAGCGGTGATGATGAAAGGGGGGGGGCTGATGACATGTGGTGATTATGACAAGGGGATGATGAAGGGGGTGTGGGATAATGATGGGGGTGTGGGATGATGACAGGGGGATGATGAAGGGGGGGTGTGATGATGACAAGGGGATGATGAAGGGGGGGGGTGGGATGATGACAGGGGGATGATGAAGGGGGGGTGTGGGATGATGACAAGGGGATGATGAAGGGGGGTGTGGGATGATGACAAGGGGATGATGAGGGGGGTGTGGGATGATGACAAGGGGATGATGAAGGGGGGGGGGGGATGATGACAAGGGGATGATGAAGGGGGGGTGGGATGATGACAAGGGGATGATGAAGGGGGGATGATGACAGGGGGTGACGATGAAGGGGGATGATGACAGGGTGATGATGATGAGGGGGTTAATGACGGGGGTCTGGATGATGACAGGGGGGATGATGTATTTCCCACCCTAGGCTTATACTCGAGTCAATAACTTTTCCTGGGATTTTGGGGTGAAATTAGGGGCCTCAGATTATATTCGGGTCGGCTTATACTCGAGTATATACGGTATGTTTAAAATTGTCCTCTTCTGACCCCTATAACTTTTTGATTTTTCTGTATACAGAGTGGTATTAAGGCTCATTTTTTGCGCTAAAGTTTTCATTGGTATCTTTTTTGTTTTGATGGGAATTTTTGTTCATTTTTCATACATTTTTTTAGAGTATACAAAGTGACCAAAAATACGCAATTTTGGACGTTGGTATTTTTTTTTACGTATACACCATTGACCATGCGGTTTAATTAACATTATATTTTTATACCAATAGAAAGACAGGTGGCTGGCACTAATATGGTATGGATGTACGCGTCTGGTCAGCAACCAAGCATACCGGTCTCAGCAGTGAGGCTATAGTTCGGAGCCCTCTCTCCGTCGCACCTTGGTGCACAAACCGCCAAAGGAAACAAAGTCCATGCATAGACCAAGAAAGAAACACTGCGGTGGCACTCACGTTTTAGGTGATCAGGTAGGCTTCTTTATTTTCTTTGTGCATATAAAATCAATGCATAGCAGGGCATCAGAGGACGATAGCTATTTCGTGCCGCTCCCGGCACTTCTTCAGGTCACGCCCCTCCAGGTGAACCAGGGTCAGGTAAATACTTCCTGCAACCCTACGTCACCAGGGAGAGGGCGTAGCAAACATATTAAATCCAAGTACAAAAATACAAAATACAGAACACTCTTTAAAACCAATATACAACATTTTTTATCACATTGTTAGGATGCGAGATTGAACAACATATATGATGACCTACTAAACAGGTGAGTGTTTTACTAGTGAGATCTTCATTTTGTCATACTTTTATCAGGAGAAAACGCTCATGTCGAGACGCTCATTCAGACCAAGGTTTCCCTCTGCAGAGGTCCGAATGATCCATCTCGCTTCGGTCTGTAATAAGCGTTTTTTACTATCCGTTCCTGGGACTGTAAAAATCTTTTCTATACCGACAAACTTCAATACTTTCATGTTCCCTTCGTGCTCATTTTCAACATGCGAGATTAATCTAGGGCACCCTTTTTTTTGTAACTAATGACCTAACGTGTTCCCTAAAACGCACGTTCATAGGTCTAGTAGTGCAACCTATATAAAACCATTTGCATGTACAAAAAATTGCATAGACAACATTACTGGTTCTGCAGCACATAGTGCTCTTTTGGACAATATTAACACCCCCAAGAGATAAGACCCCATCTATGTATGCATGCTGACACCAATTACAGGTGCCGCATCTGTACATACCTGGGGACAAAGAACGATTTAACCAATTTTCTTTATTTGATTTTTCTTTGAACGCTGTCTTCACTAACACATCTTTTATGTTCTTACACTTTTTAAACGTCACAATCGGTTTCTGGCTCGTATATTCAGCAAGATCTGCATCATTCTGAACCAGAAACCAGTTGTCACTTATGGCTTTTTTAATCTTATCTGCCATGGGGCTAAATGAAAAAGAAAAAGTAAACCGGGCATTCTCTTCATTCCTAAAACCTTGTTCCGTGATACCAGCTGATGCGATTTTAATCCTGTCCTCTGTCTCTGCAATCTGTCTAGTTTCTTCTCTATCTTCTCCATAGGTAGAGGTTTTTTTTCTTTTGTTTTTTCTCCTGTTTATGCCATTAAGCAGCATTTTTCTATCTTGACGTTTGGTGTCATAACTTCCGAATTAACAAAAGCAAAAAGTGCTTTGCAAGCCCGCCTTGACGATACACAGTTTTCCGCCTTTTATGCTAAATTGGAACGGAGACTTACTTCTCTACAGGCAGTTCTGAAGGACACAAAAAGAGATAAATTCCTCCGGGACAAGATCGATTTTGATCAGAATAAAGTATTTTCTGCAGTTACCCAAAAAAGACGTCCTAGAAAAGGAAAGGGCAAACTACCAAAGAGGACTGAGTTCTGGACAACGGATTCAGAGTCCAGTGGCTCTGAGAGCAATACAAGCCGCTCAGGTCCGAATAAAAGTCAAGAATCAGAAATGGCATCAGCCCACCCTTTAGGAGGAAAAGGACGAGGAGGGAACAGGGCCGGTGTAAAAAGAAAGAATGTATCATGGAGACACTAAATGCAGAGGACAATCTCTCTATTATTAATCTTTCTACCCTTGAAATTGATGATGCTATGCGATCTGTCCTGTGTAAAGGGCTTAATTATTGTATTACGGATGGCTTTGACCCGGTCGATTTTCGTGTAGACCTATTCAGAGCCACCCGTAAACTAAGTCTTAAGAAATTTTTCCAAAATAAAAAACAATCTAATGTGAGAATGGAGGGGGAAGTTCCGGTTAGCGTTGGTCCCTTGGGTTTCTACAACATACAGGAAGGGACAGATGTAACCTGTTTAAATATACTTACTGATTTATTGTTGGAGGAAAATGTATCTAGAGAAAATGCTACCCTTGAAGTACCTGAATTTACCGGTGGAATAAAATCCTCTTTTTGTCCTCCTGTTTTTGCAGGTAGCAGCATTGACTTATTCCAAAAACGTGTCCTAGAAGACATGAGAGCACTATGTTACCCCCATGATCCCCCCAATTTGTCTATAAAAGAGAAACTAGCGTTGGAGACGCTTAGGAAAAGGGATGACATTATTGTCAAAAAATCGGACAAACGGGGTAACATAGTGCTCATGAATAAAGAGTATTACGTGTCAGAAGCAAATAGACAGCTTAGAGACGAGAAATCCTATGTAATGCTTCCAGCGAATCCTCTCGTTAAAATGTCATCTAAGTTACAGTCCTTTTTAAGAATTAGTGTGGAAAAAAAGATCCTATCAAAAAGAATGGCAGAAAGACTTTTACCATCTAATCCAAAACCTGTGAATTGGTACTTCCTGCCCAAAACGCATAAAACGTTGGTGGCCCTACCCGGGAGACCAATTGTCTCTGGGGTGGGCTCACTGACGGAACCCCTTTCGAGATACATCGACTGGCTACTGCACCCCCTCCTGAAGGAGATACCGGGCCTGGATAAAGATACCAATGAATTTTTGTTAGCATTGGAGGGCATGAGTTGGCCACCCAATGGTATTCTGCTGTCACTAGACATTGAAAGCCTTTATACGAGTATCCCCCAGGAGAGGAGTGTAGCAGCCATTCGTGAACTCTTACAAGATTCAAATAAATCATCGAGCTATATAGAGTTCATTTGTGAGTCTGTCCACCTTATTTTAACCTGCAACACTTTCAAATTTGGTGAAAAATGGTTCAAGCAAGTAAGTGGCGTTGCCATGGGTACGCCCATGGCATGCACCCTAGCGAATATTTATGTCGCAATGTTCGAAAAAAAGTATGTATTTTCAAGTTCAAACCGGTTTCTGAAATTTGTTGCAGGGTATCATCGATTTGTCGACGATATTTTTATCGTGTGGACAGGGACTGAGTCAGACTTTAGCGAATTTGTAGCAGAACTTAATGGTAAAAATTACATGAATCTTTCATTTACTTCTAAGATAGGACAAGGAGAATTAGAATTTCTTGACGTGCTCGTGGTGATAGAGGAAGGTAGCATTGGTACTAAGGGCTATCGCAAACCCACAGCGTGCAATGCACTGCTGCACTTTAATAGCTACCACCCCGGGCACATTAAGAAGGCTGTCCCCTATGGACAATTTTTGCACCTAAGGCGCATAAATAGTAAAGATGAAGATTTTTTAGAACAAGCGGATGACTTGATGTGTCGCTTAATGAGTAGAGGGTTTCCGAAAAATCTCTTAAAAAAAGCATTGGATAGAGCCAAACGTCAAGATAGAAAAATGCTGCTTAATGGCATAAACAGGAGAAAAAACAAAAGATAAAAAAACCCTACCTACTGAGAAGATAGAGAAGAAACTAGACAGATTGCAGAGACAGAGGACAGGATTAAAATCGCATCAGCTGGTATCACGGAACAAGGTTTTAGGAATGAAGAGAATGCCCGGTTTACTTTTTCTTTTTCATTTAGCCCCATGGCAGATAAGATTAAAAAAGCCATAAGTGACAACTGGTTTCTGGTTCAGAATGATGCAGATCTTGCTGAATATACGAGCCAGAAACCGATTGTGGCGTTTAAAAAGTGTAAGAACATAAAAGATGTGTTAGTGAAGACAGCGTTCAAAGAAAAATCGAATAAAGAAAATTGGTTAAATCGTTCTTTGTCCCCAGGTATGTACAGATACGCACCTGTAATTGGTGTCAGCATGCATACATAGATGGGGTCTTATCTCTTGGGGGTGTTAATATTGTCCAAAAGAGCACTATGTGCTGCAGAACCAGTAATGTTGTCTATGCAATCTTTTGTACATGCAAACGATTTTATATAGGTTGCACTACTAGACCTATGAACGTGCGTTTTAGGGAACACGTTAGGTCATTAGTTACAAAAAAAGGGTGCCCTAGATTAATCTCGCATGTTGAAAATGAGCACGAAGGGAACATGAAAGTATTGAAGTTTGTCGGTATAGAAAAGATTTTTGCAGTCCCAGGAACGGATAGTAAAAAACGCTTATTACAGACCGAAGCGAGATGGATCATTCGGACCTCTGCAGAGGGAAACCTTGGTCTGAATGAGCGTCTCGACATGAGCGTTTTCTCCTGATAAAAGTATGACAAAATGAAGATCTCACTAGTAAAACACTCACCTGTTTAGTAGGTCATCATATATGTTGTTCAATCTCGCATCCTAACAAGATGTGATAAAAAAATTTTGTATATTGGTTTTAAAGAGTGTTCTGTATTTTGTATTTTTGTACTTGGATTTAATATGTTTGCTACGCCCTCTCCCTGGTGACGTAGGGTTGCAGGAAGTATTTACCTGACCCTGGTTCACCTGGAGGGGCGTGACCTGAAGAAGTGCCGGGAGCGGCACAAAATAGCTATCGTCCTCTGACGCCCCGCTATGCATTGATTTCATATGCACAAAGAAAATAAAGAAGTCTACCTGATCACCTGAAACGTGAGTGCCACCGCAGTGTTTCTTTCTTGGTCTATTATATTTTTATAGTTCAGATATTTTATAGTACGGCATGCGGCGATACCACAAATGTTTATTTTTATTATGTTTTTATATTTTTTATATGGAAATTGGGAAAAGGAGGGTGATTTGAACTTTTAGTAAGGAACGGGTTAATGTGTGTTTTTTTAACTTTTATTAAACTTTTTTTTTTTTACACTTTATTAGTCCCCTTAGGGGACTTTTAGGAGGAATCATTAGATTCCTCATACAGATTAATGTGGTTCATAGAACTCCTGCCAAGCTTTATCAATGGGACAGCCGGGACACCCACAGCAGCAGAGGTAAGCCCTCCGGCTACCTCCACAGTGGATCTCCCCCCTGCGATTGCACTGCTGGGGGGCGATCCACCCCACTGGACCACTGTCACGATTCGGCTTCCAGGTAGTGGATCCTCTGTGTCAGCGAGGGATTGGCGTGGACCGTGCTAGTGGACCGGTTCTAAGAGGCTACTGGTTTTCACCAGAGCCCGCCGCAAAGCGGGATGGTCTTGCTGCGGCAGTAGCAACCAGGTCGTATCCACTAGCAACGGCTCTACCTCGCTGACTGCTGAGAAGGCGTGGGACAGAAGGACTAGGCAGAGGCAAGGTCAGACGTAGCAGAAGGTCGGGGGCAGGCGGCAAGGTTCGTAGTCAGGATGGGTAGCAGAAGTTCAGGTACACAGGCTTTGGACACACTAAACGCTTTCACTGGCACAAGGCAACAAGATCCGGCAAGGGAGTGCAAGGGAGGAGACTAGATATAGCCAGGGAAACAGGTGGGAACCAATTAAGCTAATTGGGCCAGGCACCAATCATTGGTGCACTGGCCCTTTAAGTCTCAGGGAGCTGGCGCGCGCGCGCCCTAGAGAGCGGAGCCGCGCGCGCCAGCACATGACCGCAGGAGACGGGAACGGGTAAGTGACCTGGGATGCGATTCGCGAGCGGGCGCGTCCCGCTGTGCGAATCGCATCCCCAACGGCCATGGCAGAGCAGCGCTCCCGGTCAGCGCTGACCGGGGAGCTGCAGGGAGAAAGACGCCGTGAGCGCTCCGGGGAGGAGCGGGGACCCGGAGCGCTAGGCGTAACAGTACCCCCCCCCTTAGGTCTCCCCTTCTCTTTATCGGGTAACTGCCTCCCCTGGGATGAGGACACCGGGAAAGGATGGAGGGATTCCTCAACGGCAGGCAGAACCGCAGGAGTAGGAATGGGGAGAGAGGGCAGAGGGCGAGACCTGGCACGGGGCAGTGTGACACCAGGACGAGGGCCATGAGGGGACACAGAAGCTTGCCTGATGGAACTGGGAGGGGGGGAGGGGCATTTCCTGTGGCAGGTAGAGTCCTTAATGACCTTAGGGGGGCCGGATACAGGAGGAACCACAGAGTTACGGCAAGGGTTACTGGGAACCGGTTTTAGACAGTTCTTGGCACAAGAGGACCCCCAACTCTTGATCTCCCCAGTGGACCAATCCAGGGTTGGGGAATGAAGTTGAAGCCAGGGAAGTCCAAGGAGAATTTCCGAGGTGCAATTGGGGAGGACCAAAAGTTCAATCCTCTCGTGATGAGATCCGATGCTCATAAGAAGGGGCTCCGTGCGGAAACGTATGGTACAGTCCAACCTGGCTCCGTTGACCGCGGAAATGTGGAGTGGCTTGACAAGACGGGTCACCGGAATATGGAATTTATTCACAAAGGACTCCCGAATAAAATTCCCAGAAGCTCCAGAGTCCAGACAGGCCACGGCTGAGAGGGGAGAGCTGGCTGAAGAAGAAATCCGCACGGGTACCGTGAGACGTGGAGGAGCAGACATGGAACCAAGAGACGCCACACCCACGTGAGCTGGGTGCGTGCGTGCGTTTCCCAGGCGTGGAGGACGGATAGGGCAATCCACCAAGAAATGCTCGGTACTGGCACAGTAAAGACAGAGATGTTCTTCCCTGCGGCGATTCCTCTCTTCCTGGGTCAGGCGAGACTTATCCACTTGCATGGCCTCCTCGGCGGGAGGCCCAGGCGTAGATTGCAACGGATACTGTGGGAGAGGTGCCCAGAGATCTAAGTCTTTTTCCTGGCGGAGCTCTTGGTGTCGCTCAGAAAAACGCATGTCAATGCGGGTAGCTAGATGGATGAGTTCTTGCAGATTGGCAGGAATCTCTCGTGCGGCCAGCACATCCTTGATGCGACTGGATAGGCCTTTTTTAAAGGTCGCGCAGAGAGCCTCGTTATTCCAGGATAATTCTGAAGCAAGAGTGCGGAATTGTACGGCATACTCGCCAACGGAAGAATTACCCTGGACCAGGTTCAACAGGGCAGTCTCGGCAGAAGAAGCTCGGGCTGGCTCTTCGAAGACACTCCGGAGTTCAGTGAAGAAGGCCTGGACTGTGGCTGTGGCAGGATCATTGCGGTCCCAGAGCGGTGTGGCCCAAGACAAGGCCTTTCCTGAAAGAAGGCTCACTACGAACGCCACCTTAGACCGTTCAGAAGGAAACAAGTCCGACATCATCTCCATATGCAGGGAACACTGAGACAAAAATCCACGGCAGAGTCTGGAGTCCCCATCAAATTTGTCCGGCAGGGACAAGCGGAGGCTAGGAGCGGCCACTCGCTGCGGAGGAGGTGCAGGAGCTGGCGGAGGAGATGGTTGCTGCTGTAGCAGGGGCAGAAGTTGCTGTAACGTGGTGGTCAACTGCGACAGCTGCTGTCCTTGTTGGGCAATCTGCTGCGATTGCTGAGCGACCACCGTGGTAAGGTCAGCGAGACTTGGCAGGGGCACCTCAGCGGGATCCATGGCCGGATCTACTGTCACGATTCGGCTTCCAGGTAGTGGATCCTCTGTGTCAGCGAGGGATTGGCGTGGACCGTGCTAGTGGACCGGTTCTAAGAGGCTACTGGTTTTCACCAGAGCCCGCCGCAAAGCGGGATGGTCTTGCTGCGGCAGTAGCAACCAGGTCGTATCCACTAGCAACGGCTCTACCTCGCTGACTGCTGAGAAGGCGTGGGACAGAAGGACTAGGCAGAGGCAAGGTCAGACGTAGCAGAAGGTCGGGGGCAGGCGGCAAGGTTCGTAGTCAGGATGGGTAGCAGAAGTTCAGGTACACAGGCTTTGGACACACTAAACGCTTTCACTGGCACAAGGCAACAAGATCCGGCAAGGGAGTGCAAGGGAGGAGACTAGATATAGCCAGGGAAACAGGTGGGAACCAATTAAGCTAATTGGGCCAGGCACCAATCATTGGTGCACTGGCCCTTTAAGTCTCAGGGAGCTGGCGCGCGCGCGCCCTAGAGAGCGGAGCCGCGCGCGCCAGCACATGACCGCAGGAGACGGGAACGGGTAAGTGACCTGGGATGCGATTCGCGAGCGGGCGCGTCCCGCTGTGCGAATCGCATCCCCAACGGCCATGGCAGAGCAGCGCTCCCGGTCAGCGCTGACCGGGGAGCTGCAGGGAGAAAGACGCCGTGAGCGCTCCGGGGAGGAGCGGGGACCCGGAGCGCTAGGCGTAACAACCACCAGGGAGTGTTCACAGCTTCCTTTAGACGCCACTGTCAACTTTGACCGTGGCAATCTAAAGGGTTAATAGCCGGCATGTCGGCTATTAACGCCGGCCCCCAGCTACAAGAATCAGCTGGGGGCTGGCCGGTATGACGTGGGCTCAAGTCACGAGTTCACGTCATACAATGGTTAACGGCCCATGGACGAGTATACACGTCCATCGTCGTTAACCAGTTAGATCTCAGAGCTTCGGCGCGCGCGTACCCTACTGGTCGGGGAAACGTGCACCAGAGCATAAAGGTGTAAGGAACCAGACTGGAAGCAGGTAGTGGATCCTCTGTGTTAGTGAGGCGATGGTGTGGGCCATACCAGGGGACCGGTTCTAAGAAGTTACTGGTTTTCACCAGAGCCCGCCGCAAGAGGGGATGGACTTGCTGCGGCGGTAACTCCCAGGTCGTATGCCCCGATAGCGACTCAACCTCACTAACAGCTGAGATAGGCGTAGTACACAAGGACAAGGCGAAGGCAAGGTCGGACTTAGCAAGAGGTCAAGGCAGGCGGCAAAGATTCGTAGTCAGGGGCAACAGCAAGGATCTGTATACACAGGCTTGGGAACACACAGAACACTTTCTCAGGGCACTAGGGCAACAAGATCCGGCAAGGACAGGAAGGGAAGCGGGTTTTTATAGAGTAGGAAGTGATTAGAACTGATTGGGCCGGGCATCAATTAATGGTGCACTGGCCCTTTAAATCTGAGAGACCAGGCGAGCGCACCCTAGAGACCGGGCCCGCGCGCCGGGGCTGAGCAGGAGGACGGGGCAGGTGAGTGACACGGGATGCGACCCGCGGCGGGGATCGCATTCCCACCGAGAGACACAGAGCAGCGCTCCCGGTCAGCGAGTCTGACCGTGGCGCTGCAAGCAAGAGCAGAACGCTGTGAGCGTTCCGGGGGAGGAGCGGGACCTGGTGCACTCTGCGTTACAAGAGGCTGAGGAGGAGGCAGGAGAAACAGTAAGTGAGTGACAGACTGGCATTCACATGCGAACGTGTCCTGCAATGCGAATCCAGCTCATCAACAGCAGGCACACTGGACAAAACTGAGAGTGTAGGAGGAGAACGGAGATGAGTCCGTGGACAACAAAGAAGGGAGAAGACCTCGTGGACTCGGAATCCTTATGATTATATGAGAATTAAGCTCAGGGGATAAGGTCAACCCAATCGTCTTGGCGAGCTGAAACAAAATGCCATAGATGAGTCTCAAGAATTTTATTCCCCCTGTCCACCTGACCGTTGGACTGAGGGTGGTAGGCCGAGGAGAAGTCCAGATTGATGTCCAGACGGGTACAAAGGGCTTGCCAGAACTTAGAGACAAACTGCACTCCACGATCTGAAACGATATGCTGAGGAAGACCATGTAAACAAAAGATGTGCAGCAAGAAGTACTTCGCCAGCTGTGGGGCAGAAGGAAGACCTGGTAGGGGAATGAAATGAGCCATCTTGGAAAATCGATCTACAACGACCCAAATGACATTATTATTACGAGATGGTGGCCGATCGGTGATAAAATCCATAGCGATATGGGACCAGGTAGTCTCCGGAATGGGTAAAGGCTATAACAATCCTGCAGGTCTCTGTCGAGGAGTTTTGTCAAAAGGCACAAGTATCACGGAATGGACAAAATCAAAAACCTCACGTTCAAGCAGGGGCCACCAGTAGTGCCGACAGATTAAAAGTAGAGTCTTATGTATTCCAGGATGACCTGCAGTCAAGGAAGAATTACCCCATTTCAGTACCTTGCGTCTCAGTCTGGCAGGCACAAAGGATTTTCCTGGAGGAACTTGCTGAATTTCAGCAGGAGCGGCAGGAATCAAACGGTCAGGAGGAATAATATGCCTAGGCGTGGAATCCAAACCTATGACGTCACAGAACCTGGAGAGACCATCTGCCCTGATGTTTTTGTCTGCTAGACGGAAGTGAATCAAGAAGTTGAACCTAGAAAAGAACAGTGACCACCTTGCCTGGCAGGGGTTCAAATGCTGAGCAGACTGAAGGCATAGAAGATTTTTATGTTTGGAGTAGATGCTGACCAGATGAGGAGATCCTTCCAATAAATGTCACTATTCCTCCAAAGCTAGCTTGATAGCGAGGAGTTCACGATCTCCAATGGAGTAATTCATTTCAGCCGGAGAGAAGGTCTTGGAAAAGAACCCACAAGTTACAGTGTTACCCTTGGTGTTTTTCTGAGTAAGAACAACAGCCGCACCAACTGATGAGGCATCAACTTCCAAAGCAAAGGGCCTCTCCGGATCAGGTCTTGTAGGCACGGGAGCAGAGGCAAACACAGACTTTAATTGGGAGAAGGCCAATTCGGCCTCATGTGGCCAAGGCCAAGGGTTAGAAGCCTTTTTTGTAAGAGCCGCAATTGGAGCAACCAAGGAAGAAAAATGTGGGATAAATTGAAGATAATAGTTAGCGAATCCATGAAAGCGTTGTATAGCACGTAGGCCAGAAGGACGAGGCCAATCCAATACGGCAGACACTTTATCTGGATCCATCTGCAGACCTTGATGAGAGACAATGTAGCCAAGAAACAGAAGCCTAGACTTCTGGAACAGGCATTTCTCCAGTTTGGAAAAGAGATGATTCTTCCGTAGAACCTGAAGAAAGTGAGTTCGATGCTCCTCTAAGTTGGAAGAGAAGATCAGAATGTCATTTGGGTATATGACTAGACAGGTGTAGAGTAGGTCACGGAAGATATCATTGCGAACTCTTGAAAAATGGCTGGAGCATTGCAGAGGCCGAAAGGCATTACTCAAAATGTCCATCACGAGTATTGAAGGCTGTTTTCCATTCATCTCCCTTGCAAATACGAATGAGGTTATACGCTCCTTGTAAGTCCAACTTGGAGAAGACCTTGGCACCACGGAGACAATCAAAAAGTTCTGAGATAAGAGGTAGTGGACAATGATTATTGACCGTGATTCTGTTAAGTACCCTGTAGTCAATGCATGGACAGAGTGAGCCATCCTTCTTTCCTACAAAGAAGAAACCTGCTCCAGCAGGAGAAGAGAAAATACGGATAAACCCTTTTTGGAGATTTTCAGGGTAAATCCTTCCACGAGGAGGAGTGGTACCAGGCAGAAGATCTATAGGGCATGATGTGGAGGCAAAGATTCTGCCTGCTTCTTACAGAAAATGTCAGAAAAATCTTGGTAAGGTAGCGGAAGGCCAGATAAAGGAGGAAGACGAGAAACAACGTTAGGCTGAACTGGTTGGAGACATAGAAAAACAAATATTTACAAGGGATTAACATGTGAGGGAGATTTTAAAGATTGATAAGAAGCGGAATTGGGAAGGTATTGGATGTGTTTTTGGGAAAGAAAGCTGAAAACATGCTTGATTTTGAAGAATTAGTTGGATTTTTCGAATGACTGTTGGATGCAATACTGTTCTCTGATATACACCTGTTAAGGAATGAACGACATCTCTTTTGGTTCCCTCTCATGATTTCCTAAATATTATTGTTAAAAAGTAAATCAAGAAATGGGAATTATCAACAATTTATAAAAGTTGACTCAGGCAAAGACTAAAATAAAACAATGTAAAAAATCAGAGGAGGACTAAGAAATAATAAATAACATGCAGTGTCATATGAACAAAGTATCTGCAACTTAAATTCCCATATCATTCAGCTAAATATAGCAAATAGGTTTTTTATTCCTCTGTTCTTAATTAAGATTTTAAAAAGGCAGGATGCATGCTGCTCAAGGTCTCACTGTTGGTGTCCTGCCTCAGCGAGTGATGGGCTGGGCTGACAGTTCTTACTCCAACTCCCAGAAGCTGCTGTCTGAAACACTAAGCACCAGGGGATTGGAAGTTAGTGGAATGGGTGCTACAGGGTACCGAAGTTGGGAAGTATTGTTTGTTTGTTTTACTCGTAATGCCCAGAAATATTTTTTTCCCACTGGAAAACTCCATTAACACCTCAGACCTTATTCACATAAGCATAATAGAGGAGCATTTTTGCACCTGTCTTATGGCTGAAAATTCTTGTTAGACCACAAGACTAAAAACAGACAGTATTATAGCCTTCAAAGACCCATACCATTTTTATTTTAACTTAACAGAGCCTTTTGGGGTTTTGCCAAGCATACAACTTTTTGATTGTTTTTAATCCATGTTTTTGGTAGAGTGACAAAAATCAGCAATTTTAACATTTTTTTCTTTAAAATCGTTCACTGTGCAGGATAAATAACATAATTTGATAGTTTGGACATTTCCAGATGTGGAGATATAAATCTGTTTATTTTCTTGTTTTGAACTATGAATAATTTCATTTTTTAACCTTTTTTTTTTACTGTTTTTAAATGACATTTAGTTACTTATTGGTCATCTATTTAGTAAACTACAATACTAAGATATTATAGTTTACACCTTGTCTCCAGTGACTGCAGCATCTAAGGGGTTAAACATCTGAGATCTGAGTAATCAATAATAAGCTAACAGTGGGTGTCAGTTGTATAACACAGTTGGGGTTAAGAGGCTAAAGCTGCATTTGTTTAGTGTTTGTGATTCACTTGCACACAGTGCTCTGATTCTATTTGGCAGATGTCATAAAAAGACTCACATCACATCTCCAACCGCTCTGCAGACATAGACAGATAATATCCTGCTTAGCCCTAGGTTTTAAGGCAAAGTAAATCTGCTTATGTTAGGGTGAAGGAAAAGTTGAAAAGGTCACACAGGTTTCTAGAATAGTAAATACTTTTCTCTACTATTGCTACCTAGAATTTTTGCAGTAGAAAACTGGACTTAGTTTAATACATTCCAAAAACAAAACAAAACAAAACAAAAAAAACATAAAATACATTAGGATCAAAAGTCTCTTTTCCTTTCAGTAGTTGGAAATTTCCAATAAAATTCAAGGCTATCTGCAACCAAGTGGATATTTTATTGCAATCTGCAGTCACTGTTTCTTCACAATTCACAAGTAAAAATTGTCATAAGTAACAATTTTCGGTTTACTGCAATAGCAGTTAATGCGATTATCCAGGATTGGAAAAGCAGAGATCCTTTGTTCCAAAAAAAAGCACCACACCTGTTCTCAGGTTGTGTGTGGTATTACAACTTAGCTCCTTTCACTTTAATGGTACTGAGCTGAAATAACACATAGCATCACATAACTTCTTCTATGTGTCATGAATGACTGGGTGTGTAAAGGGAGAGTGAGCCCTAATCTGTCCCTAATAACACTCTCCCTGCCTACTTACCCATCCGCCCTAAGTGGCGGATCGACAACCACGGTGCCGGTCCCTTCCTGCGCTAAAGTGCAATGGGCGTAAAACCAATAATGATGAACACAGCCAAAGACAGATATAATGGGAAAACTACCAAAAAAACAGATATACCTGACAGGATATAAATTATAAATATGCCAACAGGGCAGGATGTAGTGTACTAACATACAGTTCAGAAACCGGAACCAAGATAAACGGCAAATATGAAGAAATGAACAAGACTAGATATGGAACAAGTATAAATCAGAAACCAGAATATGCAGGGGATAAACAGAAGAACTGAATGTCAAACAATAAAATGATCAGGAACATAGAACACTGTTTACACTGGGACACAGAACGCAAACAAACTGGACACCCCACTCCAAATAGACTTCTGGCCAGCGGGCACACTCCAGCGTGTGATCAGGATACTGGCCTAGAAGGAAACAGAAATATAATACATGGAACACTAACATAGTTCAGAGGACACAGATCAGTGAGAAAGCACAGAAGACACTATAGACCAGTGGTACTTAACCTTGTTGGAGGTACTGAACCCCATCAGTTTCATATGCGCAATAAAATATGATTTTTTCAAATTCAAAACATAGGAGGTATATATTTAACCCCTTAAGGACTGAGCCCTTTTTCACCTTAAGGACTCGGCCATTTTTTGCAAATCTGACCACTGTCACTTTAAACATTAATAACTCTGGAATGCTTTTAGTTATCATTCTGATTCCGAGATTGTTTTTTCGTGACATATTCTACTTTAACTTAGTGGTAAAATTTTTTGGTAACTTGCATCCTTTCTTGGTGAAATATCCCAAAATTTGATGAAAAATTTGAAAATTTTGCATTTTTCTAACTTTGAAGCTCTCTGCTTGTAAGGAAAATGGATATTCCCAAAATTTTTGGGCGGGATTTACATATACAATATGTTTACTTTATATTTGCATCATAAAATTGATGAGTTTTTACTTTTGGAAGACACCAGAGGGCTTCAAAGTTCCGCAGCAATTTTCCAAATTTTCACAAAATTTTGAAACTCGCTTTTTTCAGGGACCAGTTCAGGTTTGAAGTGGATTTGAAGGGTCTTCATATTAGAAATACCCCATAAATGATCCCATTATAAAGACTGCACCCCCCAAAGTATTCAAAATGACATTCAGTAAGCGTTTTAACCCTTTACGGGTTTCACAGGAATAGCAGCAAAGTGAAGGAGAAAATTCACAATCTTAATTTTTTACACTCGCATGTTCTTGTAGACCCAATTTTTGAATTTTTGCAAGGGGTAAAAAGGAGAAAATTTTTACTTGTATTTGAAACCCAATTTCTCTCGAGTAAGCACATACCTCATATGTCTATGTTAAAGTGTTCGGCGGGCGCAGTAGAGGGCTCAGAAGGGAAGGAGCGTCAAATGGTTTTTGGGGGGCATGTCACCTTTAGGAAGCCCCTATGGTGCCAGAACAGCAAAAAAAACCACATGGCATACCATTTTGGAAACTAGACCCCTCGGGGAACGTAACAAGGGGTAATGTGAACCTTAATACCCCACAGGTGATTCACGACTTTTGCATATGAAAAAAAAAATAATAATTTTTACCTAAAATGCTTGGTTTCCCTAATTTTTTACATTTTTAAAAAGGGTAATAGCAGAAAATACCCCCCAAAATTTGAAGCCCAATTTCTCCCGATTCAGAAAACACCCCATATGGGGGTGAAAAGTGCTCTGCTGGCGCACTACAGGTCTCAGAAGAGAAGGAGTCACATTTGGCTTTTTTGAAGGAAATTTTGCTTTGGGGGCATGCCGCATTTAGGAAGCCCCTATGGTGCCAGGACAGCAAAAAAAACCCACATGGCATACCATTTTGGAAACTAGACCCCTCGGGGAACGTAACAAGGGGTAAAGTGAACCTTAATACCCTACAGGTGTTTCACGACTTTTGCATATGTAAAATAAAAAAAAAAATTTACCTAAAATGCTTGGTTTCCCAAAAAATTTACATTTTTAAAAAGGGTAAAAGCAGAAAATACCCCCCAAAATTTGAAGCCCAATTTCTCCCGAGTACGGCGATACCCCATATGTGACCCTTAACTGTTGCCTTGAAATACGACAAGGCTCCAAAGTGAGAGCGCCATGCGCATTTGAGGCCTAAATTAGGGATTGCATAGGGGTATTCTACCCCAGTGATTCCCAAACAGAGTGCCTCCAGCTGTTGCAAAACTCCCAGCATGCCTGGACAGGGGTATGTGTATATGTAGTGTTTTTTACTTTTTATTTTATTTTTTGTGTTAGTGTAGTGTAGTGTTTTTAGGGTACAGTCGCACGGGTGGGGGTTCACAGTAGTTTCTCGCTGGCAGTTTGAGCTGTTGCAGAAAATTAGCTGCAGCTCAAACTTGCAGCCAGATACTTACTGTAAGCCTCCGCCCATGTGAGTGTACCCTGTACATTCACATTGGGGGGGACATCCAGCTGTTGCAAAACTACAACTCCCAGCATGCGCTGACAGACTGTACATGCTGAGAGTTTTAGTTTTGCAACAGCTGTAGGCACACTGGTTATGTATCACGGAGTTTGTGACCTTACTCAGTGTTTCAAAACCAGTGTGCCTCCAGCTGTTGCAAAACTACAACTCCCAGCATGTACGGTGCATGGTGTAAGGTGACTGCTGGGAGTTGTAGTTTGCAACAGCTGGAGGCACACCGGTCGTGAAACACTGAGTTAGGTAAAAAAAAAAACTCTAAGTTTCACAACCAGTGTGCCTTCAGCTGTTGCAAAACTACAACTCTCAGCAGTCACCGACAGCCAACGGGCATGCTGGGAGTTGTAGTTATGCAACCAGCAGATGCACCACTACAACTTCCAGCATGCACTTTAGCTGTTTGTGCAAGCTGGGAGTTGTAGTTATACAACATCTGAAGGTACACTTTTCCATAGAAAAAATGTGCCTCCAGCTGTTGCAAAAGCATAAGTCCCAGCATGCCCATAAGGGAATGCTGGGAGTTGTGGTGGTCTGCCTCCTGCTGTTGCATAACTACAGCTCCCAGCATGCCCTTTTTGCATGCTGGGAGCTGTTGCTAAGCAACAGCAGGAGGCTGTAACTCACCTCCTGCTGCTGCTTCATCACAGGACTGTCCCTCGCCGCCGCCGTCGCTCCTGGGGCCCCGATCCCAACATGGACGGCGGGGATCGGGGTCCCCAGCACCCGGGGTCGTCTTCCCGCACCCGCTCACGCCCTCCGGAAGAGGGGCGGAGCGGGTGCGGGAGTGACACCCGCAGCAGGCGCCCTGATTGGTCGGCCGGTAATCCGGCTGACGAATCAGGGCGATCGTGAGGTGGCACCAGTGCCACCTCACCCCTGCAGGCTCTGGCTGTTCGGGGCCGTCAGAGACGGCCCCGAACAGCCAGTAATTCCGGGTCACCGGGTCACTGGAGACCCGATTGACCCGGAATCGCCGCAGATCGCTGGACTGAATTGTCCAGCGATCTGCGGCGATCGCCGACATGGGGGGGCATAATGACCCCCCCTGGGCGATATGCCGGGATTCCTGCTGAACGATTTCAGCAGGCATCCGGCTCCGGTCCCCAACCGGCTAGCGGTGGGGACCGGAATTCCCACGGGCGTATGGATACGCCCTGCGTCCTTAAGGACTCGGGATGCAGGGCGTATCCATACGCCCTGCGTCCTTAAGAGGTTAAGTATATATTTATATATAGGTGCACAAAATGAACAAAACCATTAAGAACAAAGAACAAAACCATGAAAACATAATTTTTACACAAAAATAAAAACATAATGAATATTTACTGCAAATCAGTGTGACTTCTGCTGTTTTCTTTCAGAGACCAGTTCAGAAATGTGCGGCTTTACCTTGGCAAGTGCCACTCTCATGTCATTTTTGCAACAATGGCAGTGTTCCCCCACATTAGACAGGCAGTGTTCCCCCACATTAGACAGACAGAGTTCCCCCACATTAGGCAGACAGAGTTCCCCCACATTAGGCAGACAGTGTTCCCCCCACATTAGGCAGACAGTGTTCCCCCACATTAGGCAGGCAGTGTTCCCTCACATTAGACAGGCAGTGATCCCCCACATTAGGCAGGTAGTCTTCCCCCACATTAGGCAGGCAGTGTTCCCCCACATTAGGTTGGCAGTGTTCCCCCACATTAGGCAGGCAGTGTTCCCCCCACATTAGGCAGGCAGTGTTCCCCCACATTAGGCAGACAGAGTTCCCCCACATTAGGCAGGCAGTGTTCCCCCACATTAGGCAGACAGTTTTCTCCCACAGTAGGCTGGCAGTATGTTCCCCCACATTAGGTGCAATATAGTCCCCCAAATTAAGCTGGCAGTATGTTCCCCCACATTAGATGCAATATAGTCCCCCACATTAGGCTGGCAGTATGTTCCCCCACATTAGGCTGGCAGTATAGTCCCTCACATTACGTTGGCAGTATAGTTCCCCCCACATTAGGTTCAGTATGTTCCCCCACAGTCATACAGCCTCCAGCCATGGCTGGAGCCTGTATGCCTGTGTTCTGCCCCACTTCAGTGTTCCGACCACCGCTCCTCGGGTCCGGCTATAGCAGGACCAGAGGATCACTGGTCGGAACACCGAAGCTGACGCGCCACTGGTAAACACTTACCAACTGCCAGCGCACGTTCTTCTTGCTTCTTCTCCGCTCCTCCTCTCTCCGTTGCCATGGTCGCACGCATGGAACGTGAGTGACGTCCCTGCATGCGCTAGCTCCCGGAGGCCCCCGTGTTTTTAAAGTAAACGCAGGGCAGCAGGGACTTAACAGAGGTGTCCCTGTGTTCCGAAAGTTCTTTCGGAACACAGGGATGTGCCGAGGCAAAAACACCCAGCGGGCCTCCCCCGCTGAACCCCCGAGACTGACTCACCGAACCCCTGGGGTTCGATCGAACCCAGGTTAAGAACCACTGCTATAGACCAATGGTAAAGCACAGAGGAAACACTAGATCAGTGATCATGTACTCTATGGTCTGTGTAGGAACTATATACTCTAAAGATCAGCAATCATGAACTCTATAAAAATGGATAAGAAAAGCAAACTCCATAACGTGAAGGAACACAGGTCCGGATACTTGACAGGATATATTCAAAACCCAAACTCCACAATGTGGACATACACAGGTCAGGATGCTCAAAGTGTGAACACAAACTAAGATATAATGCAAAAGCAGAATGGACATGCAACAATCCTAAAAACGACAAATGTACTACAGACTAAAATCAATAATAAAAAAGAATATTAAAGGGGTATTCCGGGCAAAAACATCTTATCCCCTATCGAAAGGATAGGGGATGAGATGTCTGATCGCGGGGGGCCCGCCACTGGGACCCCCCGCGATCTCCCTGCAGCAGCCCGCATTCTATGCGTAGCTGCTTCTGAAGTTTCGGAAACCTCGGGGCTTCCGAGACGGGGACATAACGTCACGCCACGCCCCCTCCATTAATTTCTATGGGAGGGGGCGTAACGGCTGCAATGCCCCCTCCCAGAGACATGAATGGAGGGGGCGTGGCGTGACATCACGTCCCCGTCTCGGAAGCCCCGAGGTTTCTAAAACTTCAGACGCAGCTACGCATAGAATGCGGACTGCTGCAGGGAGATCATGGGGGGTCCAAGCGGTGGGCCCCCCCGCGATCAGACATCTTATCCCCTATCCTTTCGATAGGGGATAAGGTGTTTTTGCCTGGAATACTCCTTTAACCATGGTTAAAAAACTCAGAAATATCACAATATAAACACAAGGTGCATGATTAAGCAGACATGGACATAGTAGCACTATATCTAAGGTGCACGATAAAACATAGTCAAAGTAGTTAAATCACCAGCAACTAAAGTGCAGCAGAGCTAGGGTTTTAAAGCCACATCCGAGTTGTAATGGGATGAGAACCTTAACTCAGGAAGAATTAGAACAGAACCTGTTCACACATAAAAACAGACTGAACAGGGCCTAAAACGGAAAAACACAAAGACACGAAAATTGACATTACACTATGTATATGATCTTTTGTGTTTTTCCCAGTAAGTCTGACATTTTTGAAGGTAGCACAAGAGTTAACTGCACTACACATGTGATGCAGAGGCCAGGAGTCAGGTCAGTATAGGGCAGGGAAGTTTATATGAGGCCCTGCTTACCTGTCATGAATTGAGTTTGAGTTATAGCTGAGTATTAGTTTAGAGGGAAAGAGAGGAACCAAGTTCTATACTTCGCCTTTCCTTTCTGAAAGGGTGCCCATTGTCCACTAGGAGCTTTCAGGAGAAAGGCAGACACTGAGGTGTCTGATAACAAACAGAGAGACGTGGGGCCACATGTCTTATGGTCCTGCTCTGGTTAGCATTATGGATTTCTGAGTTGAGGTATGCCCATCTGGATTGTGGTGCAGTAAATTAAATGCCATTAATATGGGATCATGTGCAGGAGTCTACCAACTACTTCAGTTACACCCCTGAGGAAAGCCTGCTTTAGTGAGTACATTTAGAGTTGCGCTAAAGAGCCCACAAGTCACACAATATCCAGAGTCAAGGAACAAGTTAGGCTATTCGCTGATCAGGGACCTATTTATGTCCTGGGACAGACCCGACCACTAAGTCTAGAGCGCCCAAAGCATGTCAATCCATATTTCAAGCAAAGTTTGCCTACTCACAGAAAAATTGCAACAAGCGCCTTTCATCTGTACACTACAGTAACCCTTGTAGTGCTTACAGTCTGGGACTTTGTAAAGCAAATTGTTTATATCTGAGGTTTTGAAAGAAAAATTGCATTGCACCTTCCATTGTCTCTCTGTGTCTGGGTATCTACATGCCACAACACCAAGGGCATTCCAAACAACATCACTAGTACACGGTATACAGGGGATGCACCCCGAGGGGACAATCATACTACCACCACATGCAGCCTCTCCACTAACAAAGTTGTGCACACCTAGGGCAGGGTTATATGGGGGTGCTCCACCACTCACAGCATTGTTGAAAATATTAGAAGCACTTCCAGTCCCAGCATACAACCCCCTAGATCACCACAGATGTATATGAACAACTGAATGAGAAACACAAGGGGTCACATTAGAGACAACAGTAGAGTCATAATTGGAAATGAAATGCTGCTTTACTGTGAGAAGCCTAACAAATTTGTCAACATCTAACATATGTTGACAAGGTGAAGATGGGGAAAAATGAAGTCCATAAGTTAGAATATATAAAAGGCATCATCCCACCTATCAGTGTCTTCACCATAGTGCGTAATTAAGCATAGTGGGCTTCTGCGCAGTATGCTACCACCTCCCGTCGGAGCTTACTTGAGGGCAACTAACACCTCCCCTTCATACACTTTAGAGGAGAGACCAGCGATAAGCTGACTGCGCAGGTGCGTCTCTATGACCTGATTGGTGGGTACAGACACCATCATACTGCATGTTACATATCAGTGAAAAATATAGACCGTAGCAATATACAATCCCCACATTACAATCATTGAACCATCATACTTGACACCATTTTCAAAAATTATTATTTACATAAACATCCTGAAAGGTTTCATGCCCAAAAAAATATGTCTCTAAATATAATTTGAAACACTTTTAATGTCTCCATGTACTTTCAAAGTGGCCAACAAGTGCAAAAGTTCAAGTGAACATGGTAGTTGAATTTTTTGGCACAATTGTGACAACATTTTCTTGCACTTTGCTTAATAAATCTGTACTATTGTCTGCAAAGACTGGAACCAACAACAAAAACAACAACAAAAAACGTGGTCTCAAATGGCTGGAGGTGCTCAACCCCAAATGCAGTTGTGCATATATACTGGGGGAGCAGATCCTGCCCTTGTAGTCCGTTGCTAGGAACCAGCAATGTATCATATCCCCTAAAAGGGGTACTCCCATGGAAACTTTTTTTTTTTTTAAATCAACTGGTGCCAGAAAGTTAAACAGATTTGTAAATCACTTCTATTAAAAAATCTTAATCCTTCCAGTACTTTTTAGTGACTGTATACCAAAGAGAAATACAAAAAAGAAATGTATTTCATGTGATGTCCTGACCACAGTGCTCTCTGCTGACCTCTGCTGTCCATTTTAGGAACTGTCCAGAACAGGAGAAAATCCCCATAGCAAAATCCCCATGCTGCTCTGGACAGTTCCTAAAATGGACAGCAGAGGTCAGCAGAGAGCACTGTGGTCAGGACATCACAGGAAATGCATTTCTTTTTTGAATTTCTCTTTAGTATACAGCCCCTAAAAAGTACTGGAAGGATTAAGATTTTTTAATAGAAGTGATTTACAAATCAGTTTAACTTTCTGGCACCAGTTGATTTAAAAAAAAAGTTTTCCACGGGAGTACCCCTTTAACTTCTTAAGGACTCAGGATTTTTCCGTTTTTGCACTTTCGTTTTTTCCTCCTTACCTTTTAAAAATCATAACCCTTTCAATTTTCCACCTAAAAATCCATATTATGGCTTATTTTTTTGCATCGCCAATTCTACTTTGCAGTGACATTAGTCATTTTACCCAAAAATGCACAGCGAAGCGGAAAAAAAAATCATTGTGCGACAAAATCGAAAAAAACCCCGCCATTTTGTAACTTTTGGGGGCTTCTGTTTCTACGCAGTGCATAATTCGGTAAAAATTACACCTTATCATTATTCTGTAGGTCCATACGGTTAAAATAGGGAGAAAAATTGGGATGAGATCCGGCGCCTCCTCCGATATAGTAAGTTGATGATTCGGAAATGAAGATATAACAAAACTGCCTATATTAAAAAAGGCTATTTTATTGGAGGGTGCAACTTAAAAGTTTCGAACCCGAATCGGGTTCTTCGTCAGGCAATAGGATAAAAAACATACAAGGCGCCAGTTTTAAATACACAGATCAGCTGAGTGCTACCGGGTCAACGGGTCCCGGTCAGCATGAAGGTTAAACATAGACATTTTCTATATAACAGTAAAAAAGAATAACATTTAGATAAAATACATGATGCTGATATGTTGTGCAATAGAACATATACCTAGGAGAGTATAACTTAGGTATTCGATGGTTGACATAGTGCTGCGGCTTCTCGGCATCATGTCACGTAATCGGGAATCCGTGACCTGCTTCTGAGATCCGGATTAGACGTGTGGGCATTATTTCAGTAGACTTTCAACTACTGCATGGGTATGGTATATTGATGTATGTTCTTTACAGCTTCGGGGTGTTATTAGTTTTTAACTTGGCAGCGCTGGAGGGCTTTAGGGCATGGCCCTTGTATAGTGCATACTTAGTGTATTCCCGAATATATCCGACACAGGGCAGGCAAAGTCGGTTCCGGTATTCCAATGAAAACGGCCAACATCCATATATGGTATTGATTTGTTTATGATGTAGGGTGCGCATGAATGTTGTTATATCCATGGATCGGTACCCATGTGGACAGCGCAGGTGAGTACTTTTGTGTAACTGATGTGGATATTAATACAATAACCATATATTGTATTAATATCCACATCAGTTACACAAAAGTACTCACCTGCGCTGTCCACATGGGTACCGATCCATGGATATAACAACATTCATGCGCACCCTACATCATAAACAAATCAATACCATATATGGATGTTGGCCGTTTTCATTGGAATACCGGAACCGACTTTGTCTGCCCTGTGTCGGATATATTCGGGATTACACTAAGTATGCACTATACAAGGGCCATGCCCTAAAGCCCTCCAGCGCTGCCAAGTTAAAAACTAATAACACCCCGAAGCTGTAAAGAACATACATCAATATACCATACCCATGCAGTAGTTGAAAGTCTACTGAAATAATGCCCACACGTCTAATCCGGATCTCAGAAGCAGGTTACGGATTCCCGATTACGTGACATGATGCCGAGAAGCCGCAGCACTATGTCAACCATCGAATACCTAAGTTATACTCTCCTAGGTATATGTTCTATTGCACAACATATCAGCATCATGTATTTTATCTCAATTTTATTCTTTTTTACTGTTATATAAAAAATGTCTATGTTTAACCTTCATGCTGACCGTGACCTGTTGACCCGGTAGCACTCAGCTGATCTGTGTCTTTAAAACTGGTGCCTTGTATGTTTTTTATCCTATTGCCTGACGAAGAACACGGTTCGGGTTCGAAACTTTTAAGTTGCACCCTCCAATAAAACAGCCTTTTTTAATATAGGCAGTTTTGTTATATCTTCATTTCCGAATCATCAACTTACTATATCGGAGGATCTCATCCCAATTTTTCTCCCTATTCCTACACATTCGAACCGGACCTGCCAGTCACGGTTAGGGATGCAGAGGCAGCCACCTACCTAACGCCGCCGTACGCTAGGATCTCGGACCCGGGATACCAATGGCTTCTTGCGATCTGAAGGCTTACAAAGGTGTTGTGCCTGCAGCACAACCTACCACGGTAAGGTGCATTAACTCGCACGTACCCGCTTTACTTCAACGGTATCACGCTAGGAGCGCGCCTCTTTTTTCCTTTTACTTTCAGCATACGGTTAAAATGATACCCTACTTATATAGGTTTGATTTTGTCGCACTTCTGGAATAAATCATAACTACATGCAGGGAAATTTATACGTTTAAAAATTTCATTTTCTGACCCCTATAACTTTTTTATTTTTCCACGTACATGGCGGTATGAGGACTAATTTTTTGCGCCGTGATCTGAAGTTTTTATCGGTATGATTTTTGTTTTGATCGGACTTTTTGATCACTTTTTATTCATTTTTTAATGGTATAAAAAGTTACCAAAATACGCTTTTTTGGACTTCGGAATTTTTTTGCGCGTACGCCATTGACCGTGCGGTTTAATTAAAGGGGTAGTCCAGTGGTGAAAAACTTATCCCCTATCCTAAGGATAGGGGATAAGTTTGAGATCGCGGGGGGTCCGACCGCTGGGGCCCCCTGCGATCTCTCTGTACGGGGCCCCGGCTCTCCGCCGAGATAGCGGGTGTCGACCCCCGCACGAGGCGGCGGCCGACATGCCCCCTCAATACATCTCTATGGCAGAGCCGGAGATTGCCGAAGGCAGCGCTTCGGCTCTGCCATAGAGTTGTATTGAGGGGGCGTGTCGGCCGCCGCCTCGTGCGGAGGTCGACACGCCCCCTTCCAGCGGGCTGTCGGGGCTCCGTACAGGAGATCGCGGGGGGCCCCAGGGGTCGGACCCCCCGCGATCTGCAACTTATCCCCTATCCTTAGGATAGGGGATAAGTTGCTCACCACTGAATCACCACTGGACTACTCCTTTAATGATATATTTTTATAGTTCGGACATTTACGCATGCGGCGATACCACATATGTTTATTTATTTTTTTTTTTTACACTGTTTTATTTTTTTTATGGGAAAAGGGGGGTGATTCAAACTTTTATTAGGGAAGGGGTTAAATGACCTTTATTAACACTTTTTTTTTAAATTTTTTTTGCAGTGTTTTAGGTCCCATAGGGACCTATTACACTGCACACACTGATCTTTTACACAGATCACAGGCGTGTATTAACACGCCTGTGATCAGTGTTATCGGCGCTTGACTGCTCCTGCCTGAATCTCAGGCACGGAGCAGTCATTCGTCGATCGGACACCGAGGAGGCAGGTAAAGGCCCTCCCGGTGTCCGGTCAGCTGTTCGGGACACTGCGATTTCACCGCGGCGGTCCCGAACAGCCCGACTGAGCAGCCGGGTCACTTTCACTTTCACTTTAGAAGCGGCGGTCAGCTTTGACCGCCGCTTCTAAAGGGTTAATACCGCACATCGCCGCGATCGGCGATGTGTGGTATTAGCCGCGGGTCCCGGCCGTTGATCAGCGCCGGGACCGGCGCGATATGATGCGGGATCGCGGCGCAATCCCGCTTCATATAGTCGGAGCCGGCGCAGGACGTAAATATACGTCCTGCGTCGTTAAGGGGTTAAAGGGGTACTCCGCCCCTAGACATCTTATCCCCTATCCAAAGGATAGGGGATAAGATGTCAGATCGCCGCGGTCCCGCTGCTGGGGAGCCCTGGGATCCCCGCTGCGGCACCGCGCTCTCATTACAGCACAGAGCGAGTTCGCTCTGCACGTAATGACGGGCAGTACAGGGGCCGGAGCATCGTTACGTCACGGCTCCGCCCCTCCTGACATCACGGCCCGCCCCTTTCAATACAAGTCTATGGTAGGGGGCTCGGCGGTCGTCACGCCCCCTCCCATAGACTTGCATTAAGGGGACTGGCCGTGATGTCACGAGGGGCGGAGCCATGACGTCACGCTGCTCCGTCCCCCTTATCACCTGTCATTACGCACAGAGCGAACTCTCTCTGTGCTGTAATGAGAGCACGGTGCCACAGCGGGGATCCCAGGGCTCCCCAGCAGCGGGACCGCAGCGATCTGACATCTTATCCCCTATCCTTTGGATAGGGGATAAGATGTCTAGGGGCAGAGTACCCCTTTAAGGACCAGGCCCATTTTCACCTTAAAGACCAGGCCAATTTTATTTTTGCATTTTTTGTTTTTTCCTCCTCGCTTTCTAACATCCATAACTTTTTTATATTTCCATCTACAGACCCATATAAGGGCTTGTTTTTTGTGTGACCAATTGTACTTTGTAAAGACACCTCTCATTTTTCCATAAAATGTACGGCGAACCCAAACATTTATTTTTTAAGGGAGGAAATTTAAATGAAAACCCCAATTTTGCTAATTTTGGTGGGTTTTGTTTTCACATTGTACACTTTATGGAAAAATTACATATTTTATTTATTCTGTGGGTCAATACGATTAAAATTATACCATGGTTACATACTTTTCTATTATTGTACTGCTTAAAAAAATCTAAAACTTTTTGTACAAAATCAGTATGTTTAAAATAGCCCTATTTTGACCACCTATAACTTTTTCATTTTTCCATATATGGGACGGTATGAGGGCTAATTTTTGCAGCATGATCTGTACTTTTCTTGATACCACATTTGCTGATATAAAAATTTTTTTTTACATTTTGTAATAAAATGTGACAAACAAGCAACAATTTGGGAATTTTTTTTATTTTGTATGTTTACGCTGTTCATCGTACGGGATCATTCACATTATATTTTGATAGTTTGGATATTTATGCAATATACCAAATATGTTTATTTAAAAAAAATTATGCTTTTTTGGGGTAAAATGTGAAAATGGGACAATTTCCCTTTTTATTGGGGGAGGGTATTTTTTAAAGAATTTTATTTTAATTTTTTTATTTTTTTACTTTTGTTTTACACTTTTTATGTGCCCATAGGGGACTATCTATAGCAATCACTTGATTGCTAATACTGTTCAGTGATATGCATAGGACATAGCACTGGTCAGTGTTACCGGTTATCTTCTGCTCTGGTCTGCTCGATCTCAGACCAGAGCAGAAGACCCCAGGAGACGGCCGGAGGCAGGTGAGGGGACCTCCGTCCGCCATTATAGATGATCACATCACCACTGCAGCACTCGGGCGATCAGATCATCTATTTAAACGTGCACATTGCCGCAGGTGCCGTGATCTGTATTGATCACGGCATCTGAGGGGTTAATGGCGGACATCGACGTGATCGCTGATGTCCGCCATTACCGCCTGGTTCTCGTCTGCTGATAGCAGCCGAGACCTGCAGTGCATGACGCGAGCACTGATCCGATGCTCGGGGTCATGTACAGGACGTAAATGTACGTCATGGTGTGCGAAGTACCACCGCACCAGGACATACAGTTACGTCCGTGGTCATTAAGGGGTTAAAAGAATCCTGCCCAAAAACACTACCTCAAAGATACAGCAACAGCTTTGGGAAGTTACAAAAAAACCTATAGGTATATGTGGCCTCAGCTAAGGTTGCTTGTCCTGACAGCAAGATCTATTATCCAAGGTAACAAGTCAGTATGTGTGTTTTCTTTATCTCATTTAAAATGCAATTTGGAATTGACCTTTGGGATATGAAAGGGGATTTCAAGTTTCTCGTTCATAGTGGTAGGTAGAGATGAGCAAAGTTACAGTGATTCGATTTGTCACAAACCTCACGGCTCGGCGTTTGCTGACTTTAGCCTGGATAAATTAGTTCAGCTTTCAGGTGCTCCGGTGGGCTGGAAAAGGTGGATACAGTCCTAGGAGAGAGTCTTCCAGAACTGTATCCACCTTTTCCAGCCCACTGAAGCACCTGAAAGCTGAATTAATTTATTCAGGCTAAAGTCAGCAACCGCCGAGCCGAGAAGTTCGTGACAAATCGAATCACTGTAACTTTGTTCATCTCTAGTGGTAGGGAACAAAGAAAGACAAAATAATCATTTCTTAATGGTTCATGCACTTGGCGGGGTTACAGTGCCATACATAAGAATATTCCCATATTCCTTTTTTTTTTTTTTTTTTTAAAGTATAATGCTTTTTATGGAGGTTTAGTACACTGCAATTATATAAAATTTTTATGTTTGCAAGTGTTATTAAAAAAAATCAATTGTTAAAGAGGAATGACTGTGTTTCACAAAAATGAGCCTTTTGCTGGGACTATTTTAACCTACCCTTGGTCCCCCATTAATCTTCTGCAACTCCCATTTGGCTCCTTCCAGTCGTCCAATGCTTCTGTCTTCTCCCTGGTTCTTAGACAAGTGCTTAAGGCAGGACCTACTTGCTTAGCCAATCACTTATTTAGATGGGACGCTGCTGCAGCCTGTGATTGGCCGAGAGTGCAAGTCCTAACCTGACACCTCATCTTGGAAGCAGAAAGAAGCAGTGAGTAGTGGGGGATTGGAACACACTGGAGCAGAAGGTGCGGGGGGCTGGAGTAGGTGAGTATGATTTTACTTTTACTTTTACACCAGTTACAGCAACATAAAAAAATTTATTATATTGGATTTACCCTTTCCGTGTCATAATAAGGAAATCTGCAAAGGGCCAAATACTTGTACACATGTACAATTTATCTGAGCAGATACTGAAAATTTCTGTTTCTTTTGAATACCTCCTAATACCCCAGGCCACTTTGATGTGTAAGAATACACCTGGTGAGCTCTATCGTTGTTTTTAAGAATACATGTTACAAAATATCAACATCAAAACTTCAGTCATATGAGAAAATGAGTGATTGGTAGAGTTGGCACAAGCTGCTTGGCTTATTCTTTCTAAACATGTTTCATACCTTGAAAACATACTGGTGAACCTTGCCCTTGTACTGTCAGATGTGTTTATGATATTCTGAAAATAACCAAATGACATCAACAAACTGCATCAAACTCATTACCATGGAAAAGAAAGATCTATTCAAAATAATAAAGGAAACAAAATCAGTCAGCTCAAAATGAAATATGACAAGAAAAGGTGAAAAACACAAGTTATAATCAAGCAGTGTCCTACTGTGTGCCTTTAGGACTTGTTGGCTGGAATGGCCATTTGCATAGAGTATTTGCACTGTTTGATATTTCATGTTATGTGATATTTGATAATACTCTGCTCAAAAAAATAAAATAAAGAAATAAAGGGAACACTTAAACAACACAATGTAACTCCAAGTCAATCCCACTTCTGTGAAATCACACTGTCCACTCAGGAAGCAACACTGATTGACAATCAATTTCACATGCTGTTGTGCAAATGGAACAAACAACAGGTGGAAATTATAGGCAATTAGCAAGACACCCCCAATAAAGGAGTGGTTCTGCAGGTATGCTGGAAGTGCTTTCACTCTAGTGGTAGCATGAGATGGAGTCTACAACCCACACAAGTGGCTCAGGTAGTGCAGCTCATCTAGGATGGCACATCAATGCGTGCTGTTGCAAGAAGGTTTGCTGTGTCTGTCAGCGTAGTGTCCAGCGCATGGAGGCGCTACCAGGAAACAGGCCAGTAAATCAGGAGACGTGGAGGAGGCCATAGGAGGGCAACAATCCAGCAAGGAGGAGCAGGAGGAGCACTGCCAGAGCCCTGCAAAATGACCTCCAACAGGCCACAAATTTACATGTGTCCACTCAAATGGTCAGAAACAGACTCCATGAGGGTGGTTTCAGGGCCCGACGTCCACAGGTGGAGGTTGTGCTTACAGCCCAACACCGTGCAGGACGTTTGGCATTTGCCAGAGAACACACAGATTGGCAAATTCGCCACTGGTGCCCTGTGCTCTTCACAGATTAAAGCAGGTATACACTGAGCACATGTGACAGACGTGACAGAGTCTGGAGATGCCGTGGAGAACGTTCTGCTGCCTGCATCATCCTCCAGCATGACCGGTTTGGCGGTGGGTCAGTAATAGTGTGGGGTGGCATTTCTTTGGGGGTCCACACAGCCCTCCATGTGCTTGCCAGAGGTAGCCTGACTGCCATTAGGTACCGAGATGAAATCCTCAGACCCCTTGTGAGACCATATGCTGGTGCGTTTGGCCCTGGGTTCCTCCTAATGCAAGACAATGCTAGACCTCATGTGGCTGGAGTGTGTCAGCAGTTCTTGCAAGAGGAAGACATTGATACCCAGACCAGAATCCAATTGAGCACATCTGGGACATCATGTCTTGCTCCATCCACCAACGCCACGTTGCACCACAGACTGTCCAGGAGTTGGCAGTTGCTTTAGTCCAGGTCTGGGAGAACATCCCTCAGGAGACCATCCGTCACCTCATCAGGAGTATACCCAGGAGTTGTAGGGATCATACGGGCACGTGGAGGCCACACACACTACTGAGCCTCATTTTGGCTTGTTTTAAGGACATTACATCAAAGTTGGATCAGCCTGTAGTGTGGTTTTCAACTTAGATTTTGAGTGTGACTCCATATCCAGACCTCCATGGGTTGATAAATTTGATTTTCATTAATAATTTTTGTGTGATTTTGTTGTCAGCACTTTCAACTGTGTAAAGACGAAAAGTATTTCATATGATTAGTTCATTCATTCAGAGCTAGGATGTGTTATCTTGGTGTTCCCTTAATTTTTTTAATTAAATGTTCACTTGCTATTGCACTCCTTATGGTAAATACTTACTAGTGATCTCCTGCA